>NC_133866.1:9800629-9813369 GCF_044706935.1 Curcuma longa
GGTCTCAAAGGATTACCTCAAGTCAAGGAAATCAAATCATTTATTTCCCCAATAATCGCTTTTCGTTCTCAAAGAGGTAAATGAAAAACTTCCACTCTCGATGTAATGCCCCGCAAGAACCTTTCCGATATTCTTTAAATAGGTCACAAGGAATGATGGATTAGGGTATGGAAATCCTAATGGGTTTATAGGTCATAATGGGTCTAACTCTTATATGGGCTCTCGTATGTGGGCTTTGCCAAAAGAAAAAGGAAAAAAGAAAAGGAGGTGCCAAGGATTTGAACCTTGGACCTCACGCAAGGTGGCAAACCCAAATGGAGCATGAGTTAGCCATAAGTACTAGCCAGCAATTGTTAAGGAAATGGTAAAGGAAATGTTAGTTAAATGTTAAGGTTTGTGAAAGGAAAAGTCACCGAAGGATACGAAGAGGCACGCTTGTAATCGATCACTGGATCGATTACAATGATGTTTAATCGATCAGTCGATCGATTAATAGGTTTAATGAGAACCGGAACTATGACACTTGATCGATTAGGCCCTGTAATAGATCCTCTGATCGATTACACTGCTCGTACAGCGCAAGAAGATGAAGTGATCTGCGTTACTACGTTACACCGAACCTTAATGCTACCTTAATGCTATGTTGTAAATGCTACGTTACCAAACCAATGCTGTAAATAGAACCAATGCTACGTTAGTAAGGGTTGTTCTTCTCTGTTGCTGAAGGGGTGCCGAGGGGTGGAGGTTGAAGAAGAAGGTTCTGGAGGAGTTGAAGCTGAAGATCTTCTTCACACAGAGGTTTCATCCTTTCTGTTTAGCACAAGCACTGTAAGTATCCCCTCACTGCAGCATAATAGCAACGTTTGTATGTTTGATTCGTAGTTTAACAAGTTTGAACCTTATGCTATGTATGAATTAGAGTTTTACAGCATGTTCTAAACCAGCTATGCTCTCACAATCAAAAGTTTAAGAATAAATACCTTTCATGTGGTTAAAAATCTAAGATTTCATCATGTTTAAGTTTCGGTAAAGTTAGAGTTTAAAGATATGCTGGTAACTTATGTTTTATGCTTGAGATGTTAAGTTAAGTAGGGGTTTATAAAGTGATAATCGATCATGGGATCGATTAGGGACGCTTGTAATCGATCACTGGATCGATTACAATAATGGGTAATCGATCGTTCGATCGATTATTAGGTTTAAAGAGGAGAAAAGTTACGGCAAGTAATCGATCAATGAATCGATTAAGGAGCGTAATCGATTCCACGATCGATTACCATGCTTTCTGTAAAATCACCAAATACGTAATCGATCTCTGGATCGATTAAAGGATATCCTGGTCGATCACGGGATCGACTACTAGTGATCATAATCGATCACTTGATCGATTAAAAGGTTTAACGAGAAACAGAGTACGACACTTAATCGATCCATTGATCGATTAAGACAGGTAATCGATCCTCTGATCGATTACGCTGCAAAAGTAAAGGTAATCGATCCCTCAATCGATTACAGAGCCTTCTGTGGAAGATTTATGGTCTTTAATCGATCGTTCAATCCATTACCAGGATACCTAAGCCATCATTTGGTCGGTTGAGCCTTTTAGAATGGTCGATTTAAGATCCATGTAATTAAACATTATGTCGCATGGTTACAAAGTTCGGCCAAACGTAGATTAAGGCTTAAATGATATTCGGGATGTAACTAATGATATTAAAGTTATGTTTAAGGTTAGGAACCTAAGACTTAGATAGGTTAAGCATTACCTGAATGTAACCAATGATATCAAATGGAATGAAATGATATACCATGGTTTAGAATCTTATGAAGGATCGATCGCCTTAAGGGAATGTTAGGATTGATCCAATTGGAATGATGTTAACCATAATGCTATGTCATATCTCCTGCCAAGGCTTAATAATGAGATTATGATATAATGTAACATGCTATATGAAATGAATGATGTAACATGCTATATGAAATGAAAGATGCATGAATGTTCATTAAGCTATGCTAAAGACCAAGGTCTTTTAAAAGAAATGAAAGGAACATTTATGTTAAAGATGAAATGAAAGCATGTACAATATTATTTTACTTTAATGCATGGCTGGTACCCGACTTCCAAGGTTGTCGTTAAAGAAATCCAGATGACCAATTCCAAGGTCTTGGGCCTGGTAAGACCAAGGTAATTCAGGTGACCAATTCCAAGGTCTTAGGCCTGGTAAGACCAAGGTCTTTAACCTCGTAGGACTGGTGGCTCGCTACCCCAGTTGCTATTAGGGAGCGCGCTTTGGTACCAAGCCGGGGATCCCAAACAATGATGACGATGATTATGTTGATCTATTATGATATTATGTTTTAAAAGACATTTTCATCAGTTGTATGTTTATGATTTTAAATGCTAAGGATGAAAGATTAAATGTTCATGTGCTTTATGCAATGCTTAAATATCTTTATGCTAATATGATCATGAAATGTTATGTTGTATGTAACATGTGGATTTTGTGAGTAGGAAAGGAGCTTACTAAGCCTTGTGCTTATAGATACTTTCTTATGTTGCAGATCCCTCTAGCAGTCATTAAACGAAGGGAAGCAGCAGGAAAAGGCTGATGAGGATGTGTGTGATGGTGACGTGGCAGATGATTCTGGCAATATGGAATTTTAATACTTGCATGTTGAATGTTGGATAGTTTAAATGTTTGGACTAAGACTTGATATGCTATGATATTTGAATTAGAATTTAATAATCTAGACAATACATGCACCTTAAGTTTTATTGGTATATCACATATGAAATTCCTTACCATGATTGTATGCTTTATGTTTTCCGCTGCGAAGTTTTAAGGATTTTCGTATGTGGTCACTTATGAAATGAATGAAAAAGAAAAACTGTAGCGTCCGTCTAGGCCCACGTAAGGGCGGGCATTACACTCGAAACTGTTTTTTCATCCTTTTATTGTTTTGCAATGTATTTGCTTTATTGCAAATGGTAGAAGAAGTTTTTTTTTTTACAAGGATGTAAGATTTTTTCAAAAGAGCTTACATGCCTTGAGTTGGTCCAGTAACCAAAATGCAATGGAAGATCACCATGGAAACACTAGTACTAAGCAGGTTTCATGAATCATGACTAAGTTCAGAAATCTATCAACCTCCTAGATTAGGTATAAGTGAAAGAGATCCTAAAACCAGGCCAAGGTTTGACTTATTCAAGTTATGCTAGCTCACTTCCTACTTATGAAGATAAGAAAAGAAATAGTCCTAGGATATTAACTGCCTCTTGGCAAAAGGAAGACTTAGCATGACGAAGTCGATAGAAACATCTCAAGCAAGTGCAAGGATGAAGAGTCGTTGGCTCGAAAGCATCCAAAAAGGGCACGAGGCTTATGGAAGATGTTTGAAGGTGTGAGTCTAGGCTAAGAGATAAAAAAGGAAGCTGAAAGGTGAGTTTCAGCTTCATCAGTCAATTGAGATGGTACCAGTCGATTGGTGTCCCGATCCAAAACACACAGAAAGATTAGTCGAGTGAAAAGCAGAGCCCAGTAAACTGATCAGTCAACTGGGTAAGTCCCAGTCGACTGGTATTCGAACGTTGGAGATGACAGCTATTGAAATAATACAATCTACAGTAGTCGTTGGAGCCCACCAGTCGACTGGACCTGAGACAGCCGACTGGTATCATGAAAATATAAAAAGACAGATTCAAGATTGGAGACGGAAGTGTTTTTCACTTTTCATCTTTGTAAGATCTTCAAGCGCTGTCAATCTCTCAAATTCTTCCTCCAAACTTCTCTATACATCTATAAAAGGAAGAGATCAAGTGTTAAGGTTTCTCCACCTTCAAAGTTACTTTGAGAAGGAGAAAGTTCATAGTGAAAAGTTTTGGTGGTGTGTGTGGATCCTCGGATTAGTCACTTCGAGGAGGTAGATACCAAGTAAATCAAGGGGTTAGCATTGCTTTTATTGTTTTGATCTTATTTTTGTTTTTGTCTTGTGCTTCTGCTAACAATATTGTAGGAAAGATCGAAAAGTAGTTATTCACCCCCCTCTAGCAAATGCAACAGTCCCAATACTCCAGACTTGTTAGACTTCTCGCTTAGTCATCATCCTCGACCCCCAAGAATTTATTGCTGTGACTCGGTCCTCTAGACCGCCCAGACTTCACAAACCCTCTGGTCCTCCTGACCGTGCCCGATTAGATTTTGACCATGCTTCCCGATCCTCCGACACTACATAGACTTACACCTGGTGCACTCGACCTGCTAAGACTTCTACCTGATCCTTCAAACTAGGACTTTCCTTTACCTAGCCTACAACTAGGACTTTCCCTTGCCTAGCCTATAACTAGGACTTTCTCTTACCCAATCTTCCAGATCAGGACTTTCATTGCCTAGTCTAACCGACTTGGACTTCTCACTAGTCATTTGGTCTGACTAGACTTCACTCATTCACATCCAAACATCAGGTCCTGTTTGGATCAACCCTTGGTCAAACTAGCCAGACCTAGGTGTATTGTCAAACATCAAAACTCTAGGCAAGATCTAGTGCTTCTTACACCAACAATCTCTCCCTTTTTGATGTTTGACAATTTATTAAGTTAATATGTGTCGGGGTTTAACAATCTGAGAGAATTCTATATTATTAACTTAAGTTCTCTTCTCCCCCTTTTCACACAAAAGATTTATTAATGTTAAGTCCATTTTCTTTTGCACCAACAATAATGGTATCTATATAGTCACAACCTAGCCTTTGACAATTCTTGAAAGACCATAGTAGATTGTAAATAATTTTTGAAAAAATTTGAAAAGAGTTTTTCACAAAAAATACTTTGTTAATATAATTTTCAAAAACTCTTTTTTTTTAAAAAAAAATAAATTTTATATAGAATTGTTAAATAGTTTTTCAAGAATAAGTTTTGAAAGCATTTTTCAAAATATATTTCAAAATGGTTTTTCAAAAGTATTTTTAAAATAAGTTTCGAAACAATTGTTAGTGTAGTAAAGGATTTTGTAAAATAGTGTTTTCAAATATGTATTTTCAAAATAGATAGTTTTTGAAAAAATTAGTTATTATCCTTCGAAGTCAGAATCTCCCCCTTAACCTGACACGTCCTCAATGTTTGGATGTATACTATAAGCCTAACTTTTTGTATAAACATCTATTTTACAATAATATTGAAATGAGAATCACTTTGGTCAAATGTTTACATTTTATGTTAATGTAGTTGTTCATTTAATTTATATTGTAGATAACATGATGTGTGGTGCCATACAGAAAATCATGTTATCGGTTCCTTATAAATTATAAATAATAGCTCATAACAAGATGGATTCGGACAAACCATTGGAATGGTTGTAGTGTAATTAGTATTAGTTTGTCTTGACTATTAAGTACACTAGAACACTTTGTGTGTATTGAGCAAGACCATTTGAGGTCATTCGATTTATACTAACTATATAATCGAACTAGACTTCTATTATTATGGATGTGCATGCTCTTAATTCCTATATAATAACAAGCACATATACTTAGTATTTATTTCTTTAATTCATCAAAGTGTGAGATTTATTAGTTAAATCAAAAGGCTTGATGAGTTGGGAGATAGTGCTATTTATATGTTGTGTTGTTGATTATAGAAGGAATCTATGTCCTAATATTTAGGCTGATGATGTCCCCTTGAGGATCTCATAAGGATTATCATGTAAACCCTGCAAATGGATTTAGTCCGCATGATAATAAAGTTGAGTGGTACTACTCTTGGATTCAGAAGTTAATTAATTGAGTTGTCATTAATTCAAATAATTGACGGACATACGATATCTTAAACACAGGGAGATAAATGCACTCATGATAAGAAGGAGCCCATACAGTAATATGGGATTGGTGCGATAGTTCAATAATAACCCTTTAGTGGTATGAGTTATTATTGATGGACTTGAGTTGGGTGTTCAGGGAGAACACAGGAAGCCCAAGCCCATCAGGAGGTCAAAACCAATTTCTCCTCTAGGTCCCTGTTGTAGCCTCTGAATAAAGCCTCGTATCCACCAATGAGATTCTATTAGAATTCTGTTAGAATTCTGTTAAGAATTCTGTTAGGAATTCTATTGGAATTCGGTTAGAATTCTGTTAGAATTCTATTAAGAATTTTGTTAAAATTCTATTAAGAATTTTATTAAGAATTCGGATTAATTCTAAATAAGAATTATGTTAATTTTGTTATCCAATAAAATTTTATTAAATTTTGTTATCCAACAAAATTTTATAAAAATTTTGTTATCTAACAAAATTATATAAATTTTGTTATACAACAAAATTATAAAAATTCCATTATTTTTTTTCTAAAATTTCTATGATGGCAAAGCTATAAAAGGGGAGGATAGGGAGAGGCAAAAACATAATTTTTAGAGTTTCCTCTTGGTGTGTTAGGGCTGGCGGCACAACTCTTCTTTCCTTCCTTTGTTTGATAGGGTCGGCGCCTCTCCCAACTCCTCCTCCCTCCTTCATTTGCTTGGGTGTTCCTTCTCTTATCCCTTGCTAGGGCCGGCGCACAAGGCTCTCTTCCTTGCTAGGGTCGGCGACCAAGAAAGGAGAAAGAAGAAGAGAAGAAGGAGAGGAAGAAGAAGAAAGCTTCTACCTTAAGTTCTTGCCATCGGATTAGAAGAGAGGAAGAAGGAATTGGGTGGAGACATCTTGGTACATCGTTGCCCACACAATGCCCAAGAAGAGGAGAGGAATACAACAGAAGATTAAGAGGTCTTCGGGTAAAGTACAATCATCTACACAACCTACAAAGAAAAAGGTACAACTATTTTATTCCGCTGTATAGTTGTTATTGTTTTCCTTTGTATGGATCCTGAATACCAACACAAGAGTCCCATCTATCCTATGCTTCGATCAAGGTGTGTTTTGATTGGTCAAGAACTTGCTTGATCAATCATGCACATGTCTGATCGAAGACGTAGGTTGCTTGGAAGGTTCTATCTCCGAAAAATTTTTATCTGGCAAGAATTGAACGGAACAGAATTCCAGGCACCTACACTCAGGGCTCTTTGTTAACAACAAGACAATCTCCTTGTGTGTCTTAGGATTTGACCCAAACCAAAAAGATAATAGATAATATTTAAAATAATTTTTAAAATATGATTTTAAAATTCTATTCAAAGATTTTAAAATATTTTTTTTAAAGGTTTTGAATGATTTTTAAAAAAATTAATTTTGAGGAAAAATAATTTTGAAATAATTTTACTCTTTCGATTTGAAGTTCCCCCTAAATCTGACACTTCCTAGCATTTAGCATTATCCTAGCAGCTTCTTGTAAAGCTCTATTTTTCCTCTCAACGACTCCATTTTGTTGAGGGGTTCTAGGACATGAAAATTCATGTTTGTACCCATTTTCTAAATAAAATTTTGAGAAGTTTGAGTTCTCAAACTTTCCACCATGATCACTTCTAATCCTATTTATTTTAAAAGTCTTTTCTGTTGGTGCAAGAAGCACTAGATCTTGCCTAGAGTTTCAATGTTTGACAATACACCTAGGTCTTATCAGTTTGACCAAGGGATTAATCCAAACAGGACTTGATGTTTGGATGATGTGAGTGAAATCTAGTCACACCAGATGACTAGCGAGAAGACCTAGTCAGTTAGGCTAGACAGTTGAAGTCCTGATCTGGACGATTGGGCAAGGGAAGTCCTAGTGAGTGAAGCTAGGCAAGGGAAAGTCCTAGTTGTAGGCTAGGAAAAGGGAAGTCCTGGTTTGGAGGATTAGGTGGAAGTCTTGGCAGAGTTGAAGCACCAGGTGAAGTATGGGTTGGTCTGGAGGACCGAATCACAGCAGAAGTTTGGGCTGGTCTAGAGGACCAAGTCGCAGCAGAAGTCTGGGCTGATCTGAGGATCGAGTCACAATAGAAGTCTGGTTTGGTCAGAGAGGACTGAGCCGCAACACAAATTCTAGGGGCTGAGAACAAAGCCGAGCAAAAGCCCAACAAGTTTGGAGGACTTGTTGGCACAAAGTAAATTCTCTCAAAGGGAGTGGGTAAGGACGCGTTCCCAGAAGGGGAACAGTAGGCACCAGACTAACCCAAGATTTCGGTAGAAATTTGAAGTTAGACCCACAGGTAAAGTTTAGGTTCTTTTTTTGCTTGTATGTTTGTCTTGCAGGAACCAGGAGCTGAAAGCAAGATAGAAGAAATAGAGGTAAAGCAAACAAAGACAGTTAAACCAAGCCCAGGGTCAACTCAGGTCAAACTTGAGTCAAAGTGACTCAAGTCGACTTGAGTGGATGGAGTCGACTTGAGATGGAAGTCGAGTCGACTTGAGCACGAGATAAGAGCCGCAGACCAAGTCTATCAAGAGATGTCACGTTAGCTTTGAGTCGACTTGAGTAGGGAATCGAGTCGACTTGAAGGCCAAGTCAGCCTCGGAGAAAGTGGATCGGGCTTATGTGGAGGCGATCAGAGATTGGGCCCAAGTCGACTTGAGCAAGCTATAAAAGGAGCTGAACGTGCATGAACAAGATATGAATCTACAAGTTCTCCTCTTCGACTAGTGGTGGTTTTGAACGCAAACGAGGCCAGACGTTTGCAACCGGGGAAGATCCAGAAGGAGTGCGGGGCGCTCAGGACTTCCAGATCGGCGACACTTGTTTGGTTAATTTCTTACTGTCTTCTATTCTATTTGTGCTTTATTGTTATCTTTGTTTTGGACTGTAAGACAGGTTTCTCCACCTCCGAACAAAGTTCAGAAATGAGACCACTAGTGGACGGGCGCCTCCCGTACATAGGCCTTGGACGTACCTAGGGGGTTAGAAACCAAGTAAAAAATCTGCGTGTCCCTATGTTTTAATTTCTAATTCCGCTGCAAGTTTTCTTTGATAGTAACGAACAATTTTGAAAAGCGAGAACACGTTATTCACCCCCCTCTAGCGTGTTCATATCGATTCAACAATTGGTATTAGAGGCAAAGATGGAGGGGGAGAAAGGTATGTTTTTAAAAGTTCATTTTAAATATCATATTATATGTTTTAAATGCATGGAGAGAGGACACTACACTACAAAAATAAGTGTCCTACTCGTAAGAGTCGAACAGCACAACCAGTGGCAAAGGAGCAACCGATGCTAAGAGCCTAGAGGAACAGCACAACCAGTGCCAGAAACGCGACCACTACAAGAATCAGTGCTCGGAGAGAAAGACGACAAAAAATCAGAATTGGGGGATGCGAATCTGGTATATTTTAATAATTATAAAAATGCTCCTAGGTTGCATGCACATACCAGATTCATTTTTCTAAAAATTTAGATATTTTTGATAATTTAGAAAAATTAGATCTGAAAAATTTAAATTTAGATAAATTAGAAAAATTAGATCTGAAAAATTTAAATTTGGATAATTTAGAAAAATTAGATCTGAAAAATTCAAATTTGGATAACTTAAAAACTAGATTTAAAATATTCAAATTTAAAAAATTTAAATAAATTAAATAATTCAACCTTCAATAATCTAAACTTGGATAATTCAAGTAATTTGACTAAGTTAATTTTAAATAATTCTAAATTAAAAAATTTAACTTAGAAATTATCAACAAGGAAAATTCATCTAACTTTAATAAATTAATTAATAAATCTAAATTAAATAATAATTTGACTAATTCAAATTTAAATTCAATCATTAATAATTCAAATGCAATTAATCTGGATTTATGTCAAATAAATAAAAATTTAGACCAAGTTTTTAACTTATTCAACCAAGATAACGATTAACTTAATAAATCAACTTTAATTAATTTAATAATTCTGAAAATTAAGAATAATTCAACCAAATAAAATAAAATGAATACCAATGAAGATAAGTTGAACAATTCAATTTTATTTGATAATTCAAGATAATTCTAACAGTAAGAAAAATTCAAACTCCACCAAGATAAATTCTACAATTAATAATTTGATAACTAAAAATTTGAAATTAAATAATAAAATTAATTATAATTATGTACCTTTTAATTATGATACATTGAATAATTCTAAAAAAATAAATATTAAAAATTTAAAATTAAATAATAAAGTTAATTATAATTGTGTACATTTTAATTATGATACATTGAATAATTCTAAAAAAATAAATATTAAAAATTAGAAATTTAATCCTAATATTTAAGAAAATAATTTTATTTTAACAAGTCAAATATAAATCTTAAAAACTTAATCAACTTAATAAAATTAATAATTCAACCAAAACTTATTCAAACTATACAAATTAATTCAAATCTAAAATCTACAAATTAATAATCCCAAATTAAACTAATAAATTAAATTCAAAATTCAAAATTAAAAATCAAAATTTGAAATTAAAATCCAAAATTTGATATTAAAATTCAAATTTCAAATTTCAAATTTAAAATTTGAAATTAAAATCCAAAATTTGATATTAAAATTCAAAATTCAAAATTAAAATTCAAAATTTGAAATTAAATTTTAATATTTAAAAATAAAATTCAAAATTTAAAATTAAAATTCAAAATTCAAAATTTAAATTTAAACATAACTTAATAAAAATTAATTAAAAGCCATGAACTTAATTAAAATTAATTATAATTATGAAATTAATTTAAATATTACCAAATGAAATAAAAATTTAATTCAAAGTGTGTCAAAGTGGGTTGACATACTCGCTGGTCCACAAGAAATGTATCAAATCAAGAATTTGATACATAATTAGAAACTAAAATTTATTGCGTGAATTGTGTGACTCATGCATACTTGCCATGTCATGCATATATTTTATTTTAAAATGCATATAACATGTCATGTCATCATGTTTATTTAATGCTTAATCTAGAATGGTCAGTTAAGGAAGGACACATGAGTGATTGACACTTGCCAACATAGTATCAGGGTGGAACGAGATGATAGTACATTAGGGAAGCTTGGTCTGGATAGTCAAGTGGGGTAAGGAGTACCTTGCTTGGTCTGCTTAGCTAAGTGGAACTGACCGAAGCTACCTCACCACATCGTAGACTAATTAGACCAAGATTTCTCAAGAAATTGGTTAAGATCATAATTTCTTGAATCAGTTTTATCTTAAAATGTGGTCGTTGTTCCGATACCCAAGAAGGCCTCTGTGCCTCGCCACTGCCTAAAAATTGATTCTTAAAATGTGGACTTAATTGATTGACGGTTAAACCTGAATTTAACACAAGGTCAAACATTTATTAGAATTTAACTTAAATTTAAGCAAGATAAAATTGATAACTTATCTCACATAACCCATAGGGTAACCCTTGTATGTCTTGTATTGCAACATTTAGAATGAGTGAGATGATAAGAAAATTAAAATACAAAGATTTGAAAAATATTTTCAAAAAATTATTATAATTATTTTTATAAAAAATATTTTTGAAAATTTGATATTTACATGAAATTCATGCTTCCTGTGTGTACCTTGATGGGTTACGATTTTATTGCATTTTATGGATTAAATTTTGATTTCTACATGAAAATAAAATGCTAAATGACATGAATTGATTGCAATTATGAAATATTGTATATTTGGACAATTAATTCTAATTTCTATGATTTAACGATTAATTTTGCATTAATTGAACTTGATTGTTTGTAGGGTCCAAATTGAACCATGATCGAGCCAAATTGAGCCGAGTCAAGTCAAAATTGGCTGATTCGATAGATTTAAAACTTCATGATTAAGATTTGGGTTCGATTGGATTTTAAATCGAGCTAACTGGAGCTTAATTGGATGCAATCAGGCTGAACCAGAGCTAACTCAGGCTGAACCAACTCAATCTGACCCGGCTGTGAACAGTAGCTATTCAAATCCCCGTTATAAAGAGGAATGAACAGTAATCGGGCGATCGTGATTTTTCTACTGTAGCTTCGTCTTCCTCGTTTCTTCTTTCGCAGTTTCTTCACTTTCTCGCGCGGCCAACTCCAGATTTCTCCATTCCAACTTGATGTCCAGATCCTAGAAGACAACCACAAGCAAGGCTCGGCGACAATTTCCCATGGAATCATCTAGTGAGGGTTTTATCAGAGATTTTGTTCCGTCGTAGATTCCAGCAGGGATTTCTTGATTCGAACCGATTGGATCAATCAAAGGCATTTGGAGGGGTTCTTCAAAGGTTTTTGAGGGTTCTTGAGCTTAAAATTTCATGCGATCATAAGGATTTCAGCTGGATCTTCAAAATCTTGGATTAGAGCTCTGTTCGGCGTGTTCTTGAGGGGTTCTCTGATACGCGTTGATCGGATTCAATCCAAATCAAATCGAGTTGAGATTGAGGGTTGTTTCTATGGGATTTCTGATCGTTTATCAGGCCTTGTGTGACAGCAAGGAGGTGATCGATTTGGAAGGGAAGTTCTGGAGAAAGTCTGATTTCTGATTTCTGTTTTCTATAATTCATTTTTGAATCTTGTTTCAATCAGATATGTTTCACGATGCCTGAATTCATGTTGTTTGATTTGTCCATCATCTGAATTGTTTTAGTTTGTCTTAGAGATTCTATTGTTTCATTTTCCCTTATTTCTTCCTTCATTTCAATCTATTGTTTACTGATAAATTTCATGAATCACTGTTCCGTATCAGGTTTTATTTGATCTCATATCAGGTTACTAAACTGTTCAGCTTATGCATTGCTGTTAGTTAATTGCATTTGGTTGGATAGATTACATTGTTGTTTTGCAAATGAGATTGTGTTTTACAATTGAAATTGAATTTTGTTAGAAGTTCTATTGCTTTAG
>NC_133866.1:9813469-9820582 GCF_044706935.1 Curcuma longa
GGAAGTAAGGTATAACTTAATGTTTCCTGCCCCCAGGGGCGTGGCGCACCGGTAACCACATTTCCTCTCCAATGCCACTACCACGGTTCGATTCCTCCGGGGCACGTCCCGCTGGGTATTTTCGCCTGGGGCGTGGCAGTCGACTGTGCTGGTCGGGCATGTGGGATCAAATCTTGGTAACGGGTCGGAGTGCAGGTGCCGGTGAATCCTCCTGAATTTACCCTCGCTGGCCGGTGGGGACTCTCGTTGAAGGCCGTGGGGCAGGGCTGGCCAGCCAAGGGGGACTAGTTGGTGCCAAATGCCCAGACACCCCTTGTAAATAAAAAAAAAAAACTTAATGTTTCCGCAATTAGTTAAATTATTCCTGGATCTTGTAAACCAAACACAAGAGCCAACGATCGGGCAACTTGAGATCGTTTTCGAGAAATTTTTGTTCTGCAAGAATTTACCGGAACGGTTTTTCAAGACTATCCCATCATTAGCATGGTTTGAGATTGCTAATTTCAGAGTTGAGTCAAACTTTTGAACCTTGTATTCAGTTCCATAGTTTTTTTGCTTGTAATTTCATACAATCTGAGAACTTTGATTCTTGCATTTCATGACTAGGGATAATAAGTTTCAATGTTAGCTAGTTTAGGTTTTATTGTTTAATTTTAAATTGATTTGCATATTTAGGTTAGATTGGTACTTAGGTTTTATTGCTTGGTTTCATGCATTGTCCATTAATACATTGAATTACGTTTTATTTGAAAAACACCAAAACCCCCCATTTACATAGAAAAACTCAAAAATAACGACATCTTAGCTTGATCTAGACAAACTCCCTACTAGTTCTTGGAAAAATACGACTCGTGGCCCCTATATTACGTTTGTTTGTGAGCTAAGGGTTTTCGATTATAAATTCTAATTTGAAGCTCATTCATGACACTAGTTATGGGCTCAATCATACCTATTCTATAACTTTCAAAATATTATTTGAAAATTGGTTGATCAACACTTAGACACAAACCTTTAAGTCAACACTAAGTCTAAGAACACTAAGGCGCATAGGTAGAAAATCCTTGTGGTTAACAAGGATATCCTAAGAGAGTGTCTAGTTCAGGGGGAGGTCATTCTTCTAAAGACTTTATATTTAAAAGACTTCTCTAAAAAGCAAACTTTAAAAATTCTAAAATTATTTTTAAAAATATTATTTTGTAAAATTTTATAAATTGTTCTTTTAACTTGGAACAACCCCTGATACACATAGGGAGATTGTCTTGTGATCAACAAGGAGCCCTAAGGGAGTGTCAGATTTAGGAGGTGTCTAAGTTTAAAAGTTTAATTAAAAATTATGTTTTAAAAATTATAATTTATTTACTCTATTTAATTTAGATTAACCTCTAAGACCTTTAGGGAGTTTGCCTTGTGGTTACCAAGGAGCCCTAAAGAAATGTTAGGTTGAGGGGGAGGTCCAAATAGAAGGAGTAAAATTATTTCAAAAACTATATTTCAAAAATTATTATACATTATCTTTTTAGTTTGGGTCAAACCCTAAGACACACAAGGAAATTGCTTTGTGGTTAACAAAGAGCCCTAAGGACGTGTCTAGTTAAGGGGAAGACTCTGAATTAAAAAGATAATTAGTTTTTCAAAAACCTACCTACTTTAAAAATAATCTTACAAAACTATTTTAAACTATCTTGAAAAATAATATTTTAAAAATTATTATTATCCATTATGCTTTTAATTTGGATCAAACTCTAAGATACACAGGGAGATTACTTTGTGGTTAACAAAGAGCCCTGAAGATATGTCAGGTTAAGGGGGAGATTCTGAATTAAAAGAATAATGACTAGGTTTTCAAAAATGATCTATTTTTAAATATTTATTTTGAAAATTCTTTTAAAAAACTATTTTAAGCTATTGTGAAAAACCCTTTCAAAACTCAAGTTTGAAAACTATGGTAAAAATACTATTTTGCAATATTCTTTAAAAAAATATATTTTTCAAAACTTAGTTTGAAAATACTTATGAAACACTACTTTGAAAAAAAATTCAAAACTTATTATTGAAAAACTATTGTTGAAAATTACAAATTTTTTTTTAAAAAAAATCTACTATGGTCTTTCAAGAACTGTCAAGACTTAGTCATGACCATAGGCTTACCAATATTGTTGGTGCAAGAGAGAATGGACTTAAATTTAATAAATCTTTTTGATGTATGAACAGGGAGAGAAGGGAACTTAAGTTAATCATATAGAATTCTCCCAAATAATTAAATCCTGACAGATATTAACTTAAGAAATTGTCAAACATTAAAAAGGTGGAGATTGTTGGTGCAAGAAGCACTAGATCTTGCCTGAAGTTTTGATGTTTGACAATACACTTAGGTCTGGTCAGTTTGACCAAGGGGTTGATCCAAACAGGACTTGATGTTTGGATGAAGTGAGTGAAGTCTAGTCAGACCAGATGACTAGCGAGAAAACCTAGTCGGTTAGATTAGGCAGTCAAAGTCCTAATCTAGACGATTGTGTTAGTACTGATGGAATCAAAATATCTCCACAATGACATGATATTGTCCACTTTGGGCCTAAGCCCTCATGGTTTTGTTCTTGGGCTCTCCCCAAAAGGCCTCATCGCAAATGGAGATATCTTTCATCTTTTTAAATCCATGATCTTTTCCATGTGTTTTAGATGTGGGACTATGTTTACACCATTGCAACCCAACAATCCCCCCTCAAACAAAGGACCACAAGCTCCCCCTCAAACGAAAAGCCTCCGTTGGATGTCCGAATCCTCGACCCACCAAGACTATCTACCCCTCGGTCCACCCGACCGACCTACTAGGACTTTCTGCCTGGTATCTGGTCCTCTTGATTTAGACATGGGAGCACCCACTTCCTTTGTTTAAGGTTCAACCCACATGGTTAGATCTGGATCATGGCTCTTTCGGCGGTTAGTCCGGTGAAGAGTGGCCTCGCTCTGATACCACTTGTTAGTACCGATGGAATCAAAATACTCCACAATGACATGATATTGTCCACTTTGGGCCTAAGCCTTCATGGTTTTGTTCTTCGACTCTCCCCAAAAGGTCTCATCGCCAATGGAGATATCTTTCATCCTTTTAGATCTATGATCTTTTCCATGTGTTTTAGATGTGGGACTATGTGTACACCATTACAACCCAATAGATTGGACAAGGGAAGTCCTAGTGAGTGAAGCTAGGTAAGGGAAAGTCCTAGTTGTAGGCTAGGCAAAGGAAAATCCTGGTTTAGAGGATCAGGCGGAAGTCTTGGTAGAGTCAAAGCACCAGGTGAAGTCTGGGTTGGTCTAGAGGACCAAGTCGCAATAGAAGTCTGGACTGATCTGGAGGATCAAGTCGCAGCAGAAGTCTAGGCTGGTCAGAGAGGATCGAGCCGCAACACAAATCCTGGGGCTGAGGGCAGAGTCGAGCAAAAGTCCAACAAGTCTGGAGGAATTGTTGGCACAAGGTAAATTCTCCTGAAGGGAGTGGGTATGGACGCGTTTCTAGAAGGAGAACAGTAGGCGTCAGACTAACCCAAGATTTCGGTAGAAATCTGAAGTTAGACCCACAGGTAAGGTTTAGGTTCTTTGTTTGTTTGTATATTTGTCTTGCAGGAACCAGGAGCTGGAACCAAGATAGAAGAAACAGAGGTAAAGCAAACAAAGACAGTTGAACCAAGCCCAGGGTCAACTCAGGTCTAACCCGAGTCAAAGTGACTCAAGTTGACTAGAGGGAGTCGAGTCGACTTGAGTGGATAGAGTCGACTTGAGATGGAAGTTGAGTCGACTTGAGCACGAGATAAGAGTCGCAGAAGCCAAGTCTATCAAAAGATGCCACGTCAACTTCGAGTCGACTTGAGTAGGGAATCGAGTCGACTTGAAGGCCAAGTCAGCCTCGGAGAAAATGGATCAGGCTTATGTGGAGTCGACCGGAGATTGGGCCCAAGTTGACTCAAGTAGGCTATAAAAGGAGGTGAGCGTGCATGAACAAGATATGAATCTACAAGTTCTCCTCTCCGATTAGTGGTGATTTTGAACGCAAATGAGGCTAGACGTTTGCAACTGGGGAAGATCCAAGAGGAGTGCGGGGCATTCAGGACTTCCAGATCGGCGACACTTGTTTGGTTAATTTCTTACAGTCTTCCATTCTATTTGTGCTTTATTGTTATCTTTATTTTAGACTGTAAGACGGGTTTCTCCACCTTTGAATAAAGTTCGGAAAGGAAACCACTAATGGACAGGCGCCTCCAATACATAGGCCTTGGAGTTACTAACCCTAGAGGGTTAGGAACCACGTAAAAAATCCGCATGTCCCTGTATTTTAATTTCTAATTCTGCTACAAGTTTTCTTTGTTAGTAACTGTTCCGGCTAATTCGTCGTGGACGGTTCAACCACCGATTCAGAACTGCTGACGTGTACGCTCCTCGAAGAGAATCGCCGGGGGAGATGAGGGGACCTGAAAAGCATTAAAGAAGAGGGTTAGAATGGCACCGGGGGACCCTGGCAAGCCACTCCGACGCTCAAGTTAGAACAGAGACAGAAGGAAAAGAATAACATACGTGTATAAAATGAGAGAAATATAGAGAGAGAGAGGAAGATCCCCTTTTGTTCTTCATACCTACGGGGTTTATATAGTATCAGGTGGAGCATCATCTGTGGATATCGACACATGTGATTGGCTATTGATGCGCTATTAATGTGGTAAGGATAATCTTTGAGGGTTTTCGAATATCGAATGGTTCAGATTTGCAGATCTTCATCTAACGGTCTTGTGCATTAATGTGCAAGATTTTTGGGGGTCAAGTTTGGGGACTTAGTCATCATCCTTATCCTTTTAGATGGGTGATAACTAGCCGGATCAGAAGCCTCCCCTCCAAGTCTAGTCGAAGGAGGCGTAGTCCGACTGACTGGACTATGTATAATGATTTAATCGTCTCGCTTACCATATTGGTGTTGAGCTATTGGGATGAGTGGTTGAAAGATTTGGAGGAGTGGATGAGTTGACAGAGTGGCAAAGTTGTCGGGTTGCTGAGTGACAGAGTGGTCGAGCAAGGTCGAGACCAAATAAGATCGAGGCCGAGTGAGGCAGAGTGGCCGAGTGGTGCCGATACTGAGTCAGGCTGAGGCCAAGTAAGGCCGAGAGGTCGAGGTCGAGGTCGAGGTCGAGGTCGAGTTTGAGGTTGAGTGAAGCCGATGCCGAGTAAGATGAGGCCGAGGCCGAGTATAGTGAGGCCGAGGCCGAGTCGGGCTAAGGCCAAGTAAGGCCGAGACCGAGGTAGAAATCGAGTAAGGTGAGCAGTCAAGTGAGGTCAAGGCCGAGTAAGGCCGAAGCTAAGTAAGACCGAGGTCGAGACCGAAGTCGAGGCCAAGTAAGGCCGAAGCTGAGTAAGGTGAGCGGTCGAGTGAGGTCGAGGCCGAGTAAGGTTGAAGCTAAGTAAGGCCGAGGTCGAGACCGAAGTCGAGGCCGAGGTCGAGACCGAAGTCGAGGCCGAGGTCGAGACCGAGGTCGAGATCGAGGTTGAGGCCGAGGTCGAGGCCAAGTGAGGCTGAAGTTGAGGCCGAAGTTGAGTAAAGTGAGGCCGAGGCCAAGATCGGGGTTGAGGCCGAGGTTGAGACCGAGGTTATGGCCGAAGTTGAGGCCAAGTGAGGCCGAAGTTGAGTAAAGTGAGGCCGAGACCAAGATCGGGGTTGAGGCCGAGGCTGGGACCGAGTAAGGTGAGGCCGAGGCCAAGACCGAGGTCGAGGCAGGGTGAGGCCGAAGTTGTGGCCGGGTGAGGCCGAGGCCGAGACCGAGGTTGTGGCGGGGTGAGGCCGAAGTTGAGTAAGGTGAGGTCGAGGCTGAGACCTAGGTCGAGATCGGGTGAGGCCGAAGTTGTGGCCAGGTGAGGCCGAGACCGAGACCGAGGTTGTGGCCAGGTGAGGATTTTGAATTATGATCACACTAATAATTAATTCAATAAATTGATTTCCAGGCGTGGCCTTAGATAAAATCGCGCGGAGCTCAGAAATTTGGCTTGTCGTAAGGCGGGGTCATCGAGCACGGAGCTCAAAAATTTGACCTGTCGTAAGGCGGGGTCATCGAGCGCGGAGCTCGAAAATCCTGACCTGTCGTAAGGCGGGGTCATCGAGCGCGGAGCTCGAAAATCCCGCCTATCGTAAGGCGGGGTCATCGAGCTCGGAGCTCAAAAATTTGGCCTGTCGTAAGGCGGGGTCATCGAGCGCGGAGCTCGAAAATCTTACCTGTCGTAAGGCGGGGTCATCGAGCGCGGAGCTCGAAAATTCGGCCTGTCGTAAGGCGAAGTCATCGAGCGTGGAGCTCAAAAATCTAGCTTGTCGTAAGGTAAATCTTCGAGCTCGAGGCTCGGTGTTCCATGCCCTGATGATTCAGAGAGAGTATAACAGAATGTCCAGCTCAATAATAAGGGCGAATGATGAATCAGCCTGTAATATCCATTGATTTTTGTGCTCCGTCCGCAACTATGTCTACGAAGATTGGTCCTTGAGAAAGATAATTGCTGATGGATACCGCTGGTTCGAGTCAAAGTAAAGTTTCTGAAAGCACCTGAGAGTTTCTAGAGACAAATCAAGTGAACAAATATTAAATGAAGCAATACTGTAAAGATTAGTAATTTGATGAATAAATTATAAAATAAAGAATGTTTAAGAAATTATCCTGATGATCCGGAGAGAGACTAAATGTTGAGGCTCCACTTCAATAATGATAGGAAGGACTCCTTATCAGATGACGTTTACTAAAGAGTATATGTCTTGAAGCTGATACCATCGTAGTTGCAGTGATAGCCAAATCATTTTCTATGGATGAGTCACCAACTGAAGATAGTGAAGTCACGCAAGACCTGCAGATGGTGGAGCTCCTGTCAGGCATTAATTATTGTGCGTGCCCTTCTGGCGGCGGTCTGGGCAGAAGCGTGGACTCGGAGAGGTTGAGCTGACGGAGGAAGTCGATCTCTAGCTAGGAGATCACGGATTCACTTGGGAGCAAAGCTAGTGGAGCACTGAGTGGGAGATGAGTGGGAGATCGAACAATGAGGTCAGATGGGAGAGCTCGGGCAATCACAGGAAGGAGAGCTTGGTCGGTCAGTAGA
>NC_133866.1:9820682-9823016 GCF_044706935.1 Curcuma longa
CGAGGCCGAGGTCGAGGCTGAGGTCGAGGCCGGGGTCGAGACCGAAGTCGAGGCCGAGGCCAAGTGAGGCCGAAGTTGAGTAAAGTGAGGCCGAGGCTGAGATCGGGGTTGAGGCCGAGTTTGAGACCGAGGTTATGGCCGAAGTTGAGGCCAAGTGAGGCCGAAGTTGAGTAAAGTGAGGCCGAGATTGAGATCGGGGTTGAGGCCGAGGCTGGGACCGAGTAAGGTGAGGCCGAGGCCGAGACCGAGGTCGTGAGGCCTGGTGAGGCCGAAGTTGTGGTCGGGTGAGGCCGAGGCCGAGACCGAGGTTGTGGTCGGGTGAGGCCGAAGTTGAGTAAGGTGAGCTCGAGGCCGAGACCGAGGTTGGGATCGAGGTCGAGGCCAAGGTCGAGGCTGAGGTTGTGGCCGGGTGAGGCCGAAGTTGAGTAAAGTGAGGTCGAGGCCGAGAACGGGGTTGAGGCCGAGGCTGAGATCGAGCCGGTGAGGCCGAGGCCAAGACCGAGGTCGAGGCCGAGGCTGGGTGAGGCCGAAGTTGTGGCCGAGTGAGGCTGAAGTTATGGCCGGGTCAGGCCAAAGCTGAGTAAGGTGAGCGGCCGAGTGAGGTCGAGGCCGAGTAAGGTTGAAGCTAAGTAAGGCCGAGACCGAAGTCGAGGCCGAGGTCGAGGCCGAGGTCGAGGCCGAGGTCGAAGTCGAGGCCGAGCGAGGCTGAGGTCGAGGCTGAGGTCGAGGCCGAGGTCGAGGCCGAGGCCGAGGTTGAGGCCGAGCGAGGCCGAAGTTGAGATCGAGTAAGGTGAGGCCGAGGTCGAGGCCGAGGTCGAGGCCATGTGAGGCCGAAGTTGAGACCGAGTAAGGTGAGACCGAGGCGAGACTGAGGTCGAGGCCGAGGTCGAGACCGAGGTCGGGGCCAAGTGAGGCCGAAGTTGAGGCCAAGTGAAGAAGCCAAAGTGAGGCCGACTAAAGTGAGGCCGAGGCCGAGGTCGAGACCGAGGTCGAGGCCGAGGTCGAGGCCAAGTGAGGCCGATGTTGAGGCCAAGTGAGGCCAAAGTTGAGATCGAGTAAGGTGAGGCCGAGGTCGAGGCCGAGGTCGAGGCCATGTGAGGTCGAAGTTGAGACCGAGTAAGGTGAGACCGAGGACGAGACTGAGGTTGAGGTCGAGGTCAAGGCTAAGGTCGAGACCGAGGTCGAGGCCAAGGTTGAGTCGGGCTAAGGCCAAGTAAGGCCGAGAAACTAGGCTGCTGAGATATCTGAGCTGCTGAGCTAACAGAGCTGCTGAGCCCTCTGCGACTGGGTTGTCATAAGGCAATGTCATCGAGCGTGGAGCTCGGAGGTCCGACCTGTCCTAGGGTAAGGTCATCGAGCACGGAGCTCGGAGGTCCAGTCTGTCGTAAGGTACTGTTGGGGAGTGCGGAGCTCAGAGGGTCATCGAGCGTGGAGCTCGAAAGGTCATCGAGCACGGAGCTTGGAAGGTCATCGAGCACGGAGCTCGAAAGTTCATCGAGCGCGGAGCTCGGAAGGTCATCAAGCACGGAGCTCGAAAGTTCATCGAGCATGGAGCTCGGAAGGTCATCGAGCGCGGAGCTCGGAAGGTCATCGAGCATAGAGCTCGGAAGGTCATCGAGCACGGAGCTCCGAAGGTCATCGAGCACGGAGCTCGGAAGGTCATCGAGCGCGGAGCTCGAAAGGTCATCGAGCGCGGAGCTCGGAAGGTCATCGAGCGCGGAGCTCGGAAGGTCATCGAGCACGGAGCTCGGACGGTCATCGAGTGCGGAGCTCGGAAGGTCATCGAGCGCTGAGCTCGGAAGGTCATCGAGCGCGGAGCTCGGAAGGTCATCGAGCGCGGAGCTCGGAAGGTCATCGAGCGCGGAGCTCGGAAGGTCATCGAGCATGTAGCTCGGAAGGTCATCGAGCGCTGAGCTCGAAAGGTCATCGAGCGCGGAGCTCGGAATGTCATCGAGCGTGGAGCTCGGAAGGTCATCGAGCACGGAGCTCGAGAGTCCAGCCTGTCGTATGGCTAATTCATCAAGCACGGAGCTCGGAGTTCCGACCTGTCGTAAGGCCATGTTGGAGAGTGTAGAGCTCAAGAATCCAGCCTGTCGTAAGGCTAAGTCATCGAGCACGGAGTTCGGAGTTTCGACCTGTCGTAAGGCCATGTTGGAGAGCGCGGAGCTCGGGAATCCAGCCTGTTGTAAGGCTAAGTCATCGAGCATGGAGCTCGGAGTTTCGACCTGTCGTAGGGCCATGTTGGAGAGCGCGGAGCTCGAGAATCCAGCCTGTCGTAAGGCTAAGTCATCGAGCACGGAGCTCGGAGTTCCGACGTGTCTTAAGGCCATGTTT
>NC_133866.1:9823116-9841030 GCF_044706935.1 Curcuma longa
ATAGTAGTTGAATGAAATGAATGAATGTAAGAAACTGTAACGTCCGTCGAGGGCCCTCGTAAGGGCGGGCGTTAGACGAGGTCTAGGTCAAGAGAAGCTGAAATAAGATTTTTCAGCTTCACCAGTCGACTGGCCCTGCCAGCAGTCGACTGCTAATAAATCAGACGCACACAGAAAAATCAGTCGTGCCAGAGGAAGACAGGAGTCGACTGGGCAGTCGACTGGTGTATGGTGAGTCGACTGATGCCAGTCGACTGGTCTTGGAACAGTCGACTGATATTTGAACATTGGAGAAAATTAGCAAGCATTTAATGCGCTTTAATGCGAGATTCTGTTGCCGATTGAAGGCATCAGTCGACTGGCCCTGCCAGCAGTCGACTGATGTTGAAGAATTATAAAAGAAGCCTGCACGAGATCAACTCAAGAATTCTGCCATTCTTTCATTGTTTTGTGCTTCTTTTGAGAACGTGTTGTTCTCTAATTCTTTGCTTTCTTCCTCTCCTCTTAAAACATTATTTCATATCATTCTTGAGGAGATCGAAAGAGTTGTAAAGGTTTCTCCGCCTTCGAGGTTTTCGAGAAGGAGAAGATTCATAGTGCATCGGGTGTGTGCGTGCGTGTGGATCCTTGGATTAGTCACGTTTGCGGAGGTGGATACCAAGTAAACAAACCGGGTTAGCGTTGATCTATTATTTTCTCTATTATATTTTACTTCCGCTAACACTCTTGCAGAGAAACAATCGAAGAAGAATCGAAAAATGCTATTCACCCCCCTCTAGCGAACCAACCGATCCTAACAAGTGGTATCAGAGTACAGTACGTTTCGAAGGATCTAACAATCAACCGGAGCAACATATAGTGTTCCAAGAGGGTTACAGCACCGCACGACCATCGTACTTCGACGGAAATGATTTCACCTACTAGAAAGGTAGAATGGAGTATTATCTTATGAATGATATTGACAACTAGTTTAGCATTGTAGATGGGTTCGAGATACCCAAAGACGTAGAGGAAAAGTCTCTCCCTACAAGAGATTGGTCAAAAGATGTGTGCAAGAAGTCACAGGCCAATGCTAAAGCAACAACGACCTTACAATGTGGACTATCAAAGGAACAACTAAGCAAGGTCGGACCTTTCAATTCTGCAAAAGAACTCTGGGAGAAACTCATCGAACTGAACGAGAGATCAACCGAATCTAGACGAGCCAAGAAGGATCTTTTGGTAAGTCAACTACAATCCTTCTCGATGAGATCTAATGAAACAGTAAGTCAGATGCATGGAAGGTTCAAAGAAATAGTAAATGGCCTCCATGTCATCGGTGAAAAGATCGAGAATCGCGATCTTGTGAGGTATGTGCTACAAGCCTTCCCGAGAACCACTTTATGGGCATCGATGGTAGATGCGTATAAAGTATCAAGGGATCTATCCATTGTTAAATTAGATGAATTATTTTGTGAACTACAACTACATGAGCATGCTAATATGGGCACACAAGAGAAAGGTGTAGCTTTGATTGCAGATAAGGAGAAAAAGAAGAAGAATAAGGAAAAGGAGAAGTCATCAGAGTCTGAGCAAGATTCTTCAGACAGTGATGAAGAATTGACATCAAAAGAGATGACTCATTATGTGAAGAAAATGATGGGGAAATCCAAAAGATTTACCAAGAGGAACTTTAAGAAGACGTTCACGCCATCTCAAGGTAATTATCAAAGTTTAAGTTTTGGTACTTATGTCACTTGCTATGAGTGCAACAGGAAAGGACATATAAGGCCAAATTGTCCGAACCTGAAGAAGAACGATGAATCAAAAGATAAGAAGAATGCTCCCCGTGTTTAAGATATCGTATGTCCGTCAATTATCTGAGTTCACTGACAACTCAATAATCGACATCTATGACCTTGAATAGTACCACTCAACCTTATTGTCAGTCGGACCAAGTCCACTTGCAAGATTTGACTTGACAATCCTTATGAGCTATCCAAGGGGACATCATCAGCCCTACTGGGACACGGATTCCTTCTATAATTAATGGCACACCGTATAGATAGTAACATCACCCAACTTACCGGGAATAATTGATCTGACGGAAAGATCTCACCCTTTGGTAAATCAAAGCAATAATTACTACCTATAGGTGCCCATTTATTACATCGGGATTAAGAGTGCATAATTTATAATAACAGAGGTCTTGTTCAATTTGTGAGTCAGAGTAAATTGAACAACCTCAATGGTCCTACTCAATACACACAAAGTGCACTAGTGTAATTCTATAGTCAAGACAGACAGTAACCGAATTACACTACAACCGTTCCCGATGGGTTGTCCAACGTCATCTTGGTTGTGAGCCTTAGTTTATAATTCACAAGGGACTGATAATCATGGTCTTCTGTGTCTCACAGACACCAAGTTATCTACAGTGTGAACTAAGAGGACTTTATTACAAATTTACCTATTGCAATCATTTGACCAAAACATGATTCCTTTATTTCATGAAATGTTTATATACAAAAGAACTAGTCTTTTCAGTATACTCTAACACGTTAAAAATTAATATGATTAGGAGTGACCAGAGAAAACTCAAACTTCTCCAAATTTTGCTTAGAAAATGGGTACAAGCATGAGTTCTCATGCCCAAGGAGCCCATAACAAAATGGGATTGTTGAGAAAAAATAGGGCTTTATAAGAAGCCGCTAGAACAATGTTAAGCGCGTACTCATTACCCACCTACTTATGGGCAGAAGCAGTTAACACCGCTTGCTACATCCAAAATAGGGTGGAAATTCAAAGATTTTTTGTTGGCGATGTTCTGAACAAGATCTTCGTCCCATGTTCCGATTGGATTCTATCTGCTCCGAGAAGCATAGAACCCCACAGGATTTTGTTGGCGAAAAATTTTATCCCGCCTGGATCAATCGACAAAATCTTCAAAGAAGACTAAGTCGATCGATCCTCAGGATCGCCGATTCTAAATTACTTATCTACGGTTTTAAATTATTTAGTTCTAAGTATAAATAAAACTGCGGAAAATAAATTTATACCAGAACCCGGTTTGAACCTCGGAATCTTCTGCTGTATTCCTTATCTCTTTCTCGGACGTTGTGTGGGCAACGATCTTCCGAGAACTAAGGACTGCAACCTCTGCTGGATGAAGCCTTGGATCGCCTTGCTTCTTTCTTGAAGCAGCTTCGTTCTTCCTTGCCTTCCACCTTGGATCCGGCCACCACCACAAAGAGGATGTTCGGCCACCAAAAGAGAGAAGAGAAGAACACAAAAGAAAGAGGAAGAAGAAGAATAGATGTGGCCGGCCAAGAGAAAAATTAGAGCAATTGCGAAATCGGAGAGATTTCGTATGCTATTCTATTTTCTGTTGTGTCTCTTGGCCGCCCCCTCCCCCTCTCTTTTATAGCCTCCCAATGCCCAATCAATCCTTGGCCGCCCCCTTTAATCTAGGAGTTGATTTGGACTTGTTTCCATAAATAACTTCCAAATCTAGAAAAGAATAGGCGCCGATTATTTCTTCCCTTGATTGCTTGGCGGCCCCCTCAATTTTTTTTATAAAAAAAATGTTTCCATATCTATGAATAGGTGGCCGGCCAAATCAAGGAGATTTGGTTCAATTTTGTGAACCAACTTTGTATTAAAGAGAAATAAAACCGAACCAAAGAGATCTCATCCATTGGATGCAACTTAACCTCATCTAATGGTTCTAATATAATCTACTTTAATACAACTTAATTGCTCCGATCCAACGGACACAATTAGATGGCTTGGGCGTGGGCTATAGAGAACCAAACTCGGTTCACCTCGTGAACCGGGTTTTGCATTTAAAGAGATTTAAAATCGAACCGGAGAGATCTCGTCCATCGGACGCATCTAGATCTCATCCAACGGTTCTAATTTAATATCTTTTGATCCTCTTTATTTATTTTGATCCATTGGATTCAACTTGATCTAATCCCATGGATACAAGCTGATCTCATCCACTAACTCATCCGATGGTTGAGAACCAATCTCATCCAATGGTTGAGATTAAATCTCATCCGACGGCTGAAAACTAATCTCATCCGTTTGATTGCATCTTTTAGAGATTTCTTTAGGCTACAGCAGGGACCTCGAGGAGGTATTGGATCTGGCCTTCTGATGGGTTTCGGATCCCGTATTCTACCCCGAATACACACCTACATCCATCAACAACGATCCATTCCACTAGAGGATCATTGTTGCACTACCAATCCAATCCCCAAATTATGTTATGGGTTCCTTCTTATTATTTTATGCATTGCTCCCCGTGTTTAAGATATCGTATGTCCATCAATTATCTGAGTTCACTGACAACTCAATAATCGACATCTATGTCCTTGAATAGTACCACTCATCCTTATTGTCAGTCGGACTAAGTCCACTTGTAAGATTTGACATGACAAACCTTATGAGCTCTTCAAGGGGACATCATCAACCCTACTAATTAACGGACACGGATTCCTTCTATAATTAACGGCACACCATATAGATAGTAACATCACCCAACTTACCGAGAATATTTGATCTAAACTTGATGACAAAATGGCTCTTAGCTTTAAGATCTCACCCTTTGGTAAATCAAAGTGATGATTTATGCCCTAAAATATTGCATGATGGGTTAAAGACTTGGCGATGAAGAGAATAAGAAAAAGAAAAAAAAATGTATAATATATGTGGAGGTGCCAGGGATTGATCCTTGGACCTCCAACACGATGCAAGCCAAGATTAACCAGAAGGGATAGCATGATTTAATGAGAGAAGGATAAAGAACAATTGAACTAAATGTTAGGGGATAGGAAATAACATAGAGGAGTAGTGGAGGGAGTAGTTACAAAGTAGTTACTCTCCAGTTTGTGATTGACAAAAACTTAGAACGGTGTGAGATGTATAGGCCTCTAGTCTAAGCTAAACAGATGCTGTAAGTCAGTGCATCGAACCAAAAGCTTAGACTTTAATATCAAATTGATCAAGTTAAGTGTCCCAAAACAAAAGACAAACTCTTAATTTGGGATGATACACTTTAACTTGACTGACTGGGTCAAGCTACTACTTTCTAGTAGTTAGCTAGAATCTAAGTCAGACACTCGCCCCAAAAAGGATTATTTTTTTGTATATCTAATTTTTTTTACACGCTTGGACTCTACCTAAAAAGACTATAATTTTTGATTATGTCAAAGGGGGAGAGAAATAAAGGTTCAAGTTAAGTCTCTATACTTATTTTTTTTTCAGACTTAAACTTGAAAAAAAAATAATGCATTAAGGGGGAGGATAAAGAATTCAGGGGGAGTGAAGAATTCAGGGGGAGGTAGCAAACACACATGCAAGTTTCTTCTTTATACATGCAAGTTTCTTCTTTATGAAAAATTGCTAAATTGTGATGCATGAGTTATGAATTTATTGTGATGAATGTGATGCATGAGAGTTATGAATTGTAAAAGCATGATTTAAAACTTAACTTGAAACCTTAAGTTGCCATAATCAAAAAGGGGGAGATTGTTAGTGCAGGAAGCACTAGCAGATCAAACCAGATGTTTTGATTATGGAACTAGGATCAAGTTAAGTATGTGGTTTGGCTAACCAGGTTAAACTGAGCTTGCAGGAAAAGTCCTAGTGCTGCTAGGCATGAAGTCTTGGCAGAGTCAAAGTGCACCAGGTAGAGTCTGGACTTGGTCAGGAGGACCAAGTTGCAGTAGAAGGCTGGGCTTGGTCAGGAGGACCAAGCTGCAGCTGAGGTCTGGACTGATCAGGAGGATCAGTTGCAGTACAAATCCTGGGGGGCAAAGACAGAGCCGAGCACAAGTCCAACGAGTCAGGAGGACTCAGTTGGCAATCAGGTAAATTCTCCCGAGGGGAGTGGGTGAGGACGCGTTCCCGAGGGGAACACTAGGCGTCAGTCTTAACCCAGGGTCTCACTGGAGATCCGAAGTTAAGACTTATAGTTGGTCTGATAGACCAACTTTGTTGGGTTTTTCAGGCTGCAAAACCGCTTTTTGCGTGCGGAAACCACGAAACCCTCCAAACGGATCCGTGCAAAAATTACAAAATAACTCATACATGTTCAAAATACCTAGATCTACACTAGATCTACAAAGATGAAGGTTTATACCTTTGAAGCGTGCCCTTCGCAAATCCCGCAAGTCCAAAAGTTGTCGGATCTCGAGAACTCCAAGCGTAGCTCCTCTACCGGTATCCACACGGATCTTTTGGTGGAAAAACCTTATCCAAATGGTGTGCTAGCACCCTTAGATGGATTCGGTCAGATTAGGAGGAGAGGAGGAAGAAGAGAGAACTCAAGAGGAGAGAAGAGAAAACACTCAAGGAGAGAGAGCACACAAATCCCTTCACATTGAGAATAAAACCTCCTTTTTCTCTCTTCTTGTGGTGGGCCACACCAAAGCCAATTAATCCCAATTAAAAGCCTTAAACCATCCATGAGTTACAAAGAAGATTTGTAACCTCCCATGAGGTGGCAACCAAGGTGATGTGGCACCATTCTATTGGCTATCACTTATGCCACCTCAACATAAAGTCAAGGGGTCAAGTCAAGACTTGACCATGAGGTGGCATGAGTCAAGTCAACATCTATGATGACATGGCATAAAGTCAAGTCAACATGGATGATGACATGGCACCAAGTCAAGTCAAACTTGACCCCCAAGTCAAGTCAAACTGACCATAATTTCTTCCTTCTCAAATCAAGTCAAACTTGATTTCTAATCTTCCAAAGTTGATCAAATCAACTCCTCTAGTCTAGTTTGGATTACACTTAACCCAACTTGATTCATCACATGAATCTAATCCTCTTGGTTCATCATATGAACTGAATTTCCACCAAAATATCCTTTATGTGTGACCCTATAGGTTCTTGTAACGTTGGCAATGCCCCTAAACTGATTTAAGGACATAAGCAATGAGAGGTATCTAGCAACACATCATTGCTACCCAAGTTACAAGAATATTCAGATCCCACATCACCTTGTGACTACTAATTGTGACTCTCACAATATGTGACCATGTCCTTCTATCCTTGATATCTAGATTGATTAACCCGAGGCATAGACCGTGTCATCCTCTAATCTATCTATGTCTTGAACTCCAAGTAGACTCACTCCAATCAAACGAGCTCAACATCTCATGTTGACTCATTTGCCATGCACTCTAGTGGTCTAACTCTATCAAGAACTAAAGATATCGCTCCCGTCATATAGGAGGGATAGATCCCATCTACATCACTCACATCCCACTACATAATTCGTTATACACTCAGTAATCGTCTTTATAGTCCACCCAGTTACGTACTGTTAGTGAGAGCCCTAGAGCCAATCATTTGATGATTGATGTATGGACTCCATGTATCATATTTCTATATTTTATAAAGGCATTACTTTTGTGGTTATTATACTTACTTGTATTAGTGCCAAATAAACTAAGTATAATAGCGTCCTTGTGTAGTAGGTTTGTATCTATATCAATCGATTGGTTGAATCGATAGTGAGATGATATAGAGAACACTACACTAAACTATTCCTAGTCAAGTATTAACATTCAAGGACAATGTTAATGCATAGAGACTAGCATGTAGGTCAACATGATGACTTGATCTCACAAGTCATGGATATGAGATATCAAGTTGACACATGGGTATGCATTGGAGAATGTATATCGAATGACCCACCATGAGAAAGTATCATGGATCGTTATATGAGTGTCATATACTTTCTCATGTGGCTATTAGTATGACTATTAGTCCTTGGACCTGAAGTCACCATGGTTCCCAACATAAGGAGTTATATGCTTTGGTTTCGTCAAACGTCACCCGTAACTGGGTGGACTATAAAGGCGATTACTGGGTGTATAACGAATTATGTAGTGGGATGTGAGTGATGTAGATGGGATCTATCCCTCCTATATGACGGGAGCGATATCTTAGTTCTTGATAGAGTTAGACCACTATAGTGCATGGCCATGCCCAAATGAGTCAACATGAGATGTTGAGCTCGTTTGTTTGGAGTGAGTCTACTTGGAGTTCAAGACATAGATTGATTAGAGGATGACACGGTCTATGCCTTGGATTAATCAATCTAGATATCAAGGATAGAAGGACATGGTCACATATTGTGAGAGTCACAATTAGTAGTCACAAGGTGATGTTGGATCTCAACATTCTTGTAACTTGGGTAGTAGTGATGTGTTGCTAGATACCGCTCACTACTTATGTACCTAAATGAGTTTAGGGCATTGCCAACGTTACAAGAACCTATAGGGTCACACTCAAAGGGCAATTAGGTGGAAATTAGGTTCATGTGATGAACCAAGAGGATTAGATTCATGTGATGAATCAAGTTGGGTTAGGTGTAATCCAAACTAGACTAGTGGAGTTGATTTGATCAACTTTGGGAGATTAGAAGTCAAGTTTGACTTGACTTGAGAAGGAGAAATTTTGGGGGTCAAGTTTGACTTGACTTTGTGCCATGTCATCATCCATGTTGACTTGACTTTATGCCATGTCATCATAGATGTTGACTTGACTCATGCCACCTCATGGTCAAGTCTTGACTTGACCACTTGACTTTATGTTGAGGTGGCATAAGTGATGACCAATAGAATGGTGCCACATCACCTTGGTTGCCACCTCATGGGAGGTTACAAGTTGAGGTTTGTAACTCATGGGGTGTTAAGGCTTTTAAATAGGATTAATTGGCTTTAATATGGTGTGTGGTGGCCCACCACAAGAGGAAGAAAAAGAGAGTTTTCTTTCTCTCAACGTGAACTTCATTTTTTTCCTCTCCTTCTTGGTTTTTCTTCTCCCTCTCCCTCTCCTCTTGCTAGCCAAAAGCTCTAAGGGTGCTAGCACACTCTAAGCTTTTTATTCCACATATTTGTCCGAGTGGATACCGTAGAGGAGACTACGCGTGTAGCTCTCGAGATCCGGCAACATTTCGGAAGAGCGGGATACGCGAAGGGCACGCATCGAGGGTAAAGTCCTTATCTCGTAGATCTAGTGTAGATCTAGGTATTTTGAACATGTACGAGTTATTTTGTAATTTTCGCACGGATCCGTTCGGAGGGTTTCGTGGTTTCCGCACGCAAAAAGCGGTTTTGCGGCACGAAAAACCCAACACCTACATGCTAGTCTCTATGTATTAACATTGTCCTTGAATGTCAATACTTGACTAGGAATAGTTTAGTGTAGTGTTCTCTATATCATCTCACTATCGATTCAACCAATCGATTGATATAGATACGAACCTACTACACAAGGACGCTATTATACTTAGTTTATTTGGCACTAATACAAGTAAGTATAATAACCACAAAAGTAATGCCTTTATAAATCAATAGAACATGATACATAGAGTCCTTACATCAACCATCGCATGATTGGCTCTAGAGCTCTCACTAACATTAAGTTGGTCTATCAGACCAACTATAAGTCTTAACTTTGGATCTCCAGTGAGATCCTGGGTTAGACTGACGCCTAGTGTTCCCCTCGGGAACGCGTCCTCACCCACTCCTCTCAGAAGAATTTACCTGATTGCCAACTGAGTCCTCCTGACTCGTTGGACTTGTGCTCGGCTCTATCTTTGCCCCCCAGGATTTGTGCTGCAACTGATCCTCCTGATCAGCCCAGACTTCTGCTGCAGCTTGGTCCTCCTGACCAAGCCCAGACTTCTACTACAACTTGGTCCTCCACACCAAGTCCAGACTCTACCTGGTGCACTTTGACTCTGCCAATACTTCATGCCTAGCAGCACTAGGACTTAACCTGCAAGCTCAGTTTAACTTGGTTAGCCAAACCTTAACATACATAATCAAAACTCTGGTTCGATCTGCTAGTGCTTCCTGCACTAACAATCTCCCCCTTTTTGATTATGGCAACTTAAGGTTTCAAGTTAAGTTTTAAATCATGCTTTTAAATCATGCTTCACCATTCATAACTCATATCACAATAAATTCATAAATCATGTATCACAACTTAGCAATCATTTTCATAAAGAGGAAACTTGCATAAAGAAGAAACTTGTGCATGTGTGTTTGCTACCTCCCCCTGAATTCTTCACTCCCCCTGAATTCTTTATCCTCCCCCTTAATGCAGTATTTTTTGAAAAAAAATTCTAAGTTTGCTTAAAAAGGATTTATTTAACTTGAACCTTTATCTCTCTCCCCCTTTGACATAATCAAAAATTATATTCTTTTTAGTAAAGTCCAAGCGTGGTAAATAAAATTAGATATAAAAAAAACCTTTTGGGGCGAGTGTTTGACTTAGATTCTAGCTAACTACTAGAAGGTAGTAGCTTGACCCAGTCAGTCAAGTTAAAGTGTATTATCCCAAATTAAGAGTTTGTCTTTTGTTTTGGGACACTTAACTTGATCAATTTGATATTTAAAGTCTAAGCGTTTGGTTCGATGCACTGACTTACAGCATATGTTTAGCTTAGACTAGAGGCCTATACATCTCACACCGTTCTAAGTTTTGTCAATCACAAACAAGGTAACTAGTGTGCTTTGTGAGATGTCCACCTAGATCTATAGGTACATGCTTTCTAGGGGGTTTGCTTCTAGTCTATGGCTAAAACATTTCATTTCTTTATCTTTAAAAATAAATTGAAAATTTCAAAAATAAGTAAGGTTTTTGAAAAATATATATAATAAATTGAAAATCATGAGTTTTTGAAAATAAGAAAAACTTCTTTTTCCTATTCTACTAAACATAACCCTAGTTTTCGTCTAAGTAGTAGCATAAGAAATAGAGCAGACAAAAAGAACAATCAATTGAGTTCAAGTCTAGAAAATGGTAGCATAAGTCTGAAATAATAGCAAATAGTAGCATAAGTCAAAAATAAAAGCAACTAGTAGCCTAAGTCAAGCACAGTTGCATCAAGTCAAACATCCAGTCAGATTAAGTCAACAAAAGTATCAAATACAAGGTCTACTGAGGTGGTGGTGGTGGTGGTAGAGCCCTCACAAGCTGTAGAATCTCAGCCATACTCGCAGACTGTGCATCCAGACGCCCAATGACTGTCTGTAGAGACTCCTCCATCCTATCCAATCTCTGGTCTGTAGTCATGGGTGGAGGTGAGCTGGTGCATCAGGTAAAGCAAGGAGCTCCTCTATCTCTGCTCCTAGCTCTATGTCTGCTAAGTTTGGCTGAGGCTGAGAGATGCAAATATGTCTGTCAAAATATGACAGTATGGCATGTGCACTCTCCTACTGGTCACTATAGATGCAGCATAGATCACAGTATGAAAAATGAGGAGTCCAAGGTCAATGTCCAGTCTGTGAGTGAAGGCATAAAGAAGGAAAGAATGAAATGGTCTCATAGGGGTAAGATTTCTGGTGGCCAAGGGTAGGATGCAGTTTACTATGACTCTGTACAGGACATACTCCTGTACCCTAAGATCAGTGGAGGAGAAATTGATCAATCCTGGGGCTCTGTCCTGCTGGAAAAAATAGGTGTGCATAACGTCTAGAGTGATCTCCTCGTGTGGCTCATCAAAGGGCATGCAGGAGTGAGGGTAGACTATAAACTGGGAGGCTGAAGGTCGAAATCCTATGAAGTTGTTGATCATAGCTGGTGTGATGGTGATGGTCCTACGCCCGACTCTAGAGATGATCGTGTTGTCGTCCTGAAGATCAAGGTTGTTATAAAATTCTGAACACAGAGTTGTGTTCATGGGAAGGGTGCAGTAGACAAGTCGGTCTAGGTGGTAGTGGTCGATGGTCTGAATCGTCAATGGACAAGAACGAGTAAAAAATCCCCTATCCAGTGATCTACAGGGAAGTGCAATGTAGGTGGTCTGTTCAAACCTAAGTCTGTGTCCTTCAGTGGGAAACCTAGGGTCTGCTGAGGGGTTACTATCGAAGGCTGCCTCTCTAGCTCTCTTTGCTCGTCTAAATAAGTAATAATTCGTAAATAAAGAAAGAATGCATAAAAAATAGATAAAGTTAAGATTAGGATATTACTTGGGACCCATGAAGCTTTCCTAGGGAAGATCTTGGCTTTTACTGCGGTAAAACGTGGTAAAAGAGGAGGAAGATTTCGGCCGCCGTCGGTGAGCGTCGGCTGCCGTTCGGTTCTGTTTTTATTCTTGGTCTGAGTCGACTCCAGAGGTCTGAGTCGACTCAGATAGCGGTGTGAGTCGACTCAGATAGCGGTGTGAGTCGACTCCAGCAGATGAAGCGACACTTTTAGCGGGAATATTCCCGCCGTTCTGCCGACTCGACTTGAGTCGACTCCAGGTTGGCTGGAGTCGACTCAGATCGGCATTTTTGCCGATCTGAATATTTTTAAACTGTTAATTAATTTGATTTATTAAATTTATTGAAAATTTTAAAAAAAATGTTAATTAAATAATTTAATTTTTGAATTTTTAATTAATTTTGAAGTTAATTTAATTTTAAAAATTTAATTTAATTTAATTTTGAAGTTAATTAATTTTGAAAATTTATTTAATTAAAATTTTGAAGTTAATTAATTTTGAAGTTAATTTAATTTTGAAAATTTTGAAAATTTAATTAATTAATTTTGAAGTTAATTTAATTTTGAAAATTTGTTTAATTAAATTTTGAAGTTAATTAATTTTGAAAATTTTGTTAGGAAGTATACTGAAAAGACTAGCTCTTTTGTATATAAACATTTATGAAATAAAGTATCATGTTTTGGTCAAATGATTGCAATAGTGTATTTTGCAATAAAGTCCTCTTAATTTACATTGTAGATAACTTGGTGTCTGTGAGACACAGAAGACCATGATTATCGGTCCCTTGTGAATTATAAACTAAGGCTCACAACCAAGATGGCTTTGGACAAACCATCGGGAACGGTTGTAGTGTAATTCGGTGACTGTCTGTCTTGACTGTAGAATTACACTAGTGCACTTTGTGTGTATTGAGTAGGACCATTGAGGTTGTTCGATTTACACTGACTCGCAAATTGAACAAGACCTCTGTTATTATAATTATGCACTCTTAATCCCGATGTAATAAATGGGCACCTATACTTAGTAATTATTGCTTTGATTTACCAAAGGGTGAGATCTTTCCGTCAGATCAAATATTCTCGGTAAGTTGGGTGATGTTACTATCTATACGGTGTGCCATTAATTATAGAAGGAATCCGTGTCCCAGTAGGGTTGATGATGTCCCCTTGAAGAGCTCATAAGGATTGTCAAGTCAAATCTTGCAAGTGGACTTAGTCCGACTGACAATAAGGATGAGTGGTACTATTCAAGGTCTTAGATGTCGATTATTGAGTTGTCAGTGAACTTAATAATTAACGGACATACGATATCTTAAACACGGGGAGCAATGCATAAAATAATAAGAAGGAACCCATAACGTAATTTGGGGATTGGATTGGTAGTGCAATAATGATCCTCTAGTGGAATGGATCGTTATTGATGGATGTAGGTGTGTATTCGGGGTTGAATACGGGATCCGAAACCCATCAGAAGGCCAGATCCAATACCTCCTCGAGGTCCCCACTGTAGCCTAAAGACATCTTCAAAAGGATGCAATCAAACGGATGAGATTAGTTCTCAGCCGTCGGATGAGATTTAATCTCAACCGTTGGATGAGATTAGTTCTCGACCGTAGGATGAGTTAATGGATGAGATCAGCTTGTATCCGTGGGATTAGATCAAGTTGCATCCATTGGATCGAAATAAATAAAGAAGATTGAAAGAGAATAGATTAGAACCGTTGGATGAGATTAAGTCGCGTCCGATGGACGAGATCTCTCCGGTTCGGTTTTAATTCTCTTTGGAAGGAAGAACCGGTTCACGAGGTGAACCAGGCATGGTTCAATGAACCACACGCCCAAGGGAATAAATCAGGGCCATTGGATCAAAGGGATTAAGTTATATTAAAGAAGATTATATCGTAACCGTTAGATGAGATTAAGTTGCATCCGACGGATGAGATCTCTTCGGTTCGGTTTTATTTTCTTCTTTAATATAAAGTTGGTTCACGGATTGAACCAAACCTATCCATAAGTGGCCGGCCACATCTAGATAAGGTTGGAATTATTTTTTAAAATAATTCTGAAAAGATCTAACGGCTAGAAACCAAGCAAGCAAATCTAAAGGCCCGGATTTAAGAGATTTCTATAATTTAGAATTGGTTCGCGGAATCAATCAAAATTAAAGAAAAATTTTGAATGGGCTGCCAAGACTTGGTTTGGGCGTGAGGCTATAAAAGAGAGGGATGGGGTGGGCGGCAATAACACAATAAATCCGAGAGAGAAAGAATACGAGATCGAATTCGGTTTCTCTCCTCTCCTCCTATTGCCGCCGCCCACTTTCTCTTCTTCTTCCTCTTCTTCTTCTTCTTCCTCCGCCCCTCTCTCCTATCCTCCTTGAGGTGGCCGAATCTCTTCCAAGAGGTGGTGGCCGGATCCTAGAAGGGAGACAAGAGAAGGCTAAGCTGTTGCGAGAAGAAGAAAGGCGATCCAAGGTTTCATCATCCGGAGATTGAACTTCCTTTATTTCTGGAGGTCCGTTGTCCACCCAACGTCCAGGAAGAAGTTAGGAATACAGAGGAAGATTCCGAGGTCATCTAAAAGGTTCTGGTATGATTTAGTTTCCGCATTTTAAATCGTAATAGAACTGTTAGAATAAAAACCGTAGTTAAGTAATTTAGGAATCGGCGATCCTGAAGGATCGATTGACTTAGTCTTTTGTAGACTTTGTCAATTGATCCAGGCGGGATAAAATTTTTGTCCTGTGGGGTTCTATGCTTTTCGGAGCGGATAGAATCCGGAACGCAGGACGGAGATCCAGAACGCCAACAGACCCGGAGGTGAATTGTTCAAGCGATCGTCTGAGTTCACTAACTTGAACTTTCAGTTGGGAATTTTCTTCCTCGAGTTGGACTCGAGTCGAATCCTCAACCGACTTGTTCGTAGTTGGTGACTCAGGGTTGACTTTCTCCTTGAAAAGTTCTAACTCTTCTTGGAGCGATTCAACCAAGGCTTCGGACTTAGCTAATTTCTTACTTAATGTAATAATAATTGAAAACAGCCTATTTTGACTTACATTGGGTTTCGAGCCTTCGGAAACGGATACGGATCCGTGGCTTTCATCGTCCGAGTCGTAGTCGCTCTGGTTCGGTTCATTTTGAGCCGGAAGGGCTAGGAAGCTTGTCGTAGGTTCTTCGTCTGATTCCTCGGAAGACGACTCGTCCCAAGTCGCCTTGAGTGCTTTGCGTTTCGCCTTTCGATCTTTTCGTTGGTTCGGACAGTCGGCGATGAAATGTCCCTTTCGTCCGCAACCGTAGCACTTTGCATCTTGTTTTCTGGTGGATGGTTGCTTTGATGTGCTGACGACCTTTCTGACTTCCGATCGGTGAATTCCGCATTTGTTCCGAAACATCTTCCGGACTAAGTTGACTAGCTCCGTTGTTACGTCTTCGTTAGTGTCGGAGTCCGATGATTCCGATTCTTCCAGTATTTTCCTTCGTTTCGGTTCGGAACCTGCAAGCAAAGCTATACCTTTCTCCTGCACTTCTGTATTAGACTGCTCATGTAATTCAAATTCACTTTGAAAAAAGTTCATCTAACTTAATTTTATTTAAATCCCTAGAAACTTTGTAGGCATCTACCATTGATGCCCAAATCAAAGGTATTTAAGCCTGAACTTAGGAAGTGAACAGTGCCGCCCGACACTGTTCATCGTCCCCCGCGAGAAGCACTGCTCTGCCGCGTGATGTACATGTAGGCGCGCCCTCTTCCATCCAAACTTCTTCCGTTGAGTTCCTTACTCCAAGAGGAGTCTGAAACCGGTCCTTTGGGTGTGAATCGACGATCGGACGGCGCTCGACGGCGGGGTCTCTTCCGGCGGTGTCAACCTCTGTTCCTCTTTGTTCCAGCGTGCTACAGCTCTATCCAACACCATGGCTCTTGGAGGGGTTCTCTGAGGGCCATATAACACTCCTATATCATCAGCTAAGCAATCGGAGCAAGGAGAAGATATGGATTTTCGGTTTCGTTAGGCAGAAATGAGTTTCTGCATCAGCTGTTCTTCCGGGAGAGGGTTTCTTCGGCTGATTGTGGCTCGGGCAGCTAGCAAACCACAAGAACGACCAATTTCAAGCTCAAATTGGATTCAAAGGCTGATTGACAACCAGCTGAAGGGGATTTGAAGGAAGACAAGGGAGAAGGATGAATTTACTGTTTTTACTGATTTCTGATACTGCCTGTTTCTGAATTTTCGATTCTGTAACTTCTTATTCTGATTGTAGTTAACAAATTTACCTACCTTTGAATTCATTTCATGTAGTTAATGCTAGTTTAGTTGTTTGGATTCAATCTCACGCTATTAGCTTCGTCTTCATTGCATTATCTGATTTCCCCTTCCTGTTCTGTGCCAAAGAGGAACTGTTCCGTGCCATTTTTACCATTTTCTTGCTATCAATAGGGTAGTTAGGTTTAAGTTTAGGATTTAAGCAATTAATTGTAACGCCCGCCCTTACCAGGGCCTTTGACGGACGTTACAGTTTACACATTCATTCATACATGCTACTATCATATACGAAAAATCTAAAACTTGTAGCGGAAAATAAACATTGTCACAAAACATAGGTTCGTATACAATGATTAGAACTTAGTAGCATGGTAAGTCTAGATAATAAAGTCTAGTCAGGGAATCATTATAACATGATAGTTTAAATAACTACAACTAACAGGCAGATATAAAATATCTGCATGACCAGGACTTGGTCAAGTCACCACCACACATATCTTATCAGCCCTATCCCGCTGCCTCCTCTTGCTCAGTACCTGTTGGGTGGATCTGCAATATAAGAAAGAAATCTATAAGCACAAAGCTTAGTAAGTTCCTTTCCTACTCACAAAATCCGAATGCCATTAACATCATATCATTTCTAGCATAAACATAGAAGCATATTAACCTTTCATAACATATACATTTGACATTTTAACCATTTGTTTATCAAAACATACTAACTTATTAGATAAACATAATCAACATCTTTGGGGTCCCCTGGCTTGTACCCATTCCATTCTTTTGTGCGCACATTCCAAGTAAGTACGAGGTAGCAAATCTCGACTACTCAGTTACTAGGTCTTCTGTCTTTCGACCTAGGGGCATTTTTTAGGAGCCCATCCCTTGGATCCCTTTCGGGTTCCGGTACAAGCCTTTCATTAAAGTAAAATAACTTATACTTTCTTTTCATTTTCACATGAATGTTCCTTTTCGTTCTTCTTTCATAACATGGTGAACATTCATATTTCATTACATACATTTGGCATAAAGTATAACATAACATAACCCTATGGCTAATATCATTGAACCCTAAATCTGACCCTAACCTTTCTTTCAGGGTAGTCAACTTCGTTGGTTATGTTATAGTTTCAGTTAACTTGGCCGAATGAGGATTCGGCTGAAGCTAGGGCCGAATGAGGATTCGGCTAGGTGAAGGCCGAATGGGTATTCGGCCGGTGATGGCCGAATGAGGATTCGGCTAGGACGAATTGGTATTCGACCGCTGGTGGTCGAATGAGGATTCGACTAGGCACAATGGGTATTCGACTGGTGATGGCCGAATGAGTATTCGGCTAGGCCGAATGGGTATTCGGTCGGTGATGGCGAATGGGTATTCGGCCGGTGATGGCCGAATGAGTGTTCGGCTAGGCCGAATGGGTGTTCGGCTAGGCCGAATGGGTATTCGGCCGGTGATGGCCGAATGAGTATTCAGCCGGGTGCAGGCCGAATGGGTATTCGACTGGTTTAAATAGAGCATAATGTCTTACAACTTTTAAACAGAGCATAAACTGAACCTAAACAAGGTTTAAATCTTCAGATACAGTAAACATATAAGCAGGTTATCTAAAAACATGCTTAAAACCTTTTTACGAACAAAAACCATAGACAGA
>NC_133866.1:9841130-9863617 GCF_044706935.1 Curcuma longa
TTGACTGAGTAGGACTACAATACAAGAGACAATGATACACATCAGATTTGCATCAGATCAGTGGCAGCAAGAAAGGAAATCAGAAAAAAAAGAAGAAGAAAATCAGAAAAAAATAGCTTTTTCAGTTTTATTTTCAACTGTGTTCTACAATTTTTATGGGACTGATCCGAGCTCGAATTGCACAAAACTTTGCATGGTTATTAACATTATCAATCAAGCTTCATGATGCAAAAAGAATGGAGGCAAAAGAGCAAGAAACAAGAGAGAAAAGCAAGAATTTCATTTTGAGAGAAAAATCAGAAAAACCAGTTTTTCAGCTTTTTCAGCCAACTGTTGCCATCTTTGAGCTACTTGAAATGGAATTTCATGGAAATTTGCATGGTTATTAGCCTTATCAATCAAGCTTTATGATTCAAAAAGAATGGAGGCAAAACAGCAAGAAACAAGAGAGAACAAGCAAAGTATCAAATCCAATTTCAGTAATTTTCAGAATTAAGCGTGCCATTGATACATTGAAATTGCGGTTTCATGTGAAGTGAATTTTGACTTCTGAGGATTGGATGCTATTTCTTATCTCTTTTGAAACCTAAATGTTAAAGAATGGGGCTTGATTCAAAAGGAAAACACAAAATGGCACATTTGAGGTGAGAAATGTTGAAGAAAAGAAAAGAAGTAAGGGAGAATGTATCAAGGAGAAGAACTTATGAGTTTAGACCATTTTTGCTTCATGGATTCTGAAGAACACACTGAAACAAATGGAATACAAGAGAAAGAAATCAGAAAAAGGGCAAGGGTTCATTGATTAGCATTTAACTATACCCATGTTTACCACTTCATTTACTCTCTTTTCTTGAATTCTTTTCTCTTGAAAATTTCACTTCTAAATTCCTATTTCATTTGCCTCAGTTCATGAACTTTTCTATGTCTTGAATAAGCCTAATATATGTGGATTCCAAATCATGAATGGTAGTGGAGAGTAGAAAACAAACAAGCCTATGGTAATGCATGAACTTAAGTTGCTTGAGTGAGCTCCATTTCCCTTTTGATCATGAATTAGAATTAGGGTGAGAGCCACTGATTTATCTATTGAAAACAACCTCATGAGATTCAGTGTGATGCATTTTTCTCAATTAGTCATGAAGGGTGAAACTTACTATGCGGTTAACCAAATACAAGGGTTAGTCCATGGATTTAAGTTTTTGAGACTTTACAAGCTTAGATAATTTTCTTTTAATTGTTTCTAATCATGATTGAGAATGATCTAGGGGGTACGATCTTAGTTTATATTTTGTTGACTTGAGCGGGACGCTCAAGGGTAAGTGTGGGGGAATTTGATGAGTTAGGGTTTTATTAATTTTAATCGATTTATTTTGGATTTTTGCATGAAAATAATTATTTATTGAATCGATTTGATCATGTTTTGTCCTATATTACATGATTTAAGGCTTGATATAATTTTTATGATTTAATGGTGAATTTTTGCATTAATTGGATTTTAATTGATTTTAGGGCTCAAATCGGACCCAACTCGAGCTCAACCGCGGTCAAATCGAGTCAAATTTGCCAAATTGATCAAGCCAACATGGAGAACATGACCTAGATCAAGCCTGATCAAAATCCTCTAATTTTTACACAAACCCTAGACTGCCCTAAACCCCAGATCAAAGCTGCACCGTTGGATCAAAAATGGACGGCCCAGATCGCATGATTAATCAGCCGTATAAAAGCAAGAGATTAATCGATGAACAGTGCCGCCCGACACTGTTCATCGTCCCCGTGAGAAGCACTGCTCTGCCGCGCGACGTACGTGTAGGCGCGCCCTCTTCCTCCCAAACTTCTTCCGTTGAGTTCCTTAGTCCAAGAGGAGTCTGAAAGCCGGTCCTTTGGGTGTGAATCGACGATCGGACGGCGCTCGATGGCGGGGGTTCTTCCGGTGGCGTCAACCTCTGTTCCTCTATTTGTTCCGGCGTGCTACAGCTCTATCCAACACCATGGCTCTTGGAGGGGTTCTCTGAGGGCCGTATAACACTCCTATATCATCAGCTAAGCAATCGGAGCAAGGAGAAGATACGGATTTTCGGTTTTGTCAGATGGAAACGAGTTTCTGCACGAGCTGTTCTTTTCGGAGAGGGTTTCTTCGGCTGACTGTGGCTCGGGCAACTAGCAAACCACAAGAACGATCGATTTCAAGCTCAAATTGGATTCAAAGGCTGATTGACAACCAGCTGAAGGGGAGTTGAAGGAAGACAAGGGAGAAGGATGAATTTACTATTTTTACTGATTTCTGATACTGCCTGTTTCTGAATTTTCGATTTTGTAACTTCTTATTCTGATTGTAGTTAACAAATTTACCTACCTTTGAATTCATTTCATGTAGTTAATGCTAGTTTAGTTGTTTGGATTCAATCTCACGCTATTAGCTTCGTCTTCATTGCATTATCTGATTTCCCCTTCCTGTTCCGTGCCAAAGAGGAACTGTTCCGTGCCATTTTTACCATTTTCTTGCTATCAATAGGGTAGTTAGGTTTAAGTTTAGGATTTAAGCAATTAACTTTCTGAGTTGTTTGTTTTAACTCGAATTACTGTTTGGTGCCATTTGATAGGTTTAGATCTGTTTTTGAATTTTTTTTGTCTTAACTCAATTTGCATTGCATTTCTAGATTAGGGATAAATTGATTTCAATTGCATTTTATTACTCTATTGCATTTTTCATTCGCATTTCATTCGAAAATACCAAAACCCCATTTACATTAGAAAACCCAAAAAAATACGTACGACTCGAAAGCTCAAATTAAACAACTTTTCTACTAACCTTGGAAAAACACGACTCGAGGCCCCTATACTTGCTTACTTGTGTTTATCGTGGGTTTTCGATATTTAAATTCAATTTGCAACCCTACTCGTGACACACATATCAAATCTAGGGTTGTCAATGCCCACAAGGTATTCCGGGGAAAAGCTTTGAGGGCGTACCTTATTACGTCGCAGTTGTCGACGCTTTATCCTATCGCATGCAGGATGTTAAGGATGTCCTTGATTCTCGCGTAGAGTCCACTTGCAATTTCTCCTTCGAGCATTTTAATGTTATATAATTTGTTTATTAATAAATCTCTTTTACTTACCTTGGTGTCGGAGGTTCCTTCATGAAGCTCGATCAATTTTGTTATATAATTTTGGCACTGCTGAAAGGACCGACCCGATTTAGCTCTTCTTTGGTTAGGCCGCACTGTAGTGTCTGGGTTGCTTTTGCATCCGCTTCGATCTTCTTCCTTGTGGCGGCGTCCCAGAGCTCGCAAGATTGTGGATGATTATCACTACCAGTTGGGATTGTGAATCCCGTCTGGATGATAATCCACATTTCACATTTCCACCTGCGTCTTCAGATGACATCCCATTCTGGTTTTTCAGTATGGAAAATCGTCACCTGAGAAGAGAGGTGGTCTTGCGGTGCTGAAACCTTCCTGGTGGGCCATTTATCTAGCACACAATAAAGACAAGAAAAAAATGTTCCAAGACTTGGTCTTGGATTAGTAGTGCGGGAGGAAAGGAAAAAATCGAAAATAAAAAAACCGGTCTTGAATCAGTGGTTACACTGTTTTCAAGAAACCCCCGCTCTGATACCAATTGTAGGATCGAAATAAGCGCTAGAGGGGGAGTGAATAGCGCGTTGCACGCTTTTCGACTTTCGTAAGTTCTCAAACGATGCGGAAGCAAAACAATAAGAGTAATGCAGCGGAAATATAAAATACAGAAAATAAGGGACTCGTTTGTTTTTACTTGGTTCATAGCGCAATGCTGCTACTCCAAGACCCACGGTCCTTGACCGTTTAAGTTGGGTAATCCACTAAGGCACTTGCCCCTTTACGGCAGCAAGTGTATCGAAAAAACCATACAAACTTTGAATACAATGATTAATTAAATGAAATACAGAGTTACCAAACTTTCAGCTTTTCTCGGTCGTTCCCCGGAAGTAAACTTCGGCGCCTTGGTGTAGAATGGAGTGGCTTGAAGCAAGTACAACACCGACGTCAAAAAGGCAGGGCTCGGGAGTCGCGAGAACGGAGTTTGGAGGCATTTTTGAAGGAATGCTTTGGCTGCTGGTCGCGGGCGCCTTTTATAGGCTTGCTGAGTCGACTCAGATGCAGATCTGGGTCGACTCCAGCCTGCGTGGGCTGTTGCAGGGGAGACGTCTATTTTGTTGGGATGTATACTAAAAACCTAGCTTTTGTATGAACATCCGTCATGCAATATTCTGAAAAGAAAATCATATTTGGTCAATGTTTGCATTTAATTTTTATACAAGTGTCCACTTAATCTATATTGTAGATAAACATGGTGTGCGGAGTCACACACAGAAGACCATGTTATCAGTTCCTTATAGATTATAAACAGTGTTCACAACCAAGATGGATTGGACAAACCATTGGACTGGTTATAGTGTAATTCGGTCTTAGTCTGTCTTGACTATAGAATTACACTAGTACACTTAGTGTGTATTGAGCAGGACCACCTGAGGATTGTTCGATTTATACTGACTATATAATCGAACTAAACCTCTGTTACTATCGATGCACATGCTCTTAATCCCAATATAATAACAAACACATGTACTAATATATATTTCTTTGATTCATCAACGGGTGAGATTTAGAGCGATAGATCAAAAGACCCGATGAGTTGGGAAGTAGTATTATGTACATGGTGTGTTGTTTATTATAGAAGGAATCTGTGTCCTATAATCTAGGCTGATGATGTCCCCTTGAGGAGCTCATAAAGGATTATCATGTAAACCCTGCAGGTGGACTGTTAGGAAGTATACTAAAAAGACTAGCTCTTTTGTATATAAACATTTATGAAATAGAGTATCATGTTTTGGTCAAATGATTGCAATTGTGTATTTACAATAAAGTTCTCTTAGTTTACATTGTAGATAACTTGGTGTCTGTGAGACACAGAAGACCATGATTATCGGTCCCTTGTGAATTATAAACTAAGTCTCACAACCAAGATGGCTTTGGACAAACCATCGGGAACGGTTGTAGTGTAATTCGGTGACTGTCTGTCTTGACTGTAGAATTACACTAGTGCACTTTGTGTGTATTGAGTAGGACCATTGAGGTTGTTCGATTTACACTGACTCGCAAATTGAACAAGACCTCTGTTATTATAATTATGCACTCTTAATCCCGATGTAATAAATGGGCACCTATACTTAGTAATTATTACTTTGATTTACCAAAGGGTGAGATCTTTCCGTCAGATCAAATATTCTCGGTAAGTTGGGTGATGTTGCTATCTATACGGTGTGTCATTAATTATAGAAGGAATCCGTGTCCCAGTAGGGCTGATGATGTCCCCTTGGAGAGCTCATAAGGATTGTCAAGTCAAATCTTGCAAGTGGACTTGGTCCGGCTGACAATAAGGTTGAGTGGTACTATTCAAGGTCTTAGATGTCGATTATTGAGTTGTCAGTGAACTCAGATAATTGACAGACATACGATATCTTAAACACGGGGAGCAATGCATAAAATAATAAGAAGGAACCCATAACGTAATTTGGGGATTGGATTGGTAGTGCAATAATGATCCTCTAGTGGAATGGATCGTTATTGATGGATGTAGGTGTGTATTCGAGTTTGAATACGGGATCCGAAATCCATCGAAAGGTCAGATCCAATACCTCCTCGAGGTCCCTGCTGTAGCCTAAAACCATCTTCTTAAGATTCGACCGTTTGGATGAGATTAGTTCTCGACCGTCGGATGAGATTTGTTCTCAACCGTTGGATGAGATTGGTTCTCAACCGCAGGATGAGTTCGTGGATGAGATCAACTTGTATCCATGGGATTAGATCAAGTTGCATCCGTTGGATCGTAATTAATAAGTTGCATTAAAAGAGATTATATTAGAACCGTTAGATGAGATTAAGTTGCGTCCGATGGATGAGATCTCTTCGGTTCGATTTTATTTCTCATTAATGTAAAACTGGTTCACCTTGGTTCTCCTCTTGAAACTTAGGGCCGTCACCCTTATTCCTATAAAAGGATGGGAGAGGCTACGGTAAGTTGAAGTTTTTTCTATTCTCCCATCATCTAGGGTCGGTGGCACATTCATGAAACCATTACCCGCCGCTTCAATTGCATGCTTCATGGAAGCTACGGTGGAGTTCCAATTATTGTTTCCCCTTGCATGGAAGCAACGTTGCTATGGTAAAACATGATGGAGGCTGCGGCGCATGAAGTAACGTGCATGAAAATTGGTTTTGCATGAAGCTTGATTGGTTTTTGCATGAAGCAACGTGCATGAAGCTTGATTGGTTTTGCATGAATTAATTGAAATTGCTTTGTATTGCATGAAGCTTGATTGGTTTTGCATGAAGCAATTGAAATTGCTTCGGATTGCATGAACTTTGCTTCATTTGCATGAAGCAATTGAAATTACTTCGGATTGCATAAAACTTGCTTCGGTTGCATGAAGAATTGCTTCGGTTGTATGGCGAAGCATGTCTGTTGTATGGCGGTGCTTTTCATTGGAGGAGATGAGGTGATTCCAACATCATCCGGTAGAAGCGGTTGCAATTCTTAGCTTCTGGAAGATCGTCGCCCACCCGATGTCCAGGAGAAGGTTAGGAATACAACGGAAGGCTCCGAGGTCGTCTACAAGGTTCGGGTAAAATTTATTTTCTGGAGTTTTAATTTTACTTAGAACTAGTCTTAGAAACCGTAGTTAGTAATTTAGGAATCGGCGATCCTGAAGGATCGATTCACTTAGTCTTTTGTAGACTTTGTAAATTGATCCAGGCGGGATAAAATTTTTGTCCTATGGGGTTCTATGCTTTTCGGAGCGGATAGAATCCGGAACATAGGACGGAGATCCAGATCGCCAACATGTACTTAGTTCCGCATGATAACAAAGGTTGAGTGGTACTACTCTTGGATTAGATGTTGATTAAATTCGAGTTGTCAATAACTCATTTAATTGACGGATATACGATATCTTAAACACAGGGAGATTAATGTACTTATAGTAAGAAGGAGCTCATATTATAATATGGGATTGGTGTGGTAGTGCAATAACAACTCTTTAGTGGAATGAGTTATTATTGATGGACTTAAGTTGTATGTTCAGGAGGAATATGGGAAGCTTAAGCCCATCGGGAGGCCAAAACCAATTCCTCCTCGAGGTCCCTATTGTAGTCTCTGAAAATCCTTGAATCCACCTAAAAGAATTCTGGAAGAATTTCGGATAGGAAATTCTATTAAGAATTTTTCTAGAAGAAAAATTCTAGTAAGAATTTTTTCCGGAGAAAAAAAAATTCTGTTAGAAATTTCTGTTAAGGAAAATTCTGTTAGGAATTTCTGTTAAGAAATTCTGTTAAGAATTTCTGTTAAGAAATTCTGTTAAGAATTTCCGTTATGAAATTCTATTAAGGAATTCTATTTCTTCCGCAGAAAAAATTTTGTTAAAAAATTTTTTTGTGTATTAATTTTGTTAAATTAACAAATTATTAATTATGGAATCTCGCTAAATATTAGCGAGATATAATTAAAAAGATTTTGTTAAAGATCCTTGATTCGTCGCCAATTGGCAGCGAAAACCTATTTCATCGCCAATTGGCGACGAATACTAAATTCGTTGGCGATGAACTAACAATTCGACGCCAATTGGCGATGAAACACTGTTCATCGCCAATTGGCGATGAATACAAGAGTTCGTCACCAATTGGCGAAGAACATTAATTCATCGCCAATTGGCGATGAATTTGGCGACAAATTACTTGTTTCATCGTAAATGTTTGTGACAAATAGAAAGTTTTCGTCGCAGATATTTGGCGACGACTTTATAGCAATGAAAATTTTTTGTCACAAAATTCATTGGAAAACTATATGCGACGAATTTTTTTTTTAAAAATTCATCGCAGAATTTGTCGCTAAATACTATTTTTTTTTTAGTGTTGGAACATCCGATTTGATGAAGTAATCCAGTCATATGGATTTATTCAATGTCTAGATGAGTCTTGTATATACAAGAAGTGTGACGGAAATGTGGTGGTATATCTTGTACTATACGTAGATGACATTTTGCTCATTGGCAACAGTGTCAAAGTGTTGTCAGACGTAAGGATATGGTTGTCCAAGCAGTTCGATATAAAGGACTTGGGAGAATGTGCACATATTCTTGGGATCAAAGTAATAAGGGATTGCAAGAAATGGATGTTGTGCTTATCCCAAGCTTCGAATATCGATACTATCCTGGCTCGTTTTAGCATGCAGAACTCCAAGAAAGGTTTTCTACCTTTTAGGCATGGAGTACCTCTATCTAAAGAGATGTGTCCTAAGACACTAAAAGAGATAGAGGAAACAAAGGCAGTTCCTTATGCTTCGGCTGTAGAAAGCCTAATGTATGCAATGCTATGTACGAGATCAGATATCTATTTTGCCATAGGCATGGTTAGTAGATATCAAAGTAACCCAGGACAGGGATATCGGACTGCGGTAAAACATATATTAGAGTGCTTGAGAAGGACTCAAGATTATATGCTAGTTTACAAAGCAAATCAATTACTCCCTGTGGGTTATATGGATTCTGACTTCTAATCAGATAGGGACAGCAGTAAATCTACCTCGGGTATGTGTTTACTTTAGGAAGTAGAGTCATAACATGGAAGAGTGTTAAGCAGAAATGTATTTCAAACTCTACCATGGAAGCTAAGTATGTAGCAGCCTTTGAGGCAGCTAAAGAAGCTGTATGGCTTAGGAACCTCTTGATGGACTAAGAGATGATTCCTGGTTTGCCCAAAGGTATCACAATTTATTGTGATAACAGTGGAGCAGTAGAAAACTCGAAGGAACCACGAGTCCATAAGGCAAGTAAACACATTGAGCGCAAGTATCACCTGATACGAGGATAAGTTGTTGTTGCCAAGATTACATCAGTACATAACCTGACAGATCCTTTAACTAAGACTAATAGGGTTTAGTCTTAGTATAAGTGGAAGATTATTGGGGTGTATACTATAAAGTCTTGCTTTTTGTATAAACATCAATTTTGCAATAATATTGAAATGAGAATTTACTGTAACATCCCACCTCTTTCTTAAGCTAATAGGGAGACGTTACGTACTTTAACTTTCCTTAACTTTTACTCATTAAATAAAATAACTCAAATAAACTTTTCTTTTTTCTGTTTAACATGCGGAAGCAAAAGAACTAAATATAAATTCTTGGACATAAAATAAACATTTATTTAATTCTTAATTCTTGATCTTATTCCGCGATTCCGCTAACACCACACATCGAACACCTTTCCAGCTGCCTCCTCTTTCCTAAAACTTTTCCTTTTATTTATCTGCAGTATAAGGAAATGCAAACTATAAGCAATGCTTAGTAAGTACATCATCTAACTCACAAAACCATAGAAAACTTCGTAATGCAAGCATGAATGTTCGTATCTAAACATGTGAGGGGGTTTTCAAAACATACTATTTCATAATAAGTAAACATACTAAACATCCATCCTTTGGGCCCTGACAAAGTACCAATGCGCGCATCCCTAACCGGTCCGGGGTAGCTAGCCACCGAAGCCGATTAGAGCGTACTAGGCACCTCGCGGCCTAGGGGCAACTTATGGAGCCCATCCCTTGGACACCTCACGGTCCGGTACTTGTCAACATCAAAATAAAGTAAAATACTTTTCTTATACTTCTTATATCATGCAATTTGGAAAGAAACAATGTACACATGCTTTAACTTAAAATGATGTCATGGCAGGAATACCTTATGCATGCTCTATCAAATCACATCATGGAAACAATAACGAAGGTAACGAAACAACTCATACTGCAGGTGAGAGATGTACTTACCTTATCTTCTCTACTCACTAGGTTTTCGACGCTAGGGTTAGTGAAATCGAAGAACTTCTCCGAAGTGCTCCAGCGCCTTCTCTGTGCGACCTTTCTCGTGGGATTGTCTTTGAAGGAGTGGATGACCTAACGTGATCTTCAACTGTATAACTTTTCCTCTTCTCAAACGTTGTGTGGACAACGATCCTTCAAGATGATTCCACTAAAACTCTTCTCTTCCGATGGCTTGCGAGAAGAAGCTCCCTTCTTTTATCCTCTCCTTAATCTAGACACCATGCAACTTAACAGGTGGGTAGCAAGGCAATGAAAGGAATTCATTGCAACGTCAAGCAACGATCGAACCAAAACAAGCAAGCAATTGCTTCATACATGCAATTGAACCGATTGCTTGCTTCATGCATGCAATTGAACCGAAACAGGCAATTGCTTCATGCATGCAATGCAACCGGTTCCATGAATTGTTGCTTGCATCATTAATAAGCAATCCAACCGGTTCCATGAATAGAAGAGAGTTGTAGACTTTTAATCGGTTCCATCCAATGTTTAATAAGTAGTTAGTTGTTAAGTTAGATAATTGATTTGTTTAATTGACAGTTAGTCTAATTATCGATTAAGTTAATTAGGTAAGCTCGATTAATTAAGATCATTAGATGATTAGCTAGCTAATTAATTTAAGGTTTAGTAATTGATTGATTAAATTATGGTTAATTAATTAGGGTTGATTTGATTAAATAAATGATTAAGAGAGTTAATCTAGTTTAATTATAGTTTAATTAGAGTAATGAGAAGTGATTTATGTTAGGGTTAACTCTTGACCCGGTTAAATAATTAGATTAGATTAAAGATTTTAGTTAAGTTGTAGTTACGATTTTTTTCTAAGGTCGTGCGAAGAAGGCGCTAGAGCACCTCGGAGAAAGTCTCCGAGATCACAAATCTTAGCATTTACAAGCGGACAAGGTAAGTACATCTCTCACCTGCAGTATGAGTTGTTCCGTTACTTTCGTTATTGTTTCCATGATGTGATTTGATAGAGCATGCATACAGTATTCCTGCCATGACATCATTTTAAGTTAAAGCATGTGTAAATTGTTTCTTTCAAAATTGCATGATATACGAAGTATAAGAAAAGTATTTTACTTTATTTTGATGTTGACAAGTACCGGACCGTGAGGTGTCCAAGGGATGGGCTCCATAAGTTGCCCCTAGGCCGCGAGGTGCCTAGTACGCTCTAAAATCGGCTTCGGTGGCTAGCTACCCCGAACCGGTTAGGGATGCGCGCATTGGTACTTTGTCAGGGCCCAAAGGATGGATGTTTAGTATGTTTACTTATTATGAAATAGTATGTTTGGAAAACCCCCTCACATGTTTAGATACGAACATTCATGTTTGTATTACGAAGTTTTCTATGGTTTTGTGAGTTAGATGATGTACTTACTAAGCATTGCTTATAGTTTGCATTCCTCATATTGCAGATAAATAAAGGAAAAGTTTTATGAAAGAGGAGGCAGCTGGAGAAGTGTTTGATGTGTGGTGTTGGCGGAACCGCGGAATAAGATCAAGAATTTATAAATGTTTATTTTATGTCCAAGCATTTATATTTATTTCTTTTGCTTCCGCATGTTAAACAGAAAAAGAAAAGTTTATTTGAGTTATTTTATTTAATGAGTAAAAGTTAAGGAAAGTTTAAATACGTAACGTCTCCCTATTAGTATAAGAAAGAGGTGGGGCGTTACATTTACCTTGGTCAGAATGTTTGCATTTCTTATGTAATGCAGTTGTCCACTTAATTTATATTGTAGATAACATGGTGTATGGTGTCACACAGAAGATCATGTTATCAGTTCTTTATAAATTATAAACAGTAGCTCACAACCAAAATGGATAGGGACAAACCATTGGAGTTGTTGTAGTGTAATTGGTATTAGTCTATCTTACTATTAAATTACACTAGTACATTTTGTGTGTATTGAGCAGGACCGCTTGAGGTCGTTCAATTTATACTGACTATATAATCGAACTAAACCTCTGTTACTATGGATGTGCATGCTCTTAATAACTTGTTGGGCAACTTGTTCACTTGGTTGACTCCAGTAGTAGTGCAATCCCTGGCTTTGTCTCTCTTGTTTCTTTACTCTTTATTGCATGAACAAAGCGTGCCTTGTATCTGAATATCCTTTGCAACAAACATCGTAACTATTCTTGAACTAGTGGGCTTATCCAATCTCTATCTTTATGGGCCCAAAAAAATTGATTGTTCAAGAAAGGTAAGATTCCTTCCATAGTTTCTTCACTTGCTTTCCAAATATTACTTATTTGTATTTCATAGTCATTCGTGGTTAGGGCTATGCCCGATAGGTTTAAGATGACAGTTCTTTTGATTGATCAAGAATGCAGAAAATCATCAGATGAAGCACCTTCGCATCAGGTTTTGATTCTATTGTAACCGATTTGCCACACTATCTGCACCTCAACTCCTTCATGTGTTCATCTTCTCTCAAACACAAGGAGGTTCTTACTTTTTCAAGAAAAACAATAAAATGAATAGTTATTTCAATTGTATTTAGGTAGAACTTAGGCTGGTATTTTCCTTTAAATTGAGGTTCCATTAGTATAATCATGGAAATATAAAATTTCTTGTGCACAAATGGATTAACATTTTTATCATCAACTTCCAACTATTCAAGGGTCGGTCTTAATTTGATATGATTGAAATACTATAACATTTTTATCTTCAACTTCCAACTATTCAAGGGTGGGTCTTAATTTGATATTATTGAAATACTATACATAAATGGAATTTACAAAAGCCATTTAACCTAGTTAATTTGATGATTATAATGCTTTCTTGAAAGTTTCTAATCCATACGCATAGATTTTGGAGAATGAAGATGCTTTCTTTGATATGTGAAGTTGACCTTTATACAATTTCTTTAAGTTCAGTTTCTCTAATTGTAGAATTTATTGGCCATCTTTAAACATGTCCAAACTAAACTGTATATTAACGTCTTTCACTCATCTTATAAGCTATTAGGGCAACTCTAATTGCTCCCATATAATTAGTATTTGTTTTTATGCAAACTTAGACATCTATTTTAGCATTCCCATTTTTGCTATGCTATTTCTTTTGATGTATTGTTTCCTAACTCAACATTCTAACTCATAAAAAGTATGATGGCTCATGATATACAATCTTATAATATATATATTTTTTGTCGAACGGGCATATGACATTATAGTTAACTTTGACACTTTATCTCATTGATAAATTTAAAGTTCTTCTAGGATCCATCCAACTAAGTGATCCCACTTATTGGGATAATGGTTTGGATGTTGTTGTTGTAGGATCCATCCAACTAGGCAATCCTAGGTAGTGGGATAAAGGTTTGGATGTTGTTGTTGTAGGATCTATCCAACTATCTCTCACTTTCCTTATCCTTGAAATTATTTTATGCATTCAGTTCTAGTGTTAGATAGTTTAAAATTTAGTTTTTAAAATTTTCCCCACAATTCAAAATTTAATTTTATTCTATTTGGTTGTTCATCAATTTGCATAATATTATCATGGGCAAAGAGATCAAGGATGGTTATCTTGAATATTACTAGAATGTTGTGATTTATAACTAATAATATATAGTTATAAAAATATTGTTCTTACTACACCATTATGCTATATCACAACCAAATTACTAGATATTCTCATTCCTTTCTAAAATTTAGCATGATAAATGTGTAATAAACTGCCATAAGATTTTTTCCTAAATTAATAAAAAATCATATGAAATTCCTCCTAATAAATTTATTTACAAGTTTTTTTTATTCATTTATAAATAATGTTTTTTTTATAGTAATGAAAATCTTTGTTATAAATTTATTCATAAGTGATTTTTATTCATTCTAAATAATTGATTTTTGATTAAATTAATAAAAAAAATTTGGCTAAATTTACTAGATTAACACTACTCAATTTTTTTTGTGTTTAACTAGTGAAGTTGGTTGCTAATTGTTTATACTAATCTTTTTAACCATAAATAATTTGTATTAAATATTTACTCTTGTCATTTTTTATAAGGCACCTGCATTTTTTTAATTGTCTCCTCACCTTTTCTTGCTCTTAAATAATTCATGGGTAACATTCAACATGTGTGCATTTGAGCATTGTGTAGAGGCCTTTTAGGTATTTTATTTCTAAATGTGAAATCTTAGTTGAGTAATTTTATGTTCTTTTTTGTGACATGAAATCATAATCACATTTTTTTCTTTCTGCTCGTGTTTTTGTGAATCATATAGTAGACCCTTAAATGCTTTGTAGGATGCTTATAAGAAAATACCATGTCAATTCTAATAAATCATTTAAAGAAGCACTGAGACATTGAGAAAACAAAAATATTTTTGATCCATATAACATCCCACTTCATTCTAATATGGATGCACTGTCTAGGTTTTATTTCAATGCAAGTAGTTGATTTTTATGACTCATGCTAATTAAAGACGAATGATGCTAGTCGCCATGCTAATATGCATAATATATTTATCTATGCCTATGATTTTTTGCATTCCATGCTCCCTATAGATTATGTCCATCCAATTCCAGCTAGCATCTACTATCCACAATAAAATTTCTTGCATGACCTTGGTTTTTATACTAATTCTGAGTCTTGGTCCTCGTTCAAGTTGTAAGATTTGTTTTATATTCTTTAATTTACATGTCTCTCAAAATAAATCTAGAAATACATTTCTTGCCTTTTGAGCAATCAAAATTTCAGAAGTGTTCTTGGAGTTCACTTCTGAAATTTGTGATCGAAGAATTTGTGATCAAGAGATTACTAATACTTCAAAACTATAGTAGCAGTTATTCCTTCTAGTTAACACTACACAATTATTGTGAAACTTTAGCCCATTATTACTTTTGGTATTTTTAGCATTAAAAAGGGTTCAAATTCTCTTTCAGATCAGGTTAATAGATGATAATAGGAGCTTTACAATTTGATGCTTGCTATTGAAGAAGTTGTAGATCGGTTACAAAGTACTTTTTGCCAAAATTTATTTATAAAGCCATCTTTAATAGGTTAAATACATCAGTGTGAAGATACATTAGTTCATTTTCTTATTTTCATCTAATGAAAATTACCCTTAATTTGTTGTTAGTTTAAGCTATATGGCCGTTATTTGACCATCTATTGGGCATTATCTCCCTACATACAAGTTATCACTTCATGAAATTCATGGTTTTCCTAGACGACAACCATGTAGACCTAACCGATGTAAAGGTTAAATTAAGTAAAATTAGTTTTCTTTTATGCTTTACATGAAACACAACCTTAGTATCAAGTAATGCTTGTTGTACATTTATGGGATGATAATTTCAGTCAGATTATGGGAAAAATTTTCATTTCACTACATTGATTTTTTTAACTCATTCTTCTAGTACTTTATCTTTTGAGGTATTGGAGCTATTCCTTAGCTTTTATTTCAAATTTTTAGAAGCTATTAGGATTCTTAAATTCTATTGGTACGTTTTGCCAATCCCATTGGAAGCTTACATTGTAACCTTACATGTAAGTAATGGTAGTTACCTACTTATATTTTTATTTTTTATTTTCTATTTATCTGATAGATATTATTGTTTTCTCATTTTTTTCTCAAGGTAAAGGTTTATAATTAATCAATAGTTTGATCCATACAATTTCCCACTTCGCTCTAATATGGATGCACTGTCTAGGTTTTATGTCAATGAGAGAAGTTGGTTTTTCTAGCTCTTCCTAATTAAAGAATCATGGTTCAGGTCACCATTTTATCACACATTTTTTTCTCTATCTCTTGTTATTCTTCCGAATCAACAGGTTTTCAAAGATTATTTTTGATGTTCGTAGTCATACTAACGGATTGTCGGATAATTGCTATCCTGCTCGGCGTCAGTTGGTATTAGAGCTTTCAGATCCAATGGATCATCATCATGGTGATTATCGTGGTCATGACAAGCAAGTTCCGATAGAGCAAGTCTCACATCGTGATCATAACACCTAAGACGAGATTCTTGATCTACAGAGACAAGTTACAAAGTTATCCCAACGTCTAGCAACGCAAGATCGTAAAAGTCAGCTCTTAGATCCGATGGATTATCATCATGGTCATGATCGTGGTCGTGATAGGCAGGTTCCGACTGAGGAAGTCTTGCACTGTGATCGTAGCACTCGAGACGAGAGATACTTTAAGATCTACAGAGACAAGTCATAAAGTTATTCTAGTGTCTAACGATGCAAGATCGTAAAAATCATAATTCTTTTATTCTATTTTTGAAAATTCATTAATTTCCAATCGAGGAGAGATGTCGAAGCACAAGTTTGATTTCAAGAAATTTGGGATCAATCGCCCTGCCACCTATAACTGCAACAGAATGCTGACTCTACAGCGCCGCTACGTTCCCACTTCCTCCTTCTACAACGGAGACAACCATGAAGATGTGGACCTCGACAACATCGAATATGACCAGTTCTACTCTTCCGATCGTCCAATCATAGGAGGCGACGGAGATGATGACAAGATTGAAATATTTGGTGATCCAGTTTATGATGATGTTGATAAAGAGGAGATAGACCTAGACAAAGTGTTGATCGAAGATCAGAAATCTACTTTGTCCGATGGCAATCAACAACCTGATTCATCTATCGATGAAGCCCCAGTCTCCATCATCTCATCTTGCATTGATTCAGCATCCCAATTTATTCAACATGACGAAGACGAGACCGAGTCAACTAGCAGGTCAATATATGATGAGGTATTTTATGATGATGATGAAGTGGATGAACACTACAAAAATATAGGGTATTAGCGATGAAGATTTGCGACGAATAATTTTTGTTGCAAATTTGTGACAAACTTTGCGACAAAATATACTTTGGTCGCCATTTTACCATGAAATTTACAACGAACAGAGTTTAGTTGTCAAAATTATCATGGACAAATTTTTGTCACAAAATTTATCGCTAAAATTTGCAACGAATCAATTATTCATCACCAAAATTGACGACGAATCTAGAAATCATCGATAAATTTGCGTCAAATTTAGGAACTCCTCACAATTTTGGTGACAAATCCTGGATCCGTCACCAATTTTGGTGACGAATCTAGCTTTCATCGCCAATTTTGGTGATGAATCCAGCTTTCATCGCCAAAATTGGTGACGAATCCGTGATTCATCGCAAATTGGCGATGAATCTAGGATTTGTCGCCAAATCTGCAATGATGTTGGTGATGAATTTGAATTTGTCATAAAAAACCCTAACTTATCACCCGGCTCGATCCCCTTTCTTCTTCTCCTTCACGATTTTTCTCTTCTCCACTCGCGATTCTCTGCTCTCCTATGACCCTGTGATCTTGATTCGTTCCTCTCCGATCTCTTCGGCGACTACGACGGCGACGGTGAAGCGTTAGGAAACGATGCACAACAATAAAATTAAATCTTTCTTGATTATTTTTCTTTCTTTCTTCCCTCTCTCGGTGGTACGCGCGCTAGTTTTTGTCTAGCGAGATGTTGGGTAGCCGCCACGGCCCGCGGGCCGGTCGATGGCGTGGCGCTAGAAGCCTTGTGGTGCTAGCAGGGCACTAGGGTGGCGGGCCGTTGGCGGGATGGTGGCGTGTGGGCTGCTGGCCGACTGGCCACTAGTGGGGTGTTGGTCGACCAACTGCTGGTGGGGTGCTGGCAAGCCAACTGATGGTGGGCTGCTAGCCGGCCGACCGCTAGTGGGCTACTGGCCGGCCAACCGCTGGTGGGTTGCTAGTCGGCCACTGGTAGAGCACTAGCTGGTTAGGTCATAAGAGAACATCAAGTGATATTTACAACCATTAGCTAAATTTTATACACCACTTGAGCTCCTAACTAGGCTTGGCCGAAACCCCATGAAGTTGAAACCCTAGGTTAGGCTTAACCTCATGACACCCTATGTCTTGTTAAAGTTCATCAAATATTTTAAGCCATTTCTTAAGTTCAAAAACATCTCCTAAGCCTTGGTTTCATTGTTGGCCGAAACCCTAATCTCCATGAAACCCTTGATTAGCTTTAGATCTAACCACATGAAACCTTAAACCATGGTAAGAATTCATCACATAGCAATTGCAACCATAGTTAAGTTTGAAACATAACCTAACTCCCTTATACATGACTTGGCCGAAACTTTAAAAACAAATAACATGAAATAGATCCAATCATATGAACCCTAAAACATGATAAAACATCACATAGCATATACAACCATCACTAGGTTAAAAGCACAACTTAAAGCCCTAAGTTTCTTGCATGGCCGAACCCTATCATAGCATGAAAACCCTAGGTTTATCCACATGAAAAACTAAACCCTCATAAAACATCATCATGTATCTTTTGCAAACATAGCTTGGTCAAAAACATCACTTTGAAACCCTAAACATGCCATGGCCGAAACTCTAAAAATATACAACATGAGTTAGGTTTAACTTCATAAACTCTAAATCAACATAAAAGTTCATTGAACATATATTAAGCCATACTAGATTGAAACAACACTTTAAAATCCTAGGTTTTTCATTTGACCGAAACATCAAGAAGAGGTTTCTTCATGCTCTTACAACAACAACACATAAACATGAGAAATTCATGGAAACATCAACATAGAGCAATTATGTTGCAAGGTGAGGGGAGTCTTACCTAGGTCTTTAGAGAATTTTTATACCCTAAAGAAAAGAGAAGATGAAGCCTTGAGAATCTCCTTAGTTCTTCTCCTTGTTTCTCCCTAGATCCTCCAAGCCTTCCTAGATCCCTTTCCCTTGCCTTGTGAGCTTTGTTGATGGAGGTAGCTTCCAAGAAGCTCTCGGCCAAAGGAAGAACAAGAGAGGGAGAGAGTGGTTTCGGTGAAGAAAATGGAGGAAGAGAAGTGAATTTTCGGTAAGGAGAGGATTAAAAGGAGAGTGGGGAAGGGAGTTACAACTTCACCTTGCAACTCCTCCCTTAAATTCCCTTAAATCATGAAGTAAAGGCAACAAGGTGTCTCTTCACTTGTTCATGTGCCCCTTCATGTACCTTTAACCTTAAGTAGCATGTCCCCTATCATTTTCATAACAAAAACTTGCTAGACCTTGTGGTTACCTCATGCTTCTCCTAGGCTTGCCACTTCCTTGAGGTCCAAGGTTCAATCCTTGGCACCTCCATTCTTTTTCTTTTTATTTTAGGCAAAGCCCACATGAGATAAGCCCATTTAAGTTATCTATTCCTTAAGGCCCATTTTCATTTCTTTTTGTCATTGGCTAGCCCATATAAGAGAGAAGCCCATTATGAAAAACATTAAACCCATAGAGCCCATTAGGAAAAATCCTACTAATGGTCCATTAAGGGTAGGAGCCTATTTAATATTAAGGCCCATTTAGTATTTCTACTAAATTTTCCTCTAAGCTATCATTCATTAATATCAAAGAATTATTGAAGGAAAATTGCGGGTGTTACACCTACGGACATTACTGAAAGTCACTTCATATCCACTGTCGCCGGTAGGCATGTTGACTTCACTCCAGACTTAATCAGAACTTTCCTTGGTCTTCGTCCATCTTCGAATCCTTTCGTATGTTTTCCTAAAGTCGATGGAGAAATATATGGTTCATTCTCACATGAGACTATCGACACTATACATGATTACTATTTTAATGAACCAAGGAAAGCATCTAGGACTATTGATCATGATGTTCGCTCTAGAAGTTCCACTTGACATTGACATTGCTCTTCACATATATCATTCCATTCTATATCATTCTGAACCCATCAATGGCAAGATCTTCATGCCATTTGGCCATATCATCACATCATTCCTAGCATCCCAGGGAATTGACACTACAGTTGGGGCCATCAGATACCTTTCAAAGGATTATGATCAGTTAGGTCCACGTCATCTAAAGTTTGCAAGAATCATCTACTCAGATGGTGGTTTGAGATGGATGAAGAAGAATACTCAAGAGGTAATCTCCTCTGAATCTGATGATGCGAAGAATGAAAATGACCACAAGAACATAGGTGATGAAGAGCGACTTGCCCGGTTAGAAGATACACTTCATGATGTAGATGATCGGGGGAAAGCAGCTCTAGCAGAAATTCGTGCTCTACACCAAGAAGTTAAAAGTGTAGCAAAGAAACAGAACGAAGTGTATGAACAACAACAAGAAATTCTGAAAAATGGTCAATTTGCTACATAAGTGCTTCCGTACTCCTGAGTGGTCTTCTTCTTCAAGTGACAGTAATCCGGTGTACGGCCTAATGATTCCTCAAATCACAATTAATCCCTACCCTCATAGATTCATACACAAGCATTTCATCATTCACAACACAAGCATAAATCCACAAGGCAATAGACAATCAAATCATAGAAACGGTAGATTAACAAATCCACGCAATAATCATCCAATACACCTGATTTATCCTACATCCTAGAACCTAGGGAACTACTCCATATAGGAGAGCACAATACAAGAAAGAATAAAGAGAATACATCCTATTCCAAAGATTACACAAGAAATGCAAGAAAACAGGACTTATCAATGGTTTTCTTCTTCCTCGGACTGTGAACTCTTCGTAGATGGGATGAAGATGGGATGGAGCAGTCAGATCGATGGATGGATCGTCGAATCTTGCTCCGGAATAGGTTTCGGTGGCTCAAGAATAGCTCCGGTGGCTCTCCAAAGGTCTCCCCCTTTCTTAGGTTTCTAAAAGACCTATTTATAGGCAGTCCCCGAAGTTAGACACGCCCCCGTCCACACGGGCGTGCCTGGGAGGTACGGCCATGTGTGGACACATGACCCAGGAAGAGGAACGGTCGTGCCTCTTAGGCACGACCAGATGAAGGCACAACTCTGACCAGGGGCACGACCCAGAAGGGGCTTGACTCTGTTGAAAGGCACGGTCGTGCCTTTGAGGCACGACCAAGACCTGTCTCTTCTCTTTTTGCAGGACACGGCCGTGCCTGTGAGGCACGTCCAGCTGGAGACTCCTCTCTGTGGTGAAACACGGTCGTGCCTTGTGGGCACGGCCAACAGCAGTGTTCTTCTTCTGATGGAAGGCACGGTCGTACTTGTGAGGCACGGCCAAGCCTTGGCTCTCTTCTGTTCTGAAGCACGGCCGTGTCTAGTAGACACGGCCCTGTCTGCTACTGAAGGGGGATGATGGCACGGCCATGCCTGTGAGGCACAACCAGGGCTTGTTGATGATCTGCTTGTAGACACGCCCGTGCCTTGTGAAGCACGACCAGGAAACTGATTAGACACGGCCGTGCCTATGAGGCACGACCCTGTCTTGCCTTGTATTCAATAGTTGTTCTGATTTGCCTGATTTTGCTCCATCTTCCATCCTGAAACAAGTAAAAATGAGAGCAGATCTCCGAACTAGGAAATGTAAGATATATGCCTAAATGCACAGATAAGGGATGCAATGCACACAAGATATAACAATAAAATCAGAAAGATGTGCAAATAAAGTGTAAATACGAATATAAACTCTATGCACATCAAGGTAAATGTGCAGAAACAACATCATTCAAGCCATAAATCTCCCTCCTCATTCGGTAGTACTTTAGAACGCGAACGAGGCCAAGTTCTTGCAACCGGGGAAGATCCAGGAGGAGTGCGCGATGCTCAGGACTTCCAGATCGGCTACCAAGAGTTTGAATTTGTTTTATTGTCCTTAATTTATTTACTTCATTTTTATTTCTTTTGGAATGTAAGACGGGTTTCTCCGCCTCCGAACAACGTTCGAAAAGGAGACCACTAGTGAACGGGCGCCTCCCGTGATTAGGCCTTGGACGTACTAACCCTGGGGGGTTGGGAATCAAGTAAATCAGCGTGTCCTTATTTTATTTACTAATTCCACTGCGAGTTTTATTTTTATAGTTAACAAATGATTTTTATAAAAGTTACACGTGCTATTCACCCCCCTCTGGCGCATACAAGATCCTACAATTGGTATCTGGAAGTCCCAGCGCCGCGCACTCGTCCTGGATCTTCCCCGGTTGCAAGCGTCTGGCCTCGTTCGTGTTCCAAAGCATTTCTATATGAGGAGAGAAGTTTATGGCTTCAATGATCTTGTTTCTGCACGTTCACCTCCTTTTATACTGCTCCTGAGTCGACTCCAATTAGATCTGAGTTGACTCCAGTCGACGTGGCAGATAAACCTTCTTTCCACTCGTTTATCCACTTTACAGTCGACTGTAGTTACAGGCTCAGTTGACTGTCCTCCTGGTCGACTGGATTTCAGTTACAGTCAACTGGATCCTCTGGACTGGTTGGTTTGGCTTTACTTTATTTGCTTCACTTATGTTTTCTCCATCTTGCTTCCATCTCCTGGTTCTTTCAAGACAAATATACAAATATACAAATAAATCTAAGCCTTACCTTGTGGGTCTAACTTTAGATTTCTACCGAAATCCTAGGTTAGTCTAACACCTACTGTTCCTCCAAATATGTGTGAATGTTTTGTATATATGTGTATGCATGTATAGGAATAAAATACAGGGGTTGTCCGTATTAGTTTAAATTTTGCAAATTAGATTTTTTTGTACACTCCTTCAATGGAGTATAGGATCAATTTGTAAAATTTTATTTACATGCATCGACCGGGTT
>NC_133866.1:9863717-9878502 GCF_044706935.1 Curcuma longa
TGCATTGCACCGGGATGATCCCAACATATCCACCTCGCCATTCATCTCCATCAGTCCATCCTGCACCGGAACAAGAAGATCTTCAAGAGGGTGAACACGCTTTAAAGATAAGTCTTCCCTTTTCTTGTGGATAACTATTTTCATGTATTTCTCTTGTAAACTTCTTGTAATGGAGTAGATCGTCGAGTTTAGGGTCTAGGATGAACATCTATGTAATTATGGTGATGTATGAACTAGTTTATGTCATTTTCCCTATTCAATGAAATGTTTACCTTTGTTTCATGTGTATTGTGCCTTGAATGTGTTTGATGAAATGTCTGAGTGAGTGCATATGCATGATTATGAGGGGTAGATTAATATGTGGGAAGATCCTAGGATCGTATACCCGGGACGCCTCGTGACAGGAGGAGAGTCTTAACCGGACTTTCCGAGGTGATTCCTACATAGTGGTAAACCCCCATAAGGGATAACTAACGGTTACTCATTGTTGGGGAGAGGTCTTTAAAAGGATACCCTGTGACAGAGGGTAGGATTCTAGTAGTATACTGGGGCGCCTGAGTGACAGCGGGAAAGCCTTAAACCGGGCTATCTAGAATCATCTCAAACCGACATTAGTAGCATTAGAACACCATTGATTTATGCCAACAAAGCCTGACGAGGTCGAGTTGGTATTTTGGTTAGAATCCTTACATGGTGATAGACATTGAGAGTAAGGGAATGAACATGAATTAGAGACTTCACCTAGCATTGATGTGAAACCGAAATCCTAAACTTATCCATCTCATCCATAAACCTCAAGCCAATTTCTCTTTCTCTGTCACATACACAACCAACAATCCTCAACCCAACCATTTCCTTTATAGTCTAGACAACTATCTTAGTGACATTACTATAGCTAATACACAGTCCCTGTGGTTCGATATCTTTTTATTACTTGACGACAACCGTATACTTGCGGAAGCCTATCAATGCATGCCTTTCGCGTATCCCGCTCGTCCAAACGGTACCGGATCTCTTAGATTGTCAAGTGCCACCCCTCTGCAAGTATCCACATGGACAAGAGGTGGAGAAACCAAAACCTAAGAGTGTGCTAGCAATCTAGCAAGGTTCGGCCAAGACTTAGAGAGGAGAGGGAGAGGAGAGCTTGAGGAAGAAGAAGGCTTGAATGAGAGTTGAATGAGAAAATCAATTCTCTTCATCAACAAAAGTGGCCGGCCACTTCATGGAATGGAGAAACATAGTAAGCCCAAGCCCATCAGAAGGCCATAATCAATTCCGCCTCTAGGTCCCTGCTATAGCCTCTGGATAAAGCCTCATATCCTCCTGAGAGAATTCTGTAAGAATTTTGGTTTGGAAATTCTGTTAAGAATTTCCGTTATGAAATTCTATTAAGAATTCTATTTCTTCTAAATCGTAAATAAAATTTTGATATGATTTTTCATAGAAATTTTGTTAAGAAAATAACAAAACTTAATTCAAAAATTTTGTTAAGAAATTAACGAAATTTTATTAAGAGATTTTCTTAAGATAATAACAAAATTTAGTTATGGAAATTTATTAAAGAAACTAACAAAATCTTATCAAGAGATTTTTTAGATTTTTCCTAACTAAATCTAGATAAGAAAATTTTGTTAGATTCTTTCTAAATTTTCTAAGATGGCATAGCTATAAAAAGAGAGGTTTGCAAGAAAGAAACAACACACAAGATCTTTCTTTTCCCTTGCTAGGGCCGGCGGCAACAAGAAGGATCTTCCCCCCTTTGTTTTGCTAAGGCCGGCGCCCCTTAGGCTTCCTCCTCCCTTGTTCGCCCAAGCCTCCTTCCCTTTCTCCTTGTGCTAGGGCCGGCACCCAACCATACCCCTACTCCTTTGCTAGGGCCGACAGTCATGAAGAAGAAGGAGAAGAAGAAGTGGAAGGGAAAGCTTTTTCTCTTTCTTGCCATCGGATAGAAGGAAGAAATTTTAGTGGAGTAATCTTGGAGGATCGTTGCCCACACAACGTCCAAGACGAGGAGATGAATACGGCAGAAGATCAAGAGGTCTTCGAGTAAAGACTCCTACACAATATCAAGAAGAAAGGTACAATTTATTTTTGACTGCAGAAATTGTTTCTTTCATAAATATAGATCCTGAATACCAACTCAAGAGCCCATTGATCTTATGCATCGATCAAGCACCTAATTGATTGAATATGAAGGCTGCTTGAAAGGATTCCATTTTTGGAAAAATTTTTGTCTAGTAAGAATTCAACGGAATGGAATTTCAGGCTCCCATCATTGTCAACAGGGAAAACAAACCAAATCTTCACATAAGGCAACTAGTCAAACTCAATCCAATTCGATCCTTGAATTATTACACTTAGACCTTTTTTGACTCTCATGGGGCTAAGTCACTAAGCAGAAATCAGTACTTCTTAGTAATAATCGATGACTACTAAAGGTTCACTTGGGTAAGATTTTTAAAGACTAAAGACGAAACCTTTGAAAAGTTTACAACCTTATGCAAACTACTAGAAAATGAAAAAGATTTAAAAATCAAAAGAATTCGTAGTGATCATGGTGGTAAATTTGAATATGCCAAATTCACTAAATTATGTCAAGATAATGGATACCACCATGATTTCCCTTGCCCTAGAACCCCACAACAAAATGGGATAGTCGAACGTAAAAATTAAACCTTACAAGAAGCCGCCCGAACCATATTAAATAAGTATAGACTTGCTAACAAATTTTGTACTGAGGTAATAAGCACAACCTATCACATTCAAAATAAAGTATTAATAAATAAAAGACATAATAAAATAGCTTATGAACCCTTTAATAATAAAATATAAAATTTAAATTATCTTAAGGTATTTGTATGTAAAGTTCACATACTTAACACCAAAGATTACCTAGGAAAATTTACATCCAAGACATGTCCAGGGATTTTCCTAGGTTATTCAACAACAAGTAGAGCATATAGGGCCTATAACAAAGAAACTCTGAATGTCAAAGAAACAACCAATGTTATATTTGACAAAGAAACCATGTCAATAAGTGAAGTAAATCAAGATGATTATCTCCAATTAAAATTTAATAATCAAGATAATCACATTCAATTCAATGATCAAGATGACGAAGAACTAAATGCTAAAATAAAAAAAATAATACTGAAGATAGGTCTGACCCTGATCCAAACCTAAACGGACCAGAAAAAACTCAGACATCAAGACTTAGAGCTAATCACCCACCTGACCAAATTTTGGGTGATCCAACCGTAGGTGTAAGAACCCGATCAGCCTATAGGAATCTATGTCAAGTAGCCTTAATATCTAAAATTGAACCTAAATCCATAGAAGAAGCACTACCAGATCCTGATTGGATTATTGCAATGCAAGAAGAACTAGCCCAATTTGAATGAAACCAGGTATGGGACTTAGTTCTCAAACCTAACACCAAATTAGTCATAGAAACTAAATGAGTGTTTTGCAACAAAACTGATGAAAAAGGGGAAGTAGTAAGAAATAAGGCTAGACCAGTAGCCAAAGGATTCAATCAAGTAGAAGGGTTAGACTACGATGAAATCTATGCACCCATAGCTAGTGTAACGACCTAACCTTCCTTATAGGATGGTCAGATATATAGAAAATAAAAAAATAAAAATACAAGTAGGTAACTACCATTATTTACATGTCAAAAGGCCACAATGTAAGCTTCCAATGGAATTGGCAAAATGTGCAAATAGAATTTAAGAATCCTGAATAGCTTCCAAAAAGATGAAATAAAAGGTCAGGAATAGTTCCAATACCTCAAAAGACAAAGTATTGGAAGAATGAGCCAAAAAAATCAGTGTAGTGAAATGAAATTTTTTCCCATAAGCCGATAGAAATTATCGGCCTATAAATGTACAACAAACATTACTTGATATTAAGGTTTTGTTTCATGTAAAGAAGAAAAAAAACTAATTTTCTTTAATTTAACCATGACATCGATGAAGTCTTCTACATGGTTGTCCACAAAGAAAGCCACGAATTTCGTGAAGTGATAACTTGTATATAGGGAGATAATGCCAAATAGATGGTTATATAATGGTCATATAGCTTGAACTGACAACAAACTAAGGTTAATATTTTTTGGATGAAAATATGAAATGAACTAATGTACTGAACCTTAGTTTTGATAATGACACTAGACAATCGAACCTTAGTTTTGATAGTCTTCTATATGGTTTAGGGAGCACTAGACAATCGAACCTTAGTTTTGATAATGACACAAGGTTAAAATTAAGTATGTTGGTGATCTGATGTTGTTAATCTAAGTGTGTAGGGAGCACAGGTTGAGCTAAGTCCTAGTTGAGGCTAGGTAAAGAACTAAGTCCTAGTTGCGGCTAGGTAAAGAACTAAGCCCTAGTTGCGGCTAGGCACGAACAAGTCCTAATCTGGAGGATCAGGCAGAAGTCTTGACAGAGTCGAAGCACTAGGTGAAGTCTAGGCTGGTCTGGAGGACCGAGTTACAGCAGAAAGTCTGGGCTGGTTCAAGAGGACCAAGTCGCAGCAGAAGTGTTGGCTGATCTTAAGGATCGAGTCACAGTAGAAGACCGGGCTGGTTAGAGAGGATCAAGCCGCAACACAAATCCTGGGGGCTGAGGACAGAGCTGAGCAAAAGTCCAACAAGTCAGGAGGACTTGGTTGGCAAAGGTAAAATTCTCCTGAGTGGAGTGGGTCTGGACGCATTCCCAAGAGAAACATTAGGCGTCGGTCTAACCTAGGGTCTGACTGAGATCAGAAGTTAAGACCAAGAGACAGTTTTAGGAACTGACTCTCTAATACCTTATTTTGCATGTTTTTTGGACTAACATTTTATGCAGGGTTGGAGAGAATGAACAAGTAGACTCCGGTTGAAAAAATTAGATTTTCAGTGTTGGAATCGACTTGAGTGAAACTCAATTCGACCTGAAGTCCAGTTAACTTGCAAACGGAATTCTGCGCATTCTGTTCTTTACGCCGACCCAAGTCGATTTGAGCAAGGACTAGAGTCGACTTGAGCACCAGATAACGACGCAAAGAGGTGAAGGTTATCGGGAGGTGCTACGTCGGACTAGAGTCGACTTAAGAGTGGACTCAAGTTGACCTGAGGATAAAGTCATCACGGAGAAAGAGGATCAAGCTGAGAGGATCAAGCTGAGCTGGAGTCGACTTGAGATTTACTTGAGTTGACTTGAGCCTTGTATAAAAGAACAACTCGACCAGATATTCAGAACAACAATTCTAACGATCTACATGAGCACTCTGTCAAGACAACAACGATCTTAGCTTCTTCGTGCAACCCTAAAGCTGCCACTACGTCGAGTTTTCAAGAAAAAACTACGATCAAGCAAGATTCGACAGTTTGTTGGTAACAAAGTATTTTTTTCATTGTGAATCAATTTCTTGTTATATGCTTTTGTAATCGATTGACTTGTGTCCATAAGTAACAAATCCTATTAGTGGATTGCCCGTCGAAAATGGTCAAATGACCCTGGGCCTTGGAGTAGCAGCCTTAGGCTGTGAACCAAGTAAAACTGCTGTGTCTGTGCACTTGTGTTTATTTTTGCTTTACTTTTCTATACTTGTAATTGCTTCCGCATTATTAGACTGAACCAATTAAAACTTAGTCTTTAATTGGTTAGTTCTAAACCTAAAATTTCAAGGATATTACATTCTCCCCCACTAATAAAAATTTGATCCTCAAATTTCCTATCTACCTACTATAGTGCCAAAATAGTATACTTCCAATGATTGATCTCTCGTTCTATTGTGTCTCAGCTCTAGTCGTATCTTTATGTGTCAACCTCGACACTGATCGGCTGGGTATCTGAAGGGCATACGATCTACCTCAGCTCAGGCTGTAGCATTTACATGTCTGAATTCTGTGCTGAACCGGCTGGGAAGCTGAAGGAATACGGTCTGTATCCACTCTACCTGAAGTTGACTCTGAAGCACTGGCAACGATGGATGAACCAACTGATGTATTGGGATCGTTATGAAATCAAATATCCTATGCTAACTGTACTACTAAACAGTAACTGTACTACTGAACAGTACTACTATAAACTTTTTATGAAACCAAAAAGGTTTACTAGTTACTTTTATTTACAATACTTGGATAGATCATGTCGCTGTCCGTCCATCTCACAACATCGATCAAATATTTAAAATTCGATAAACTCGATAAAATCGGTATGACGACAAATAAAAACTAAACCTTAAAATTGATACGATGGAAAAAATCCTAAACCTAAATGTTTAACCTAATATGCTCTGATACCAAACGATTGGTATCAGATAGACCTACAGATGCAATGATAAAACTTGAAGACCACAATACAACAATCAATCCAATGATAAATCCCACGAAAATTGCAAATGAACACAAATGCAATGGTACATGCAACGAAAAATCCGACAGAAACCTAACCTGCTCTGATACAACTAAATTGTCACGTCCCGAGAGGCCGTCCGAAAAATTTCGGCAGCATCTCCCCAGTAACAATGACCATTCCTAAATACATCCAAAACAAGTGCAACAGTCATATATCATACAAGTGCAACAATCACACTCAACGATGCTGTAAATAGCACTGCAGTATAATACAACAGCAAATGCATGTTAGCACCCACACAGGTAGTGCTAAGATGATCGCACCCACACAAGCAGTGCGTCGCACCCACACAGGCAGTGCGTAGCACCAACACAAGCAGTGCTATAATGATATAATGATCGCACCCACACATGCAGTGCGTACCACCCACACAGGCAGTGCTATACTGATATAATGATCGCACCCTCACAGGCAGTGCTATAATGATCTCACCCACACAAGCAGTGAAATATAACAATCAACAACAAGCAACAACACCTACTTCTAGCATGCAGATGTTATGATAATCATCTCAACATGTAATGGTCACAACTATGCAACATAATCAACATGAATCAAGAGGGGTCCTCATAGCTCAACGATACCAACTTAAAACTGTTCTATCAATGGATAGATCAATCGAGGTCAACAGGCATGTATCAATCAACGAGTATCAAAAGGTATCAACTAAATAACAAACCTAAGTATCAGGAGATTCAACAGGATAGTATCCGACAACGAATATCATAACGTATCATCTAGATGAATGATACATGTAATAGGAGTATCAACAAGATAGTATCAACCATATCAAAGATCAACTAGAAGGTATCTGACAACGAATATCATAAGTATCATCTAGATGAATGGTACAAGTAATAGGAGTATCAATAGGATAGTATCAACCATATCAAATGTCAACTATAAGTGTCAAGCAACGAATCCAGCAATGAATACTAATAGGATAGCAACAGGATAATAATTAAATAATTAATAACAAGATAACCATGCACTATGAAAAGAAGACCTGTGTTGACCAAGCACAGGAGTACCCACCTGATTGACGAATCGTTGAAATTAGAACCTCTCCATTTAATAGGATCTACATTCAAGGTCCTATAATTTAAAGTAAATGATGCTCACTAACTATAATTATTAATTTAATTCTAGCAACAACAATTATGATATATATTAAATCGTTATCAACCCCACTTAATCTTTCTTGGTCCAACTAGACCCATTTCAATTAAGCTCAAATTAACCTAACTCAATAATTAACTCATCATTTCCAATTAATTATATTAAACAGATTAATCAATTATTAATTAAACCATTAATTACCTTAATCAACTATTACTTAAGTCATCCAATATTAATGAACCTATGGTTATCTTCTCTACAAAAGCTTCCATTAATCTATAGATAATATCTAAGAGACCTAAAGTGGGTCATTAAATAGGTTATAACAAATGTTGTTTAAGGTTGCGAACCAAGAACTGATCGATTAAGTAAATGACCCTAAACTAATGCCCTACCATGAAACATAGAGACATGATGATCGTCTGATGAAGGTGCTTGCCATTGAGTTGGTACAGAACTTGAAAATTGTTGTCATGGTCTTGTTACCAAGAACGAAATCATCAAATGAGTGAGAGCTTGCTCCCATATGTAACATATTATGATGAAATAGGTGGGAAGGCCATCTATGTGATGGTGTCATTGGCCTTCCCTTTTTCTCAAAAGAAGAAGGATGATTATCTTATGATAATATGAATATACAATCTTACAACATAGATAAACCTATTGCACCTGACAACTACATCAATAAATTGTGCAATATGGTTAACTCTAAATATGAATGCAATAACCAAATGCTTCTTACTGTTTATTCATACACGTAGTATCCATGGCTTACTTTTCCCTTTCATTCGACTTGTGAGATTACTATATGCCATGTTATGTGGAGCCTTTGATGATAGTTGGAATATAATGCACAGATAGATGATTAACTAAATCAGAAAGAAATTCAGTTTGACGTGCACAAAAATAGAGAAGGAAAATAGTAGGAACTAATTGCACGAGTGAGATCGGTCCTCCTAAGGAACCGCTCGCAGTGAAGGCAAGATAGAAGAACATCCGCACCGTACGAAAAGGTGAGAGGACTCCACTTCTAATCTTTGCTGTCGAACTGATCTTCTCAGTTGAAGGAGAGGGTTTGTTGGTAGATGAGAGGCAGATGTAGCTGGGCTTGTTAGTGGAGGAGAGGAGGCGGCAGCTGTTCAACGATGACGAAGGAAGGGCACAGCGGCGGGCGGCATCTTCGGCAGTGGCATTGCGGCGGCGTCGGCCATCGACTGGTGAGGGAGGCAGCGGATAGAGGAGGGTGGTGGCGTGGCTCTTCCTGCAGTGACCGGTGCTGGGCAGGGGGAAAAAGTGCGGCGGAGGGGATGGAGAGGAGCGATCGCGGGAGAGGAAAGGAATCGCAAGATTCCTTTATAACGAGGAATCATAGTAATTGTGATTTAGTCGGCGCAATTAACAGCTTGACCGGAAAAACTACGATTTATTGGGCTAAACCAACTTAAAAACTTAGATTTCAGTATGACAATTGAACCAGTTACTGTAACGAACCGGGTTCAATTTTGGTTCGCTTGGTTTACTATCCAAACAACCTCTGATTTGACTCAAACTAGTTTTGCTGGATTCGTCTTCGTGAGACAAACCTTTTTATCCATTTTATTTTATCAAAACCTCTTCCAACGTGAACCAAATCAAGTTGGTTCCGTTTGGTTCAAATCTTGGTTCGTTTGGTATACTAGCCAAACGACCTCCGATTTGATCCAAACAAGTCTTGTTTGATTCGTCTTCGCAAGACGAATTTTCTCATCACGTCCGTTTTGACAAAACTCTCTTCCATCATGGACCCACTTTGTAATCGATCACCTGATCGATTACAAGATTGGGTAATCGATCTCGTGATCGATTACCGTTCGCTAACCTGACTTCTCAAATTTGAACAGAATGTCTGGTAATCGATTCGGCAATCGATTAACGCTGTCTTAATCGATCGGTTGATCGATTACAATACATTAAAGTGGGTTGGTGATTGATTCACCCACCCGGTTTTAAAACCCTCAACCGACCGACTCTAAAAAACCCTAAAGCCCTAGCTCTCTCGGCGAGTTCTTTGCGAGTTTCTTTGTGTCTTCTCGGTGTCCTCTCTGTGAGTTCTTTGTATCCTGCGTTCCTTCTTCCTTCCTTCCGGTTATTCTCATCACCGTCGACTCTCATGGCACCGAAGTAAGATCACAATTTCTCCAATTTTCCTTTCCGTTCCTTTTGATCTGCTAATGCTGATTATATCAATCTGATGCTGATTATGCTATTGTGTTTGTTGATTCTTTTGATTGTGTTGGTTGGGTTTGTGGTTATTGGCCTTATTTTGAATTCTTACTCTTTATCCCTACCTGTATATGGTTATGTCTTGTTTACACTGTGTGGTTGTGTTCCGGGCTTACTCTTTATCCCTATCCATGTGTTGATCCTTGGTTGTGTTTGTGTTTGGGTTTGTGATTGTTGTCCCGTGACCCTATCTTATCTGTGCCTCTGCCCACTCTGCCATATTGTATCTTGTATTTGTTTTGTTACCACCATAGGAAGAGGACCAAAGCTAATCCCTCGGGTGAGGGTCCATCACAATCACCACCACCTCCTCCCCGACCATCCTCTAGACCACAACCTCCTACCGATTCTTGATTTCCTAACGCTGCCCTCCAAGAACAGTTTGCTCGATCCTCTTTTCAGTTGATACCTCCACGTTCGGTGGATCGACAATTTATCCATGACTACTATTTTTCCATCTATCAACTTATAGAACACTACCAGCTGTCCTCTATTGTCTATTGTGAGCGGTCAGTCAATATTGACCGTCTCGCTAAATTTTATAACAATTTGCATACCACTGACGGTATCCACTACAAAACACGCGTAGCCAAAACTAATATTGACTTTTCCTATCGGATCCTGGCTGATTATCTTGGCTGTAGACCTTCCCAGTCTGACTTTGTTTGTTTCCCTGTTTTGCCTGAGGTCCTCCCACCACCCTTTGATCAGATCACTATTGCTCTGATGCACCAGCAGCTCCTCCACCGTCCCAGACCTGATGGGCCAGATGGCGGTATCACCGCCTTTCGGGCTCTTCGGATGTCTGCGGTCGACTACGTCTTGTTCAAGATAGTAGTCAACTGTCTCCTGCCCATTACCTCTCGAGCCCTTGCCGTTATTCGACCTCCTCATTTGTTTCTGGTGTATGCTCTCCTCCAGCGGCTTGATGTCGATATTGCCGCTCACATTTTTGTTTCCATCATCCATCATACATCATCGGTCAATGGTAAAGTTCACATGCCTTTTGGCCACATTCTCACAGGATGGTTGGAGTCTTTAGGTGTTAATGTCACTAGGGGGAAGGTTGAAAAATTGTCAAAGAAATATTCCAGACTTGGACTTCGAGCTTTCTCGAAGTCCAAGATTACCACACGCTATGGGGAGGTTCGGTGGGTAGATGGGCGGGCACCAGGTACACTTCCGGCTGCTGCGCCTGCTGCGATGGACGTCGAGGAGGACCCTGCTGCCGAGGGGGCCGAGGCGGCTGAGGATGAGGAGGATCCTGATTATGTCGCGGAGCTAGATTATCAGATTCAGATAGCGACGCTGGAGGCCCGTTTTACCGAGCTGGGAGTCCGGATGGATACGGGATTTTCCACACTCGGGGCACGGATGGATTCTGGTTTCGCAGAGATGAGAGGTCGGATGACCAGCTTGTACGATATGATGCAGTCATGGATGCTTGGTCACCCGCCTCCACAGCCTTCCTCCAGCGCTCTTCCAGATACTGCTCCTCCCGTTGATGCTCCTACTGATGTTGTTCATGATTCTGGTGGTAGATCCCGAGACTGGCGAGATGTCATTTCATGTTGACTTACGTGATGTTTGACTTGTTATTTTGTTGTGCTGTTTGACTTGATACTTTGTTACGCTGTTATTTTGACTTGCTGTTTTGACTTTCTGTATGATTCAGTTCTGTCCATGCTGTTATTTTGACTTGTTGTCATGTTATCTTTATGTCATGTTATCGCTTATATCGTATGCTTATGCCGTATCGCTTCCCTATTGATTTTCTGTTAATGCGTTTCGGGAGGAGACACGCTTGGATTTAGGGGGAGTTGGTGAGATTTGATGACCTTTTCGGTGTTTGACAAAGGGGGAGAGGATGGACTTAAGTTTAGAAATTAACGAGAGGATTTGATGTAGGGGGAGGATTTGATCCCCTTACAGATATGAACTTAACCCTTATTCCCTTAACTCTTATTAACTGTTGTAGGGGGAGGATCTTGATCTCCTTACTTACATAAAAGGGAAGAATTCTGATCTAAACTTAAATCGTGTTGTCAAACAACAAAAAGGGGGAGATTGTTGATGCAGTTTAGAAATTAACGATTGTTGTTTTGATGTTGACACCGATTTAAGTTCACTTTAACAGATAAGAATTAATTTCAATATATTCAGATTGACTCAATGACTATTGTAGGGAGAGGGCTCGGAGCTCGTTACTTACATAAGAGGGAAGAATTCTCGTTCTAAACTTAAATCGTGCTGTCAAACAACAAAAATGGGGAGATTGTTGAGCAGTTTTGTCTCAATTGTTGTTTTGATGTTGAGAATGATTTAAGCTCGTTCTAATTGGATTCAGATTGAGTCAATGACGGATTAGAGGGCTCGGTAGCTCGTTCTCCGGATTAGGTCAGAGAGGGCTCGGTAGCTCGTTCTCTGGACCGGATTGAGTCGGAGAGGGCTCGGTAGCTCGTTCTCCGGACTAGGTCAGAGAGGGCTCGGTAGCTCGTTCTCTGGACCGGTTTGAGTGGGAGAGGGCTCGGTAGCTCGTTCTCCGGATTAGGTCAGAGAGGGCTCGGTAGCTCGTTCTCTGTACCGGACTATGGTCGGAGAAGGCATGGTAGCCTGTCTTCAGACCGGATCATTATCAGAGGAGGCTTGGGAGCTTGTTCTCTGATTACGTGATCCAATGCGGTTGGCTCGGGTGAGACCCAAGTTAACCTGATCAAGTCTTGATTTAGGGTTTAATGTCTAGCTTGGTTTAATCGATTAGTGAATCGATTAACCAATGGTAAGTTGGTTAATTGATCTGGTGATCGATTACAGAGCTTTAATCGATCTGGTGATCGATTACAAAGCATTCTGTGAGACCAGAGTTAGTTTGTTAATCGATCTGATGATCGATTACAGAGCATTCTGTAAGAATTCGCAAAACCCACAGAACATACCATAATCGATTGGGCAATCGATTATGGTGAACTGTAATCGATCAGGTGATCGATTACAAGTTTAATGAGAAACTGGGTTAGCGTCTGGTAATCGATCACCTGATCGATTACCATGCCTTAATCGATCAGGTGATCGATTAAGGGCATGGGTAATCGACTAGTTGATCGATTACACGCTTTACAGAGGAGAGAATTACGACGTTTAATCGATTGTTTGATCGATTAAGGCATTTCTGATCGTGTTCAGGTTTCTGCTCTGATTTCTGTTTCTGATATTGCTGTGCTAATGTCTCTGATCCTTGCAGATGAAGTTTGATTTTGATGAAGAATAGGAAGAGTCAAGGGATTGCTTTCTATCTTGACAGTGTTTGTCGAGCTTTGGCTTTCATGGTTTTCAGGTAAAAGACAAGACAACGGCGCTCTGAGCTGCACCAGAGAATGATCAGGGTGATCAGTGCAGTGGACTCAGAGGACGTTGAACAAGAAAGAGGTTAAAAGGAAGAGAGGAAGGAGAAGAGAAGCGCTCTCGAAAAACCCTAACAGCTGTGTGTGTGCTTGTGCTGGTTGAGCTCTCTTGCTTGCTTACGATCTTCCTTGAAGCTTTCTCCTGAGGTGGTGCAAGGAGTGGTGCCTTGCTCTCGGGAAGCCTTGCTTGCGCTTGTGATCCATCTCTTGAGGCTGTGCTGTAAGCTTGAGGATCATTATTGCACTACCAATCCAATCCCCAAATTACGTTATGGGTGCCTTCTTATTACGATCTTTAGATCTTTCACCATTAAGATGTTGGGATAACTTTATAACTTTTCTTTGTAGATCAAGAATCATGTCTTGGGTGTTACGATCACAGTGTGAGACTTCCTCAGCCAAAACCTACCTATCACACCATGAAAATGACCATGATAATGATCCATTAGATCTGAGAGCTCTGATACCAACTGACGCCGGACAAGATAATGATTATCCTACGGGCAATACTCTGATACCAACTGACGCTAAGCGGGATAGTAATTATCTTGCGAGCAATATTGAATCTGTTGGTTCGACTGTCAACTAATAAGATGTTTATATAGACCCAAACCCTAAGAAAAATTTCTAATAAAAAGGAAAAATTCTTAACAGACTCAAAATCCTAAAAATCCTAAAAGACTTCAAATATAAAATTCTAAGGAAAATTCTTAATAGACTAAAAATCCTAAAAATTCTAAATGGACTTCAAATATAAAATTCTATGAAAAATTCTTAATTTACTTGAAATCCTAAAAATCCTAAATGGATTTAAAATCCTAAAATATAAAAAATGGAACTTTTCAAAACTACTCTAAATAACAAAAACTCAAAAAATAATAAAATTAAAAAGATAACATCTAAACTAATTTTTAGAAAAGAAAACTAATCCTAAAAATTTAAAACAAATAAAAAAAGGTTAAAAGACCAAATCTAGAGTTTTGATGATCAAATTTAAGTGAATGATAGTGTTGCAATGCAATCGTGCTAACTGCGTCAGGAGGCCATGAGTTGGTTATCTTTCTTGTCGATAGTCCTGATAGTCCTTCTTCAAGACCCAAAAGGGAGGTTGGTAGCCTCAAGTTCTTCTCGTCATAGTTCAAAGAGGAATATAACTGTATCGGAGGACATAAACTAATCGTGCTGTTAGATGCTCGTGCATCAATAACCATTGAGGAGGCTCTACAATGGCATATACCAGCACTCCAGTGCCCAAAAGAAATTATGGTGGAATGAGTTTGAGATATATCCCCTTCAGTTTTTATATGAAATTAATATAAATATATAATTAATTATTTTTTTCATTTTAGCAGGCATTTAATTGGGAGCCATATGAAGAATTAAAAAACAAGAGATTTTTTTAAAAAATATGGGGATCATATTCAACATGTACTTAATTACGCAAAGACTAGGGGAAAAAGCCACCCTACATCACCAAGGAAAATTGGGCTAGGATCGTTGATTTTTGACAAACTGAGAGAGCAAACAAAAGAGTCACCTAAATAAAGCAAATCAATTATAATTTTGGAGACTCATCTGTTGTAACGCCCGCCCTACGTGGAC
>NC_133866.1:9878602-9906144 GCF_044706935.1 Curcuma longa
CCCGTGACCCCTATTGCTTCGTTAACTTAGCCAATTTGACAATGAAACCAGAGTTTCATCGCCAATTTGACGATGAATTATTGTTTTGTCGCCAAATTGACGACGAAAACTAGTGTTTCGTCGTCAAATTGGCTATGAAATGTCGTTTTCGTCACCAAATGGCGATGCCAAATGACACTTATCTCGCACTACGACCCGTGACCCATTTCTAGCCATCTTTGCGATGAATCCTTGTATTCGTCACCAAATTTAGCGATGAATCCTGTTTTCGTCGTAAATTTAGCGACGAATATTTTATTCGTCACCAAATTGGTGATGAATTCGCTTATTCATCGCCAAATGGCGACGAATTTGGCGATAAAAATTGATCCAACCCAAATTAGCAACTAAACTATATTCGTCACCAAAATCCTTGTAAATTTACGACAAATATTGAATTCGTCATAAAATTCATCGCTAATTGGCGACGAAAATAGTTCATCGCAAAAGGACTGTATTTTTATAGTGGTACATCTTCTTCCACTCCACTAGCAATAAGGGCACAAATAGAAAACTTAACTAAAGAGGTTAGTAATTTGAAGGGGATAATATTACAAAGATATCAAGAAATGAGAGAATTGCACCAACAACAAGATCTCATAATACGACATCTTCAGTTAGACTCCGCTCTGAGTCAGATTCCTCCTGGTTCTAGTGATGACAGTGATGCCGATGATTCTTCATAAACCTAGTTGTGTATAATTTTAATTTTTCTTAGAATTAGTGTTGCTCCACATTTTTTATTTCATTTGTAAATCCTTCATTTTTTATTATTGATTAGTACTCGAAGGAAATTTCGGGTATTACATCTGTGACATATGCAGGAGGCTCAATTAATATTGATTAACATACACACATATTGATAATTTTTTTAAAGCCACTAAGTTATTAATTAATTTTAAACTATTATATTATTTCTAATAATATTTTTTTAGACTAAGAAAATGGGTAAGAAAATGGATTTCATAATATGACATCTTCAATTAGGTTCCGCTTTGAGTCATATTACTCCTGGTTCTGATGATGACAGTGATGATGATTTTTCATAAGATTAGTTGTGCATAATTTTGATTTTTCTCAAAATTAGTGTTGCTCCTATTGATTAGTATTTTATTTGGAATAGTATTGGTGAGATCAAGGATGACGGTGATGTAAGTCCTTACATATTATAGTTATTTTGTATAAAATGATATTTTTTGTGTTTTATTTTCTAATGTAGGAAAAGGAAAAGAAAAATGGAAGGAGCAGTGGAAAATATTTGTCATGGATGATGATGCCGAGGACGATGATATTTTTAGATCTTGTTGCCATTTTGAGACTTTGATATAGAATGTTTTTATCTAGATATATTTGATATTGGATTTCTTTTAGTTTCTTGTTATTTATATGCATGGATTGTTTATAGTTTCTTGTTGTTATTTAAATATGATTGTTTATATATATGGATTGAATGATATTGGAATTAATGTTATGTTTGGTTTAGTATTGTATTGGATTGAATGATGTTGAAATTAATATTATGTTTGATTTAGTATTATGTTGGAATTATATGTTATGTTTGGTTAAGTGTTGGATTGTTTAGTATTGTATTGGATTATGTTGTTTAGTATTGTGTTGGATTGTTTTAGAATTGTATTGTGTTGGATTGTTCAGTATTGTTTGTAAATATGGTTGAAGAATGAAATGTAGGATCGAAATACGTGCTAGAGGCGTGAATAGCGCATTACACGCTTTTCGAATTTCATAAAACTTCGGACGCTTAAAACCATAGTAATCATACACCATGATGAGATGCTCAAATCATAGTAATCAACATCCATACTGATCAACGAACGTAAGTAATAAACCCTAACGATCACGGGTATCATAAGACAAGAGCTATAACCAATAATGATCACAGATGTCATACTCAAGGATAGAAACAATAATCAGGAATAATAATCTAAGATTAACAGACATAAGGACAAATACAGTAAACAGGAAATCAAATAGAATCAAGGTATCAAACTACAATGACTGTAAAAGAATCATGCACTGAAAATGGAACAAAACTGTATTGACCAAATACAGTAAATTATCCACTTGATAAATCACAGGTCAAATCCTAGAACCCCAAAAATATGTCCTCGTATAATGCAAAAGTCCTATAACCACCCAAGGTCCTGCAAGAAAATAATACATCCCTAAATGCAAAGTCATATCACCAAACCCTAATCAATTTTAGAGTCAGTTAAATTCTATTTAATTAACCTAACTTGGGTTAAACTAATCTAACCATTAGGTTTCCATTATCAGGATCTAATCAAACCATCAATTAGCTGTATTAATAATTTAATACAACTAATTTTTTATTTTAATCAAATCCTAAATAAACCCACCTTAGGTTGATAAACTCGTTCCAACCTAGTATGATCCACAACCTACTTCATCTTAGGTTGAGGTCCATTAAGGTCCAACCAATATATCCATTTTATTCAATCACTCCCTCAAACCAATCATCCATCAATTAATCACACCTAACTGAATAGAATTTAAATAACCCATCATAGATCAGAACCTACACTTAGCCAAGAGAAATGGATAGAACCATTCCTATCCCATCTCGGTTTCAAGAATTCATCACAATTCAACAATATCACCCCTAATCACCTTAACCCAAATCTTTAAGCAAAATGGTCTACTATTTCAATAGATCTCACACAATTTGGGCATTCACATTGAACAAGAACTCAACTAGAATCATCGGAAGCTTACTAAACATGAACCGATCAAGAACAACCTCTGGAAATCCAACATTGCTTACCTTAGACGGATTCAATTGCCTTTGCCCTAGCTCCTCATTGGTTCCTCTTAGAACCCTTGCTCAATCAAGGTAAAGCCGCCGGCAGCGAACAAGAACTCCCTGATTGATCTATTTGAACCAAAATCACAATCAAATTTCAACCTCAATCCAATGAAATCATTATCCAATTACTTACCTCATATCTTGCCCTAACTCAAGAATGGCAGCGGTAGGGCTATCAATTGGCCACCGAAACAAAGAAAGAAGAGTAAGATGAAGGAGCTATAGACTCCAACTCACAACCGATTCTGATGGAAATCTATGAAATCAGAGGAGTTCCAAAGCCCTATAGCAAGATCCAACTCCAAAAAACCATAGAAACCAAAACCTAACTTAACCTTACCGATCTCCTTTCTTGATTTGCCGACAAGCTCGCCGCTCAGATCCACCTCCACACCCGATCCAGGCTTCCTCCGACGAAAAATCGAGCTCCAGCAACCCACCCTAATCTCCGGCGTTCCTCAACACCAGCAGCTCGTGCCCGAACTCGCGCGATCGGAGCGAAAAGTGAAGAACAGAGGAAGGAGGCGATGGAACAGAGGAGAGGATCGCGAAGCTGGGAAGGGAGATCGCGATCGGAGCTTAATCGGGTTTCGGCTTTATAATGGCTTAACGGGTTTTGGATCCAACCACTAACCTATTAACCCTATACCCATTAACCCTTAATCAATTAACCTTTAATTAATCCTTTAATACTCAAGTTTACTTAATTTAAGAGCTAGGTTTAATTAGGTTAAAGATTAATTTTAATTAGAGTTAATTTTATTTACAAATTACCCCTAAAATTTTTGGGATTCTACAGTAACAATTCAAAATCCCTAGATACATTATAATAAAGGCCCACATGACCGCTCACTAATCCAACAAATGTATATAAAAATATTAACCATACAACATACCAATAATGTGTTAAAGAAAATCACAATGCATACAGATATGAATTACAACAAAAATAAAACATCAACACCACAAGTCCAAAATAGCAGAAACTATGGATGCGGAATTATAACAACAACTAAGTCCACCGATATGATCATAGATCCAAACACAATCCAAATACCACACATCCAAACACAATCCAAAACCCACACGAAGTAAGTCAACATATACACCTCCTGTTGTGAGATGAGGGCAATCTGGCAGAACTCTAAACTTCAAAAGTAGCATCCCTATCTGCTACATGGGGAGGAAGAAAGGAAACAACAAGGTCTGGATGGTGAGTATAAAATACTCAATGGGTACTTGACTGAAAGTGCACAACAAATAAGTAACATGGATATCAAAAAAATATACAGTCTCACCAAAATGATACTTAGTGAACAAGGTCAAAGATACTACTTATATTTCATCAACCTCATTATATAAAAAATATCATGAATGTAATGTCACACAATGCAACAAACATATATCACAACAAATGCAACATATCACACACACAGATGCAGTAAAATAAACTGCCAACAAATGAAAGAAAATAAACTACTAGCAAATGCATGTGCAACACACATCACAAGCAACATGCATGGTCACTGTCTGCACTCGCCATCCCCAGATATCCACACAATGAACTGGGGCACACGACAGGACAATTGCACATGCTACAACAACAAACCACTACTAATCAAGTGGGGAGCGGGCAGAATATCTCAGGAGAGCTATCTAGTTAGTCCTAGTTGCACCCAACATAATGCAATAAATGCTCTCACTCATGTACCACTATCGCACAGTGGTCAAGTGAGTGCCAACAACAACAACAACTGTCAACCACACCTACTACTATCTGTATATGTCATGATGCTTAGCTCAAAAAGTAATGACTACATCTACTCATGCATAATCAACATCAATCAGGACAAGTCATCAATCAGACATATATGGTAGTAATCCGTGGCTAGATAATACAACAAATAAGTGAGACTGTAATGATGGCAGCTAGATCATATCATAGGTCAACAACAAGGTATCAAGCATCGAGTGTAATAATAAGAATAAGGTCAAGATATCGAATGACTGAGTTATAATAAGTTATGCACTACAAACAGATCTGTATTGACTAAGTACAGGAGTACACTCCTGGTATGACGAACGTCGAAATATGAACCCCCAATACAAACTCCGTATATAATAGGATCAACAAATCAAGGTCCTACAATTTACAATATACAACACCCACTAAATACAATAGTATATTTAATTTTACAACAAAATAAATCCCTGCCGAATCTAAAGCTAACCTAACCAAATCCAATTCAAACCATTCACACCTATAATCCAATTAACACAATTCGGCCATATCTAATACTGACCTAACCAACCTAATTAACACAAGTTAATTGCAGCATCTACAACTACCGAAAACAAAACAACAAGAACAGAACAATCTCAACAGATCAACAGCTAGAGTATATCAATCCATTGCAACCCTAGCTCCACCGAAATAACCAATAAGCCATAGAATCCATAACACTCGATCACTATTCTCCACATAAAAAAAACTATGAACAAATCAATCCAAATCTCACCATTTCCCATAACAAAACTGATTCTGACCGATTCAAACACATAGGAACAGATTAATCTGATTTTTCTACAAATTCACAATAGCAATGCAACAAATCCTAATCACGCAGGAATCCCAACAGAATCATCCTGAAACAATCCACAAAATCTATCACGTAATAAGAATCTAACCAGATTCAGAAGACTTACCTCAGATCTGATGCCCTAGAAACCTAGCTAAGCTCCGATTCTTCCCTCACTACAGAGAACTACCACCACTCCACCGATCTATCTCACATGCATTGTGAGAACAAACAACTCAGAAGTCTGAATGATAATCACTAAATAACCACACACATTAGGAATTCAAGCCTAGTATTCCACTTACCGATCGATCCTTCAAATCCAAGCTCCTCCCTTGTTTGCGTCGCGCCTATCGCCGCCACCCGAGGAATCTCAGCTACGCCCGGCAAGAAAACAAACCCGTCAGCAGAGCTCCTGGTCACCGGTGATCCACCGCGACGTCTACACCGACTTCAGAGGAGCATGATCACGCGTTCGGGGAAAGAAGAGAAGAGTAGATCGCGATCTCACGAACTCGAGAAGGATGTATCACGGATTTAAAACCTTCTTAACGGGTTAACAGGTTTAACTTGATCCAGATCCGAATCTACCTAATTAATTAGGCTAAGTTAAATGGGCTAATTGGGCTTCAACAATAAAGCCAAATTTAAAGCCCAAACCCATTAATAACCTTGGCTTTAATAATATTCATTAGAGGTACAGTTTAATGAGGTATTTAATTAAACTTGTTTACCTCTTTTAATCTCCCAACTAATCAACTTAGACCAATAATAATATCAATTTATTTTCCAACTAACCCCTTAAATCTAAATTAAAATGTCATACCTCACTTTGTCCCCTACCAACAAAAATTTGGTCTCCAAATTTACTATCTCCATACTACAATGCAGAAATACTATGGTAAATAAAGTTATATCTCTAGTAAATAGATGAGGATATTGAGCTTGAATCATATCTTTCAGCTCCCAAGTGGCCTCATCTGTATGGTGATGCCATCCGACTTTTTCTAGTCGAATGGTTTTGTTTCCGCAACTACTGCTCCACACGGCTAAGAATTCGCACTGGAACCTCCTCATAAGATGCGTCTGCAAAGGAATCGAGATTTCCTTCAAAATATTAGTATGATGAGGTCCATATTTTTGTAGCATAGAGACATGAAATACATTATGAACATCAGCAAGAGTATGCGGTAATGCTAGACGGTAAATCACCCTGCCTACCCGCTCCAAAATCTTAAACGACCCAATGTTGCGTGGATCCAACTTCCCTCTCAATTCGAATCTCTTCACCCCTTTCTTGGGTGATAGTCATAAAAATACATGGTCCCCAACAGAAAATTTCAAAGGTTTCTGTCTCCGATCTGTATAACTCTTCTACCTATCCTGAGCTTCTCACATACACTGTCTAATAGTACATACAACTCTACGTCCTTCTGGATGCTCTGTGGACCCAACAACCATCTCTCACTAACCTCCTGCCATAACACCGAAGATTGACATGGTCTACTATACAAAGTCTCAAATGGGGCTATATGAATAGTAGAATAATAGCTATTATTATATGCAAATTCAACCAAATGCAAGTGATCCTCCCAACTACCACTAAAATCCAAGACACATGCCCTCAACAAGTCCTTCGGAGTCTGGATAGTGCGCTCTGACTAACCATCTGCCTGCGGATGGAACACGGTACTGAAATGAAACTTGGTCCCGATAGCCTGTTGTAAGCTCTACCAGAACCGTAAAGTGAAACATGGATCTCGGTTAGATATAAAACTCACTGGTACTTTATGCAACTTGATAATCTCCTTGCAGTAAAAATCTGCTAAGCGATCCAATGAATCAATTCGATGGATCAAAAGAAAATGAGTAGATTTGGTTAACCTATCGACGATCACCCAAATTGCATCATGCCCTTTCTTGCTCCTGGGCAAGCCCACTACGAAATCCATAATAACTTGCTCCCATTTCCACTTAGGTATTGATATCTCCTAAAGTAACCCAGCTGGTCTCAGATGTTCAGCTTTCACCTGCTAGCAAACCAAACATCGCACAACAAAGTCTGCGATATCTCTTTTCATACTATCCCACTAATAAGTACACTTCAGATCTTGATACATTCGCATACCACCCGGATGTATTGGGCTGAGTTAAATGGGCTAATTGGGCTTTGTAGAATCGAGTGCACGTGAGAGGCGGTGAATCACATGCTTTTTAAAAATTTGTTCGTTTAAAATCGGATTTAGAAAATTTAAGCTTTGAAAAGTGTGCAATGGAAAATAAGAAATACGAAGTGGAAAATGCACACAAGAGAATATAGAATGATTTTACTTCATTCGGAGCCTTTGGCGACTCCTACTCGAAAGCCTATGTTCCTCAAACCTTTGCGTTGGGCAATCCACTATAATCCTCGATCGGTGAAAACCCTTGGTTGAGAGATTCGAATACAAATGATAGAAAGTGTGATAATCCCACACTTTCTATTTATAAATTAAGTATGAAGCAGTAAGAACAATGTTACCAAACACTTTTGCAGATTGTCGATTAGCTCCGTGTGTTGGAGTTGTCTTTCGACAGCAAGTGGGCGTTATCGTATCGAAGCTCGGGCTGCCGCAGAAGAAGGATGTTGGTCAAAACTCTATTAATTCATGCACTGATCAAAGATTTATATAGGCATTGTTGAGTTTATCTAGAGCTACAAATGTTTAAAAAAACGTAAAACTTGATCCACGCCTTGCAGTTTATCTTATCTAGGATTAAAGAATAATTCAAATAATAATATATATATATATATTATTTTTATAAAAAATTTTATCCTCCTTAAATATTTATTATAGGAATAATTTTATCATTTAATAAAATTTCATATTAGTAAAATGAATAATAATGAATATTAATTTTGTAGAGTTCACATACAAAATTAACTTTATCCATATACCAAATAAATCCTATAAAATAGAGTTAGTATAATAATAAAATATACTAAAATATAGAATATTCAAAATTAATTAGATTCTGTCAATCCAAACCAGGATCTAACTAGGCCTTAACTTAGATCACCCTAGTGGGTCTAAGTTGGACCGCGCCTAAAGTTCCAAAATGGAACTCGTCCTTACTGGTTCGCTCCTCTAGTGACTTACCTTACTTACCTTAGCGCAGCTTTACTAGACTTCTCTAACCCACCGGGTCTTTTGCCAAGGCCCCGTGGACCCAACTGGACTTCCTGCCATGACTCAACCATCTTGGACTTTAGCCTGGTGTCTGGTTCTAAGTCTTTCAACCCTGCACACTTAGTAAGAATGTTAAACCCATAACAAACCTAACTTTAACCTATTTGTCACTCATCAAAACTTGAGTTAGACCGTTAGTGCAAACTGCACCAATAGGCTTTAACAATAAAGCCTAATTTAAAGCCCAAACCCATTAATAACCATGGCTTTAATAATATTCATTAGAGGTACGATTTAATGGGGTATTTAATTAAACTTCTTTCCTCCTTTAATTCCCCAACAATTCAACTTAGACCAATAATAATATCAAGTTATTTTCCAACTAACCCCTTAAATCTAAATTAAATTGTCATACCTCACATTCTCCCTTACCAACAAAAATTTAGTCTCCAAATTTACTTTCTCTGTACTACAATACAGAAATACTATGGTAAATAAAGTTATACCTCTAGCAAATAGATGAGGATATTGAGCTCGGATTACATCTTTCAGCTCCCAAGCGGCCTCCTCATCTGTATGGTGATGTCATCCGACTTTTTCTAGTCGAATGATTTTGTTTCCGCAATTGCCACTCCACACAGCCAAGAATCCGCATCGGAACCTCCTCATAAGATGCGTTTGGCTGCAAAGGAATCGAGATTTCTTTCAAAATATGAGTATGATGAGGTACGTATTTCCGCAGTATAGAGACATGAAATACGTTATGAACATCAGCAAGAGTAGGCGGTAATGCTAGACGGTAAACCACCCCGCCAATCCGCTCTAAAATCTTAAACGACCCAATGTAGCGTGGAGCCAACTTTCCTCTCAATCCGAATCTCTTCACCCCTTTTGTGGGCGATACTCATAAAAATATATGGTCCCCAATAGAAAATTTTAGAGGTTTTTGTCTTCGATCTGCATAACTCTTCTACCTATCCTAAGCTTCTCATATACACCGTCTAATAGTGCATACAACTCTACATCCTTCTGGATGCTTTGTGGACCCAACAACCATCTCTCACTAACCTCCTGTCATAACACCGGAGATCGACATGGTCTACCATACAAAGCCTTAACTAGGGGTATCTGAATAGTAGAATGATAGCTATTATTATATACAAATTCAACTAAATGCAAGTGATCCTCCTAGCTACCACTAAAATCCAAGACACATGCCCTCAACAAGTCCTCCAGTGTATGGATAGTGTGCTCCGCTGGCCATCTGCATGCGGATGGAATGCGGTACTGGAATGAAGCGCGGTCCCCATAGCCTGCTGTAAACTCTTCCAAAATCGTAAAGTGAAACACGAATCTCGATTAGATATAATACTTGCTGGTACTTCATGCAACCTGATAATCTCCTTGTAGTAAAAATCCGCTAATCGATCCAACGAATCAATCCGACGGATCAAAAGAAAATGAGCAGATTTGGTTAACCTATCGACGATGACCCAAATTACATCATGCCCTTTCTTGCTCCTGGGCAAGCCCACTACGAAATCCATAGTAAATGCTCCCATTTCCACTAGGGTATTGATATCTCCTAAAGTAATCCGGCTGGTCTTTGATGTTCAGCCTTCACCTGCTAGCAAATCAAACATCGTGTAACAAAGTCTACGATATCTCTCTTCATACCATCCCACCTGTATTGCGAATCTGGAATGATGCGCCTCCTGCAACAACTTCTCCTTAATCGAATGCTGTTCCGGAACACAAAGTAGTTCCCAGAAATGAAGTATCCCCTCCTTGTCACAAGAAAACTCCATCTGCTGTCCGGAATTCACCCTACTGCAGATGAACTGAAATGCTAATCACTCGCTTATGTCGCTTTAATCTTCTCCACTATAGCTAACTAAGCAACCATCGAAACCAATACACCATGTTGAGTCAGGCCATGTTTTGCTAATCCCAACTCCAAAAACTGGCGGACCAAATCGGTAACCGCCACCCAATGATTGGCCAAAATCCGATGAGACTTTGGACTTAAGGCATTAGCTACCACATTAGCTTTCCCTAGATGGTAGTTGATGCTACAATCATAATCTTTCAGATACTATACTCCATCTAGCGTCGTTATCTAAGGTTCAGCTCCCTCTGAGTAAACAGATATTTCAAGTTTTTATGGTCAGTGTATATCTTGAATGTAACCCAATACAAATAATGTCTCCATATCTTTAGAGCGAAGATAATAGCTGCTTGCTCCAGATCATGAATAGGATAATTCCTCTCGTGGTCCTTTAACTACCTAGAAGTATACGCAACTACCTGATTAAATTGCAATAACACAGCTCCCAATCCCTAGAATGATGTATCAGTGTAAAGTGTAAATCTGTCTTCACTAGAAGGAATTACCAATATCAGGACACTAACTAATCGCTGCTTAAGCTCCTGAAAACTAGCCTCACAAGTTTCTGACCAAATAAACTTTGCTCCCTTTTTGGTCAGACGAGTCAGCAGTATAGCAATGTTAGAAAACCCCTATATAAATCTGCGATAATACCCAGCTAACCCAAGAAAACTACGTACCTCCTAGACGAACTTTGGCTGCTCCCAATTAGTAACTACCTCGATCTTCTGAGGGTCTACAAAAATACCTCGACTAGATATCACATGTCCGAGAAATCCCACAGAAGATAACTAGAAAGCACATTTGCTGAATTTTGCATACAACTGCTCACATCATAACATCTCTAACACTATACGAAGATGCTACTCATGCTCCTCCTCAGATCGAGAATTTATCAGAATATCATCAATAAAGATAATAAAGAACTGGTCTAAATACTCTAAGAATACCTGCTTTATCAGATCTATAAATATGGCCGGAGCATTAGTGAGACAGAACGACATCACTAAAAACTTATAATGCCCATATCGAGTACGGAACGCTATTTTTTTGCACGTCTTCATCTCGTACTCTAAGCTGATGATAACCAGATCGTAAATCTATCTTAGAGTACACACAAGAATCCTTTAGCTAATCAAACAAGTCATCCACCCATGACAAAGGATATTTGTTCTTAATCGTAATCGCATTCAATTGTCGATAATCAATGTACAACCTCATTGATCCATCCTTCTTCTTCACAAATAGGGTTGGGGCTCCCCAGGGTGATACACTAGGACAAATGAATCCTCGGTCCAATAGCTCTTGTAGTTGAATCTTAAGTTCCTCCAACTCCTTCGGTGCTATGTGATACGGAGCCTTAGACATTGGTGTCATGCCTGGAATCATCTCAATAGTAAACTATACTTGCCTAGGAGGGGGCAAACCAGGAAGCTCGTTCGAAAACACATCCTCATAATTGTGGACGATATGAACATCGAAAAGATGAGAAGCACTATCTTCCTTTGTTTGCTTCAGAAATGGTAAATAACCTCAGCATCCTTCGTCTAACATTTTTTATACTTATATTGCCGAAATAATGGATATTCCATCACTTCTAGTACCTATGAATTCCCATGCGGGTTGATCTAGAGGTCGAAAGGTAACCACTCTAGCTCAATAATCTACTATTGCATGATAAGTAACTAACCAGTTCATACCCAGAATGATATCAAACTCCATCATCTCTAACACTTGGAGATCCACCATAAGGATATGATCGCTGAAATCTAACGGACATCCCTTAATCTCCTGATTGGTAGTCAACACTTCACCTGAAGGCAATGATACTACCAAACTACACAATCGCAACATATGTGTTAGTGAGAGCCCTAGAGCCAATCATATGATAATTGTTGTATGGACTCATTGACACGTGTGCTTAGTATGTACTTCTTTAATTCATCAAAGGGTGAGATTTAGAACGATAAATCAAAAGACCCGATGAGTTGGGAAGTAGTATTATGTACATGGTGTGTTGTTGATTATAGAAGAAAACTGTATCCTATAATTTAGGTTGATGATGTCCCCTTGAGGAGCTCATAAGGATTATCATGTAAACCCTGCAGGTGGAATTTTTGTCTGCATGATAATAAGGTTGAGTGGTACTACTCTTGGATTAGATGTCGATTGAATATGAGTTGTCAGTAACTCATTTAATTGACGGACATACGATATCTTAAACACAGGGAGACTAATGTACTTGTAGTAAGAAGGAGCCCATATTATAATATGGGATTGGTGCGGTAGTGCAATATAATAACTCTCTAGTGGAATGAGTTATTATTGATAGACTCAAGCTGTATGATTCGGTGAAGAACATGGGAAGCTTAAGTCTATCAGGAGACCAAAACCAATTCCTCCTCTAGGTCCCTGCTGTAGCCTCTGGGAATCCTCAAGTCCACCTTGGAAGAATTCATAAAGAAACTTGTTTTTCGAACCAATATAAAGGAGTGTAATCGATCAGGTGATCGATTACACACCTTGGTAATCGATCACCTGATCGATTATCAGGTTTTCTCATACGAAGGCAGGTAATCGATCAGGAGATCAATTACCAGCCTGGTAATCATACGTTACTCACAACAACGTGATTTTCGTCGAGGTCTAATCAAAGGATCCTTACGCGCTCAAAGACGTAAAACAGTTATTTTGAACACATTCCAAGCATATGTAAATTCTCCGCTTTTTTTTTATCGAGTAGAAAACATATATTTTTTTCTCTTTTAAACAAGATCGATCAAAATATTAAGTCTATTTTTAGGAATTTTGTGAAGAAAAAACCAAAAATGGCCTAATCCATTACCAGTGTTAATGAGAAAAAGTTACGGAGTTTAATCGATTGTTTGATCGATTAAAGGCCGCGGGTTCGTTTTGGTAACTTCCAAAATCATTCCAAAATTCTCCGATTTGATTGATTCAAATCATACCATGTTTATGGCTCAAATTATACCATATTTGAGCAATGGGTTGGCTATAAAAGAAGACGGCATGCTCGGCTATGAGGACACACGAAATTCAAGCTGGTAGCCGAGAGAGACTCTCGGCAGCCTCTTCTTCTCTTCATCTCCTCTTCTCACAACGAGAAGGAAGAAAAGTTTGCTAGCCATCGGAGAGAGAATTCTTGGTGGAGAAAATTCTTGAAGGATCGTTGCCCACACAACGTTCGAGAGGAGGAGAGAGATACTCTCGGCAGCCTCTTCTTCTCTTCATCTCCTCTTCTCACAACGAGAAGGAAGGAAAGTTTGCTAGCCATCGGAGAGAGAATTCTTGGTGGAGAAAATTCTTGAAGGATCGTTGCCCACACAACGTTCGAGAGGAGGAGAGAGATACAGCAGAAGATCGAGAGGTCGTCTACATCCTTTAAGTTCGAAGAAAGGTATAATTTAATGTTTCCGCATTAATTAAATTATACTTTTATATTGGATCCTGTAAACCAAACACAAGAGCCCAATGATCTAAACGAGTCGATCAAACTTCATTTCAGGAACTTGAGATCGTTTCGGAAAAAATTTTGTTCTACAAGAATCTACCGGAACAGTTTTTCAAGACTTTCCCATCCCTGGGTGAACTAGAACATCCAATCATTATCCTGAGCTACTAGATGCGGGCAAAACTCAGTGAGTTGAGAGAACTCCACATTATAATCCATCACCGAACGATCACCTTGCTTAACACTCAGAAACTCCTCGCATTGTGCCAAACAGAATGCCGCTGAGAAATACTATCTCTCGAAAGCCTCCCGGAACAACCATGATATATCCCACTCTCCGAAAATTGCCTTCTATGTCTTCCACCATATGACAACCTGATCACGGAGATGGTACATAGATAACTCAACTTGCTCTACATCAGTACAAGTGATATACTTAAAAGTATCCATCAAACTCTTCAACCAAGAACTTGCAATCCATGGGTCAGATCCCCCATGAAATAAGGTAAATCTATCCTTAACAAACTTTGCCAGCAATGGAATCCGACTCTTATCCATAGTCTCACTAACAATAGTTGGTACCGGGTCTATCAAAGGTATCTCTTGAGCTTGAGAACCCTGTTCCACAACTGGAGGATTACGGGTCTGCTCCCGACTATCCACATTATCCTCAAGAATCCTCGTCTCTACTGACTTAGTAGGTCATCTCAGTGGCCAACCATGTACTCGATTTTGCAAAGAGGTCATAATATAATCAGATATCACCTGCTAACACAACTACTATAAATTTCTAGAAGATGAATAAAATGTACAATATATTCTTACTTACAACTGCTTGGAGAAATCATATCACTATCTGTCCCATCTCACAATCTAGATCAAGTAAACCCAAGATATGATAACAAATCCAAAAGAAACTTAATATGGACCTCGCAACCTAGGGCTCAAATACAACCACAAATTCAAAAGAAACTTAATATAGGCCTTGCAACCTAGGGCTCTATTACGACGACAAATCCAAAAGAAACTTAATATGGACCTCGCAACCTAGGGCTCTGATACCAATAAAATTGTCATGTCCCGAGAGACGACTGGTCCAGAAAATTCGGACAGCATCTCAATTCAAAATCCTTGGATGCATTATAATAAAGGCTCACACGATCTCTCACTAATCGAACACATGTATATAAAATTACCAACAACACAACATACTAATAATGTGTAAAAGAAAATCACAATGCATACTGATATGAATCACAACAAAAATAAAGCATCAACTCCACAAGTCCAAAATAAGCAGAAACTGTGCAAGAGAAATTATACAACAACTAAGTCCACCGATATGATCACAGATCCAAACACAATCCAAATACCACACATCAAAACACAATCCAAAAACCACATGAAGTAAATCAACGGATACACCTCTTGTTGTGAGATGGGGGCAGTTTGACAGAACTCCAAGCTTCAAAAGTAACATCCCTATCTACTACTTGAGAAGAAAGAAAGGAAATCCAATGGTCAGGGTGGTGAGCATAAAATACTCAATGGGTACTAGACTAAAAGTGCACAACTAATAAGTAACATGGATATTAAAAAGATGTACAGTCTCACCAAAATGATACTTAGTGAACAAGGTCAAAGACAATACATATATTTCATCAACCTCATCATATAATAAACATCATGCATGTAATGTCACACAATGCAACAAACATATATCTCAACAAATGCAACAAATCACACACACAGATGCAGTACAATAAATTATCAATAAATGCAGGAAAATAAACTACTAGTAAATGCATGTACAGCACATATGCAACACACATTACAGGCAACATGCATCGTCACTGTCTGCACTCGCCATCCCTAGACACCTACACAATGAACTAGGGTGCACGACAGGACAACTGCACACGCTCCAACAATAAACCACTATTAATCAAGTGGGGAGCGGGGATAATATCTCATGAGAGCCATATAGCTAGTCCTAGTTGCACCCAACATAGTGCAACAAATGCTCTCACTCCTGTACCACTATCGCACAGTGGTCAAGTGAGTGCCAACAACAACAACTGTTAACCACACCTACTACTATCATGTATATGTGATGATGCTCAGCTCAACATGTAATGACTATATCTACTTAGGCATAATCAACATCAATCAGGACAAGTCATTAATCAGACATATATAGTAGTAATCAATAGCTAGATAATACAAAAAATAAATGAGACTGTAATGATGACAACTAGATCATATCACAAGTCAACAACAAGGTATCAAGTATTGAGTGTAATAATAAGAATAAGGTCAAGATATCCAATAACTGAGTTATAATAAGTTATGCACTACAAATAGATCTTTATTGACTAAGTACAGGAGTACCCACCTGGTATGATGAACGTCAAAATAATAACCCTCAATATAAACTCCGTATATAACAGGATCAATAAATCAAAGTCCTACAATTTACAATATACAACACCCACTAAATACAACAATACATTTAATTTTACAATAAAATAAATCTTTATCGAATCTAAAGCCAACCTAACCAAATCCAATTCAAAAAATCCAATTCGGCTAGATCTAATACTAACCTAACCAACCCAATTAACACAAGTTAATTGCAGCATCTATAACTATCGAAAACAAAACAACCAGAACGGAACAATCTCAATAGATCAACAGCTAGAGCATATCAATCCATTGCAATCCTAACTCCACTAAAACAACCAATAAGCCATAGAATCCTTAACACTCGATCACTATCCTCCACATCCAAAAAACTATGAACAAATCAATCCAAATCTCACCAATTCCCACAACAAAACCGATTCTGACCGATTCAAACACACAGGAATAGATTAATCTGATTGTTCTACAAATTCACAAGAGCAATGCAACAAATCCTAATCACGTAGAAATCCCAGCAGAATCATCCGAAAGCAATCCACAAAATCTATCACATAATAAGAATCTAACTAGATTCTGAAGACTTACCTCAAATTTGATGCCCTAGAAACCTAGCTAAGCTCCGATTCTTCCCTCACTGCCGAGAACTGCCACCACTCCACCGATCTATCTCCCACGTGTTGTGAGCACAAACAACTCAGAAGTCCAAATGATAATCACTAAATAACCACACACACTAGGAATTCAAGATTAGCATTATACTTCCTAATCGATCCTTTAGATCCGAGCTCCTCCCCTATTCGCATCGCGCCTTTCGCAGCCACCGGACAAATCTCAGCTACACCCGGCGAGAAAACAAACACGTCGACCGAAGCTCTTGGTCACCGACGATCCACAGCGACGTCCGCACCGGCTTCGGAGGAGCACGATCGCGTGATCGAGGAAAGAAGAGAAGAGAAGATCGCGATCTCACGAGCTCGGGAAGGATGAATCGCGACTTTAAAACCTTCTTAATGGGTTAATGAGTTTAATCAGCTTCGAATTCGAATCCACCTAATTAATTGGGCTGAGTTAAATTGGCTAATTGGGCTGACTAATTGGGCTTCAATAGTAAAGCCCAATTTAAAGTCCAAACCCATTAATAACCTGGGCTTTAATAATATTCATTAGAGGTACGGTTTAATGGGGTATTTAATTAAACTTGTTTACCTCTTTTAATCCCCCAACAAATCAGCTTAGACCAATAATAATACCAATTTATTTTCCAACTAACCCCTTAAATCTAAATTAAAGTGTCATACCTCATATTTCTACCAACTATTCTTTATTGATATCCCCTTAGCTCTTTGCCCCTTGCCTTTAGATCCTATAGTGTTGAGTAGTATGGATGTTGAATTAATTTGTTAGTGTCGATTTGAGATTTATTTTATTGCTTTGTACATACTCATTCGTTAGATGTCAAAATATATTAAGAATAGTCAGTAGAAATATAAGCTAAATATTAAGAAAGAATATATGTTATGAGATAAGCTAATTTTTCAAAGCAAATGATTCTATACCAAAAAAATAATTAAGAATGTAATCAAAATGTTAGATGTCAAAAAGAGAACCATTGAAGGTATAAAAAAGTTTTTCAATACTAATCCATATGAATTTGAAATAACAAGCATGTAGAACTAATTTACATACAAGAAAGTTCTTGTATATGGATGGTGAAGAATAATAGTAGAATTGCAACAATAACAATTTTTACAAGATTTATAAATTGGGGGGGGGGGGGGGGGGGGTGAATTAATACTAGTACTTTCCATCATTAATCAAGGGGAACAAATATTATAAATAATATTTTATAGAATAGTGATTGATTTGAATTATAGTATATTAAAATCAAAATTAAGATGTTCACAAGGAATTGACAACTTAAAGACTAAAGAGCAAAAGGAGTCCATAATGTGTAATAAATAAGAAAGCAAACAAAGAAAAAGCAAAGAAACATTATCAAAATTGAAATATACAAATTACTCATTTAAAGTTTTTGAAGAAATCATGTTATGATTCAAAGGAGGCAACCTATAAAAATATATATTAAATTGAGTGCAACTAGCATGCCTTCCTCAAGTTACCTTGTATCTTCTTTATGACAAGGATACATTTAAATCACATTTTTAAACAATGTATTGTAGATTATTTGCAAAGATAAACTATTATTCAATTATTCATGTTGGCGGTTTCCGTAACCGCTCATCGGCGGTTTCCGTAACCGCCCACTACCACCATGCCTCCGTTGCATGAAGTCGCTTCCTTTCCCTATTAAAGGGAGAGGAAGGCTCTGCGATCGATGAGGCTGATCAAAGAGGTGAGACGAGGAGGCGCTACTATTTTTTGGTGGTGTGTGCGTCCAAGATCAAAGGAGAAGCAACGCTACCGGAGTGGAGACAAAGAACACCAAATCGGAGGATTTGGTTTGTGAAATCTAAGGAGCCTTCCATTCGTGATTGTTCCTTCGACACGAGCAATTCCAACTGGAGTTTTTCCCTACAACAGGTACACAAGTCTACAATGGTATCAGAGCTTTGTTGTAGATTTTACCAGTTAGAGTATTAGCGTTTGTCCCATCTGCCCATTTCTGTTCTGGCCGCCATCGCAAGCGGCAGCGCACAGGCGCTGTCCATAATTTTTTTCCGATCAGCGCACAGGCGCTTCCAGCCCGCATGATGCCGTGACACCGGCGAAGTTCGCGGCCAGCATGGTGCTCCCCTGATTTCGGAAAGGCTGGCGTTCGGGGGAAGGCTTCATCTTCGGCAGCATGGCGAGGCTGGCGCCGACGGTGCTGGCGCCGGTAGGGCTGGCGCCGGCGGGGCTAGCGCCGGCGGGGCTGGCGCCGGCGAGGCTGGAACTAGCAAAAGGCGATGCTGGAAGGGATTGCAGAGGTTGGCATAGGCGGCAAGAGAAAAAAAATTTGGGACGGCGGTAACGCGTGCATTTAGGGCACGAGAGAGAAAAAAAAGGGAAATGAAATCAACGTGACATGATTTCATGTTTTTTTATTAAAAAAAACAAATTACTAGTGGGCTGCATCAAATTGGGCTGATGCATCATATTGGGCTTTGTTTTTGTTTTTTTCTTGCTGTCATTTTTTTTTTCACAGCAATTTTAAAAAAAACAAAATTCGTAGTTGGTGAGATTCAATCTTAGAGTCTCCACAGCAACAACGAGAATGTCTAACCACTAAGCCATGATAATTATATATAAATAAATTAGTTTCTTTTATATATATTGATTAAATTTAATTGGACTTACAGACTGATTAAATACCAAATATCATGTGGGCTGAACATAAAGACTTATTTCAAGTGTAGGGATGTATACCAGAATCCTAGCTATGTAAAATGGTTAAAGTTTAGGCGTTTACGCTGTATAATAGATCAGGGTTGATGTGGTTACTGATTTCTGAACTGGTATTCTGATTTAAAAGTTTAAAGCATGTTTTAGGATGAACTGCACTGTGATTATGCGAATGTAACCAAAAGATTCATGTTTATAACTCCTACATGAACTGTGATTATGCTAATTTAACCAAAGATTCCTGTTTATAACGTTAAGTTTGAAAGGTAAGATTATAGGATAATTTCATAGAGTTTTATTTGGGAAAAAAATTGATTCTGTGAATTGATCAGAAAGGTTTGTAATCGATCACTGGATCGATTACCAGAAGGGTAATCGACCAACAGATCGATTAATAGCTTTAAAGAGGAAAAAATTACGTAAATCAATCGATCAAGTGATCGATTAAGAGGGGTAATCGATCACCCGATCGATTACCAAGCCTCGGGAGAAGAAACTACGACACCTAATCGATCAAGTGATCGATTAAGAGAGAGGGTAATCGATCACTTGATCGATTACCAAGCCTTCTGTGAACGTAACTTGTAATCGATCATTAGATCGATTACAAGGGAACTTAATCGATCATCTGATCGATTAAGCCCTCTGGTTTGATCGGATTGGGGTCCAGATAGATAAACTTTGTGATTTCATGTTTTACCAGGTTCGGCTAAACTTAGGTTAGGCTTAAAATGATGTTCTAAACATAACCAGAGAGTTTTGACTACCCTAAAGAAAGGTTTAGGTCGAATTTAGGGTTCAATGTGATTAGCCATAGGGTGATGTTATACTCTATGCCAAAGGTATGCTATAAGTTTAAATTAAATATGAATGTTCACCATGCTATGAAAGAAAAATGAAAAGGAACATTCCTGTGAAAATGAAAAAGAAAGTATAAAGTTATTTTACTTTGATGAAAGGCTTGTACCGGAACCTGAAAAGGATCCAAGGGATGGGCTCCTTAAGAACGCCCCTAGGTTGAAGGACATTAGAGAAGACCTAGTATGCAGGTAGGTCGAGACTAGCTATCTCGTACTTACTTGAAGGAAATGCGCGCGAGTAACGAATGGGTACAAGCCAGGGGACCCCAACAATGTTGATTATGTTTATCTAATAAGTTAACATATTTTTGAAAAACGAATGGTTAACATGTTGAATGTATGTAATATGAAATGTTAATGTGCTTTCCATGTTATATGCTAGAAAGGATAAAATTTAATGACATTCGGATTTTGTGAGTAGGAAAGAAACTTACTAAGCTTTGTGCTTATAGATTTCTTCCTTATATTGCAGATCCAATTAATAGGTACTGAGCAAGAGGAGGCAGCGGGATAGGGCTAAAGAGATGTGTGTGGTGGTGACTTGACAAAGTCCTGGCCATGCAAATATTTTATATCTGCATGTTAGTTGTAGTTGTTTAAAACTATCATGTTATAATGATTCCCTGACTAGACTTTATCATCTAGACTTATCATGCTACTAAATTCTAATTATTGTATACGGATCTATGTTTTGTGATAATGTTTTATTTTTCCACTGCAAAGTTTTAGATTTTTCGTATATGATAGTAGCATGTATGAATGAATGTAGTAAACTGTAGCGTCCGTCAAAGGCTCTGGTAAGGGCGGGCGTTACACATAATTATTAAATTAAACATTAGCATAATCCTTACTCAACCCTCCATGGATGTGCAATTACTAACCGACATTCCATGCAAGAAAAAAGTCAAACACAACCACAAGTATACAACTTAAGTCATTCGCTCACAAGAATTAATGTCATGTGTCGTATTTCAATTTGACCAAACTACGTGTAGGATGAGTGCATTTGAGAGAGGGATGAATCTCAATCATGCTTTTCGTGGATTTCCTCTTTCGTTTGTGTGTTAGATTCTATCAAAGAAAATTTATAATGAAATTTAATAAACAAAACACAAGACATGGCAGAATTCACTTGGTTCCCAACCTGAAGTTGGTATTCCATGACCTATGTATGAGATGTGATCCGTCCACTAGCGGTTTCCTTTCTAGAAGTTTTTAGGAGGCAGAGAAATCCATCTTACAATTTAGAATAAGCACAAGGATATGAAAATTAAATATAAACAACTTGTTAACTAAATGCAAACAAACTCATTTTTCATCGGTTGGTTCAAAAGTTCCTGAGTGCAGCACACTCCTCCAGGAACTTCCTTACCCTTCCAGCTTGGTTGCATGAGAAAGGCTTCAGTCTAGTTCATGAGCATAATAGAATATGACAATAGTAGAAATTTGCTGCTTGACCCTTTCGGGCTCCCCGGCTCTACTTGATCCGATCCAACATCGTCGGGCGAATATTAGTAGCGGAATTAGATAGCAACAAGGGCACACAGATTTTATTTAGTTCCTAACCCCCTAGGGTTGGTACGTTCAAGGCTTATGTATGGGAAAATCCCCCTCCATAATGATCTCCTTTTCAAAACATTTTCGGAGGTAGTTCTCATATTACAGTCCAAATAATGATATAAAATAAAAGTACAAATAAATAAGACTTAATTAAAATAATCAAATCTTGAGTAGGTCGATCTAGAAGTCTTGAGCGTAGTGCACCCTTCCTGAAGCTTCCTTGGTCCACGAGCTAGGCTCTATTCATGTTTAGCAACACGGCATGATAAAGAATTAGTAGCGTAGTTGTCTTCCTTGATGGTGCACGTTGATAGCCTTCTAAAGACTATTCCAGGCGCCCAGATCCCTTTCCAATCGCCCCGAATTGATCCGATTCAGTTCTGTCGGTCTTTATCGGGGTTAATTCCACCTTATCTAGGTGCCTAGACCAACCCTAGGTGCTTGGATGCTCGGGGTTCCCGGAGCATGATCTAGGCATCATAATCAAGTCAACACAAATTTGACCTGAGTTGGCTCTAGACTTAGTTCGGCTGTTTCTATTTGCTCCTTTTATACTTCCTCAATCTTGGCTTCAGCTCCTAGTTCTTGCAAGCTCAGCATACTGTTGGTGCAATCTTTGCTCCAAGAGCATTGAGTTTCAATGTTTGACTAAACCATGTTTAAAGTTAGGCAATACTTGTGATCTAACATGTGTGATGCAAGTTTGCAGAAAAGTCCAGGTTGAAGACTTGGCAAAAGAAAAGTCCAAGCGTGGTCTTGGCAAAAGAAAAGTCTAAGTGGGAGGTCTTGGCAAAAGAAAAGTCCAAGTGGGAAGTCTTGGCAGAGGAAAAGTCCAAGTGGGAAGTCTTGCCAAAGGAAAAGTCCAAGTGGGTAGTCTTGGCAAGGAAAAGTCCAAGTGGGTAGTCTTGGCAAGGAAAAGTCCAAGGTTGGTCATGGCAAGGACTTGACATGACGAAGCTGATGGAAGCTTCTCAGGCTTGTGCGAGGATGATGGAGCATCCAGGGAAGGCACGAGGCTATGGGAGGTGTTTGAAGGCCGAGGTCTAGGTCAAGAGAAGCTGAAATGGGATTTTTCAGCTTCACCAGTCGACTGGCCCTGCCAGCAGTCGACTGCTCATAAATCAGACGCACACAGAAAAATCAGTCGAGCCAGAGGAAGACAGGAGTCGACTTGGCAGTCGACTGGAGTATTGAAGTCGACTGATATTTGAACGTTGGAGAAAGATGACGAGCATTTAATGCGCTTTAATGCAAGAGGAGAACGAAAAGGTTGTAAAGGTTTTTCCGCCTTCGAGGTTTTCGAGAAAGAGACGATTCATAGTGCAGCGGGTGTGTGCGTGCGTGTGGATCATTAGATTAGTCACCTCTACGGAGGTGGATACCAAGTAAACGAACCGGGTTAGCGTTGATTTATTATTTTCTCTATTATATTTTGCTTCCGCTAACACTCTTGCAAAGAAACAATCAAAGAAGATTCAAAAAATGCTATTCACCCCCCTCTAGCGAACCAACCGATCCTAACAAGTGGTATCAGAGCCGGTTACGTTTCGGAGGATCTAACAATCAACCGGAGCAACATATGGCGTTCCAAGAGGGTTATAGCACCGCACGACCACCGTACTTCGACGAAAACGACTTCGCCTATTGGAAAGGTAGGATGAAGTATTATCTTATGAATGATATTGAAAACTGGTTTAGCATTTTAGATGAGTTCGAGACACCCAAAGACGCAGAGGGAAGGATCATATGATGTTTAGGGGGAGCCTTGTGGTTAAATCCTAAACCAACAAACTCAAACACATTTTAAATTCCCTCAGGAAATTAAGGATAGTCTCAAAATCAGAAAATTCATATCCATTAGAAATATTGATACAAAGTTGGACCTTTATTGACCTTATCTAACCATTTTTGGAATTTGTATCACACTATCATATTTGAGACCAAAATTTTTCAAATTATTTTTCTCAAATAGTGTTAGACATAAGTAATGTACATGTGAAATTTCATGAATTTTTGAAACTCGTACATTTACTTATGCATTTCTCAATCTCGTCTCTGATAACTGAAATTCAGTGTATCAGTCGACTGGTTCAGATTGCAGTCGACTGCTGAGTCGACTGATACATTATGAGTCGACTGATATTTCTATTTTCAGCATATTTTGAGAGTTTAAGGTACTCTTTTCCCTCCGAAACGATTGTTGGTGCAATACTAAAGGGGGATAAACAATTTTAAGGAGATTTTAACCCTACTTAGCCTATGGAATAACTTTTTGATCTTTGACAAAAAGGGGGAGAACTATGAAGGTTTAAGTTAGGGAGAACTATGAAGGTTTAAGAGAGAAACAAATATTTTTCATGCCTATTCATGTTATTCATGTTTAATCATGCTTAATCATGCTTTATCATGCTATTCATGCTTATCATATTTTATGATGCTCTTGATGCTCTGATATCATGTGATTCATGCTTTATTTATCAAATATTAATCACATGCTATGCTTTATATGGTTTAAAGACCTAACTTAAACAAGGTTTTGCCAAACATCAAAAAGGGGGAGATTGTTGGTGCAATCTTTGCCCCAAGTGCATTGAGTTTCAATGTTTGGCTAAACCATGTTTAAAGTTAGGCAATACTTGTGATCTAACATGTGTGATGCAAGTTTGCAAAAGGAAAGTCCAGGTTGAAGACTTGGCAAAAGAAAAGTCCAAGCGTGGTCTTGGCAAAAGAAAAGTCCAAGCATGGTCTTGGCAAAGGAAAGAAGTCTTGGCAAAGAAAAGTCCAAGTCTTGGCAAAAGAAAAGTCCAAGTGGGAAGTCTTGGCAAAAGAAAAGTCCAAGTGGGAAGTCTTGGCAAAGGAAAAGTCCAAGTGGGTAGTCTTGGCAAGGAAAAGTCCAAGTGGGTAGTCTTGGCAAGGAAAAGTCCAAGGTTGGTCTTGGCAAGGACTTGACATGACGAAGCTGATGGAAGCATCTCAGGCTAGTGCGAGGATGATGGAGCATCCAGGGAAGGCACGAGGCTATGGGAGGTGTTTGAAGGCCGAGGTCTAGGTCAAGAGAAGCTGAAATGGGATTTTTCAGCTTCACCAGTCGACTGGCCCTGCCAGCAGTCGACTGCTCATAAATCAGACGCACACAGAAAAATCAGTCGAGCCAGAGGAAGACAGGAGTCGACTGGGCAGTCGACTGGAGTATTGAAGTCGACTGATGCCAGTCGACTGGTCTTGGATCAGTCGACTGATATTTGAACGTTGGAGAAAGATGGCAAGCATTTAATGCGCTTTAATGCAAGATTTTGTTGCCGATTGAAGCCATCAGTCGACTGGCCCTGCCAGCAGTCGACTGATGTTGCAGAATTATAAAAGAAGCCTGCTCGAGATCTGATCAAGAATTCTGCCATTTTTTTGTCTCTTTGCGCTTCTTTTGAGAACTTGTTGTTCTCTGATTCTTTGCTTTCTTCCTCTCCTCCAAAACATTATTTCACATCATTTTTGAGGAGAACGAAAAGGTTGTAAAGGTTTCTCCGCCTTCGAGGTTTTCGAGAAGGAGACGATTCATAGTGCAGCGGGTGTGTGCGTGCGTGTGGATCCTTGGATTAGTCACCTCTGCGGAGGTGGATACCAAGTAAACGAACCGGGTTAGCGTTGATCTATTGTTTTCTCTATTATATTTTGCTTCCGCTAACACTCTTGCAGAGAAACAATCAAAGAAGATTCAAAAAACGCTATTCACCCCCCCTCTAGCGAACCAACCGATCCTAACACCTGTAGTCTATCTGATTATTAAGCTTACCTAAACTTAATATGGCAATAAAAATCTCAGTGCAGCTAAAGTGTAAGTTTCCTTTGACTTGCGGTATTCAAGTCACCTTGGACATGGAGGCTTATACATTGACATTTTAAGAAAGCATCTTTGAGGAGGTGTGGACCAAGCATGATTGGGTATAAATTGAAGTGCACGAAGGTGTTTGAATAACCTATAGAGGATTCACCGCTCCTTGGAAAAAAGAGACGTATACCCTACGACTGCTTGTCAGGATTATTACTAAAAGTCTTTCGCTAAAGCATTACATGTTAAGAGTACGGTACTCTTGGACACATGTACAAGTAACTTGAATCCATAGGACAAGAAAATAGCTTGGGCTAGGTGTTATATAGTCAGCCTAATGAGGACTGACACATATAGACCATGTCTTGAACCAAGCATGTATAAAATGGTGAAAGGAATGAGGCACGTTCATTAAAGCTGCTGAAGGGTTTAGAAATATTTTGGAATCAATCATTGATTTTTTCAATTAATTAGGGTTCATGATATACTACTAGGTGTCACTCGTGATCGTTCCATAATTAATGGTTAATTACGGGCAGCCAACATAACTGGGAACCTATTGAGTCACACGCACTACAAGTTCTCTGAAAAACTTAAAATGAGTTTAAGAATTGGATTATTAGATGAAGAGAAATAAAGTCTAGTTGGACCAGACAAAGAACAAAATAATAAAATTTATCTTAAGAAGATGAAATAAACGTAATTGATTTTGTTCAAATTAAAGATAATTTGGTTATTGAACCAAACGATTCAATTTTGAATCAAATTGAACTAGCTTTGTTCATGATGGAAGAGGTTTTGGCAAAATAGAAGAGATGAGGAGCTTCATCTTGTGAAGACGAAATGAATAAAACTAGTTTGTGTTGGTACAGGAAGCACCAGATGATCGAACCTTTGTTTTGATAATGGTACCAGGTTCAAGTTAAGTGTGTTATTAGACTGATATGTTGATCTAGTGTGCTCCGTGCAAGGAGCACAGGTAAAGTCCTAGTTAAGGCTAGGCAAAAGATAAAATCCTAGTTATAGGCTAGGCAAGGATAAGTCCTGATCTGGAGGATCAGACGGAAGACTTGGCTGATCAAGAGCACCAGTTGCAAGCCCATGCAGTGTCAGAGGACCAAAAAGCATGACCAAAATCCAATCGGGTACGATCAGGAGAACTAGAGGATTGGTGCAGACTGGGCGATCTGGAGGACCGAGTCGTAGCAGTAAAATCCTAGGGGCCATGGACAAAGCCAAGCAAGAAAGTCCAATAAGTATGGAGGACTTGGTTGGCAGTCAGGTAAATTCTTTTGAGAGGAGTGGGTCAGGACGCGTTTTCTAAGAGGAACAGTAGGCATCTCGTCTAACCCAAGGTTTCATTGGAAATTTGAAATTAAGACCAAAAATCAGTTCAAAGAACTGACTTTTCGATCTGCACTTTTGTATATTTGGAAATAACTTATCTTGTAGATTGTGAAGTTGAAGTCTTGGACTCCGGGAGACTTAAGTCGTGGTTCGAGTTGACTGTATTGGGATATATACAAGAATCCTAGCT
>NC_133866.1:9906244-9918063 GCF_044706935.1 Curcuma longa
GGGGGGGGAGAATTTGGAGAGCCACCGGAGCGTGCTAGAGCCACCGACGCCTCATTCCGGAGCCAGATTCGACGATCCATCCATCCGTCCGGATACTTCATCACATCTACATCTTGCCATCGAGGAGACTGCAGTCCGGAGAAGAAGGAGACCCTTGATAAGTCCTTTTGCTTGCTTTCCTCTAGGATTCTTGTATTATGATGCATTATTTACCTTCTTCTTTGTATTGTAATCTCCCCGATATGGAGTAGTCCTCCAGATTCTAGGATTAGGAAGAATCGGGGTTATTGGATGATTGTAAATTTGGGATTTGTTAATCTACCATGTTCTATGATATTATTGTGCAATTGCTTTGTGGATTTATGCTCTATGCTTGTTTGATGATATGCTAGTGAATAGTATGAATCCATGAGGGTAGAGATTATTCAGAGTTTGAGGAATTCTTAGGATCGTATACCTGGGACGCCTCGTGACAGGAGGAGAGTCTTAACCGGACCTTCTGAGGGATTGCTTAAGCTATGGATAATGTTTATGAGGGATAACTAACGGTTGTTTAGTGTTAAGGAGAGGTCTCTAAAAGGGATACCCTGTGACAGGGGGTAGGAATCTAGTAGTATTCTGGGGCGCCTACATGACACAGGAAAGCCTTGAACCAGACTATCTAGAATCATCTCAAACCAACTTAAGTAACATTAGAACACCATTGATTTATTCCGAGGAAGCCTGACGAGGTTTAATTGGATAATTTGGTTAGAATCCCTATAATTGTGTAATCATTGAGAAATGATAAAGGATCCAAGTCAATCAATCAATACCCGAGGAATCCGAAATCCTAGAGTCATTTTCCACACATTGTCACAGTCGAACTCTATCTTCGAACTAAGGTTTAGGAACTCTAGAACACTCCTTCTCCCCCACACCAAATCAATTCCAACAAACTCTCCACTCTTATTGTGCTAGGATAGTAATTAATTCCACGGTCCCTGTGGATTTGATATCTTTTATTACTTGACGACATTCCGTATACTTGCGGAAAACCTATCACACGACTTTAACAAAATTCCTTGTCTCATAACTTTCGTTGAAATGATTGGTCCCCCGAATCCTAAACCGTATAACAACCATCTAGGTTAATCTCTAACCAACATTCATCACAATGGCTAAATCACACCCATATCTAGCATTCTTGTGAAAGAAGGGTCAATTAGATGCAACAAGCAGAACAAACCTTGAAAAGGGGCAAAGGAGACTAAAACCCTAGATTCAGAGTGATTGCGAAGCAGGGACGGCGACACTGGTTGTGGCGACGACGAAGTTAATGGTTCTGGTCTTCTCTACGCGACGGGCGGCGGCGCTTGGGCTGTGCAGTTAGGCGAGGGAGGCGACGACAGGGCAGCAGCAGCGGGCAGCGGGCGATCGGGATCTGGCGGCGTCGAGGACTTGTGGCAGAAGGGCGGTTGCAAGGACTGGCGGCGGCTCGGATTGTTGCTGGTCTTCTCTACGTGACGGTGGCGTGTGGTGTCGGCAGCGGCGCGACAGAGCAGGGGATGTTGGAGGCTGAGGCGGAGATGTGAAGAAGATCAAGGCAGTGCGGCTGTTGGAGGGGCTTTGGGCGGAGGAAGAGAAAGGAAGAAACGCGACTAGGGTTGGTGAGGGAAACGGCGGCAGCAAAGAGGAAGAGGTGTTTAGCTCGAGGAGGAAGGAGACGCGCGTGGAGCAGAGGCTTCAGGAGCGATTTCCCTTTATAACGAGGAGTGCACAGTAAATTTATCGATTAAATTTAAACTAATGCCATTAACCAAGTTTTTTATCGGCTAAACCCAATTAAAAATCTAAGATCTATTAAAACAATTGAACCAGTTACTGTAGCGAACCAAGTTCAACTTTGGTTCACTTGGTTCACCAACCAAACGACCTCCGATTTGAATCAAACTAGTCTTGTTGGATTCATCTTTGCGAGACGAACCTTTTTATCTGGTTTATGTTGTCAAAACCTCTCCTAGCACAAACCAAACTAACTTGGTTCAGTTTGGTTCACTCTCGGTTCGTTTGGTTCACTAACCAAACGACCTTTGATTCGATCCAAACTAGTTTTGTTTAATTCGTCTCTGTAAGATGAATCTCCTCATCACGTTCGTTTTGACAGAACTCTCTTCCATCATGAATCCACTTAACCAAACCCATTAAAGCTTACCTTTTATTGTTTAATTCTAACTCTAAAATTTCTAGGATATTACATTCTCCCCTACTAATAAAAATTTGGTCTCCAAATTTCCTACCTACCTACTATAGTGCCAAAGTGCTATAACTCGAATGCTCAATTCCCAAACCTGTGGTTTATGGGCCCACCAAGCTTTCGCTACTCCACTCTAATTGTCGCATCCTGTCGAATTCCATACTAGTCGGCTGGATATCTAAAGGGAATATGCTTTGTCTTTGTTCTGGCTAAAGCTGACTCAGAAATCTTGCTGAATGAAGATGCTAATGTACAAGACAACCATAATATCATCTAATAACGCAACTACTACTACAAATTTATAAATTTAATTCACGTAACAACAGTCATGTTACATTAGATCGTTAACAACCCCCAACCGAATTGCACCTCTTAATCGAATTTAACTTAACCAAATCTAGTTAACCTTAACTGGATCCAGGGTTTAACCCCCCTGTTGACAACCATTCAAATACAATTGTTTAATACCGAGAACCCAATGATCTAAACTACCTAGATATAGACTTGCAAAGATAGCATGCTCCTATGTTGATGCAATTAAGGGGTTGACAATATACCTTCTACTAAGGGAAATAAATTGGTTAATAGCAAAAGATATTTTAAGTAGAGGATCAACATTTACACATGCAATAGTTCAAATTTCGTTTAGATATATCTTGCCTAGAGTAGCTTCAAACTGTAGGTAGAATACTCAGAAAAGAAAACTTACTGTGAAAAGATCTTGAACTAGAGTAAATACATGATGGTAGGTTTAGAAACCGTCTATGATGCGAAATTGTTTCAAAGGTTTTGTAGTCAACTACATGAGTTCTGAGCCTAGGTAAAGCCGTATGATAGAATGTACCTGTTATACAACCATTATAAATTTTCTACAAACTAAAGAAATGTACCAAAATACTTACAGATAATCGCCTGGAGATCTTTGCCATACCATATCCATCTCACAACCTTTCAGTTACACGATGCAAAGACAAATCCGAACAAAACTAGACCTAAGTCCTAAACTAATGCGATAAAACTTCTAAACCTAAACACTTAACCTAATAAACCTACAATGAAATGCTACTTCTGAAGACTACAATTACGTAATAAATCCAACGGTAAATCCAACATAAAGTCACGAATGCAATGAAAAGCCACAAGAAATGATCCTAGGCTCTGAACCGTGGGTTATGGGTCCACCACACTTCCGCTGCACCACTCTGATACCACTGAATTGGTATCAGATAGATTACAAATGCAACGAAAATATGACAAATCCTGAAAGAATCGAAATGCTCTGATACCATAAAATTGGTATCAAATAGACTAAGAATGCAAAGACTAAATCCCGAAAGATCTAACTGCTCTGATACAATAAAATTGGTATCAGATAGACTAAGAATGCAAAGACTAATCCCAAAAGATCTAACTGCTCTGATACCATAAAATTGGTATCAAATAGACTAAGAATGCAAAGACTAATCCTGAAAGATCTAACTGCTCTGATACCATAAAATTGGTATCAGATAAACTCTACAAGGCAACGAAAATCTGAAAACTATTCATGGACCGTAAAACTAAGCTCTGATACCATAAAATTGGTATCAGATAAATCCAAGAATGCAACGATAAATCTAGAAAATCCAACGATAAATCCCGAGGAACTAACTGCTCTGATACCACTAAATTGTCACGCCCCGAGAGATAGCCGTCCGAAAATTCGGCAACATCTCCCCAGTATCCCTGACAATTCCCTGAATACAAACACGAATGTACATCGGCCACATGCGGCCGAAAATATGGACTACACGTCCAATCATACACATATAAGTAAACATAACAGTTAATGAACTCTACCTATAAGGCCCACACGGCCACATATAATCAACCCAACACATGTACCAAAAATCAGAATGCGTAAGGGGAAGTATAACAAGCATAACTATAAAATCACGAGTAAGCAACATGCTCTAGTTTCGAAAAACACCAAAACGAAATCCGAAATCCGTTAGTGCAGAAAGTAACCAAACTACATCCATAGTACCAAGAATGTACTACAACCACGTCCATACATATACACAGAAATGGTCTTCGTCGTGAGATAGCATAACTGGCAGATCCCTAGTATTATCTATAAGCTCCTACCTGGTACCTGAGAAGATAGAAAAATCCTAGGGTCTAAAGAGGTGAGTACAAAATACTCAGTGGGTAATATAGAAAGATAGTGCATGACAAATAAATAAAGATAATAAAGATACATACCAAAGCTCAGCAAGATATCATAAATAACTCTACAGGTAGTAAGCAACTAGAATATCTCATGTAATTCACCATATGAATGACATGTCAAACAGAGTGCAACAATCAAGAATCAAACAAGTAGACAATCGAAATGCAGGATCAGTGTGGTCCAATACATATATATAACATGCACATGATGCGCATATGCATGATGTAACTGCCCCACACGCTACAGCACTCGTGCAAGCATCTGAGACTGAGTATGGTCGGCATCGGGGGATCAGTACTCCGCGCCCTACAACAAAGTAGTCCGGTGATCCAAATCTTGGGATCAGTGCTCCGCGTCTGGTGATCCCATATCCTATGACCGATATCTGTCCTCTAATACTCTCTGAGTACCACTCCTAACCGGTGTCAGGTTCAGATCATCGACTCGGCTGCGTACACTGCCATACAGCCATCGACTGCGTACACTGCCATACAGTCGCCATCAATATGATGGAAGTAGGGGTCATAACCACCTATATCAATATACTACTAAAGGCCAACTATAGACACGATAGACCCACATCATTGGGATTTACAATCGTTGTCAGGCGTCATGATGAGATGTTTATTTCATAGTCATTAACACCTACCAGGCTAATCAATAAGTGTAGGTATAGGTCATAATGATCTCAAGTATCATAAGGAAAGAACTATAACACTAATGATCATAAATGTCATATCCAGAGTAGAAGTATAGTCAGGAATACTAATCCAAGGTCAACGGAAATAAAGTCAAGCATGATATGCACATGATTAATAAAAGAAGTAGGCAAATAACAGAATAATTAGCGTCAAGGTATCAAAACTACAAGTACTGTAAAAGGAATCATGCACTGAAAAGAGAGTAGATCTGTATTGATCAAATACAGAGATTATCCACCTGATGTGACACACGTTAAAATCAGAAATTCTCCGTATAGCAGGATATACAAATCAAGGCCTTGCAAGATAAAATATCCTCTAAATATAATATTTTATTAAATCGTTCGTCAAAGTAGATCCCCACCCGAATTTCACATCTCAACCAAATTTAACCTAATCAGGTCCACTTAACCTAACTTAATCCGATTAACTTAATTAACACCACTTGGTCGGATTAACCCAATCAAGTCCAATTAACTCAAGTTAACCTTAACAGAGTCAATTAATCAATAGATTAAATGTAAATTACTTATATTACCTAACTTGTTAATTAAGCAACTAAGCCCATTAATAACTTAATCTTAATTCTTTACCTAAAACAACCCTAAGAATATGACACGGCTTTAACAAAATTCCTTGTCTCATAACTTTCACTTGAAATGATTGGTCCCCCGAATCCTAAACCGTATAACAACCATCTAGGTTAATCTCTAACCAACATTCATCACAATGGCAAAATCACACCCATATCTAGCATCCCTGTGAAAGAAGGGTCAATTAGATGCAATAAGCAGAACAAACCTTGATAAGGGGCAAAGGAGACTAAAACCCTAGATTCAGAGTGATTGCGAAGCAGGGACGCGCTGGTTGTGGCGGCGGTGAAGTTGATGGTGCTGGTCTTCTCTACGCGGCAGGCGGCGGCTCTCGGGCTGTGCAATTAGGCGAGGGAGGCGGCGGCAGGGCAGCAGCAGCGGGCGATCGGGATCTGGGGGCGTCAAGGACTTGTGGCAGAAGGGCGGTTGTAAGGACTGGCGGCGGCTTGGATTGTTGCTGGTCTTCTCCACGCGACGGTGGCATGTGATGTGTGTTCCGCAAGTATACGGAATGTCGCCAAGTAATAAAAAGATCGAATCCACAGGGACTGTGGAATTAATTACTATCCTAGCACAATAAGAGTGGAGAGTTCATAGGAAATGGTTTGGTATGGGGGAGAAAGAGTGTTCTGGAGCTCCTAAACCTTAGTTCGAAGATATAATTCGACTGTGACAAAATGTGGAAGGCGATTCTAGGACTTCGGATTCCTCGAGATATTGATTAATTGATTTGGATCCTCTATCATTCCTCAATGATTACACAATTGTAGGGATTCTAACCAAATTATCCAATTAGACCTTGTCAGCAAGTTTAAGGTGAACTTGACTTGACTCAGGTCAAATCAGATCTAAACATGATCAGTAGACTGATCCCAAGAATTGATAGATCGATCGGGGTTCGGCTGATCTGGTTCGAGTTCGATTCCAAATCGATTGTTGGGTTTCAGTATGCGTAAGTTAAAATTTTATGTTTCACTAAACATGCAACAGATGGTTGGGATCATCCCGGTGCAATGTGCTGTTGGGGCAATTTTGCCCCAAGTGATTTGGATTTTGATGTTTGGCTGAATCAGTTTAAGTTAGGCAATGTTGGTGATCTAACGTGTGTGAATTAAGTTCACAGAAAAGTCCAGGTTGGAAGACTTGGCAAATGATGAAGTCCCGGAGGCGCGGCCTCTTGGCAAAGGTGAAGTCCCGGAGGCGCGGCCTCTTGGCAAAGGTGAAGTCCCGGAGGCGCGGCCTCTTGGCAAATGTGAAGTCCCTGAGGCGCGACCTCTTGGCAAAGGAAGACTTAGCACAACGAAGTTAAGGGAAACGTCTCAAGCTAGTGCAAGGAAAGGCACGAGGTTTGTGGAAGGCGTTTGCAGGCTTGCGTCAAAGCTAAGGACTGAAGAAGAAGCTAAAGGGGAGTTTCAGCTTGATCAGTCGACTGACCAGTTTGCCAGTCGACTAATGCCAGTTGACTGACCAGTTTGCCAGTCGACTGGTGATTGATCAGAAGCATACCGAAGCACACAGAAAGATCAGTCGAGTGAGCAGTCGACTGGGCAGTCGACTGGTCGAGTAAGCAGTCGACTGGTAGACTGACCGTTGGGTGACAACTGGCATATTAAATGCATATTAAAGAGCCGTTGGAAGCCCATCAGTCGACTGGCCCCTGGAGCAGTCGACTGATATCCAGAATCTTATAAAAATGCAGTTTGACGACTAGAGAAGGTGTGATTCATTCTTCTAATTCTGCACTAACTTCAATCATTGGACCCATTCCTTCTCTTCCTCTAAACTTCACTACCAATCTTGTACAATTGTTACTTGTTTATGAGGATGAGCCACTCTATTATTCTCCTGTGAGGTTATGGTCATCATTCTTGGCTTATTCAGAGTATATTGAAATTTCTGAGTTGTTGATCCATGTATGAAATGCATTCTGGATTGCTTGTATCTCTAAGATTTGGTACTTCTATTTAGCTTATTGTTGTGAACTTCTAATTTGATGTATCATTGCTAGGGTGAAAAATTTGTTTGTTTAGGTTTATTTTCACGAGACGTGAAAGAATAAGTGTGGGGGATTTGATAATTCAATGTTGACAGGGTTAATTAGGGCTTATTTTGGACTTTATTGATCGCATTTTATGTCATAATCGGGTTGTTGAGCTTAATTCTTATCTTGGATGAAATTTGTGCCTTCATTCTACTTTTGCATAATTTTTTGGTAATTTTGAATATTAATTTTTTGTGGTCTTTGATTGTTTTGCAGGAAGTAGAATGGAGATAATGGCAATTGGAGGGTTTAATTGTAAGTTTGGATTCGATTCCGGATCAATTTGGAGTCAAATTGGCTTAACTAGGTTGAATTCAAGCTAAATCAGCCATAATTTAACTCAAACCCAAGCTCAATCAACTCAAGATCAAGTCAATTGGGGCTTGATCCAAGTCAAATGGGCTCAATCCAAGCCCAATTCAGATTAAACCCGGTTCAGCCGGTCCGGTTCAATTTGATCGGTTCGCGCTAGGGTTTAAAAGCACATCGCCGGTTCAGTCGGATCAGGGAGCTCGCCACTTAGGGTTTTCCTTCCGCTTCTCTGTCGCGACGACGCCCGCGAGCTCCCGCCGTCGCGGCCACCTTCCTTCACCCCGATCATCACAGACGAAGGCGGCGGCAACACTCGACGAACACCGAAGATCCGAAGGGCCTCCGCCGACGTGGTTGCAGAAGCGGCAGCGCTCAGTCCCCCTCGGTTGCGGAACGTCGCTGGGAGTGGTCAGCTCCGGCGACTGGCGGCCGAGGACCCTTCCGCACAGCAGCTAGCGAGCCGTGGGTGGTTGCTCCGGCGAGTTCGCTGTCCCTCCCGTTCCCACCGGTGCTGAGCAGTAGTTTCCGCCGACGTGGTTGCGAACGCGGTTTCGACTCCTCGGTTCCGACCGATTTCCCTCCCCCGGAGAGTGAAAGGTAAGGGTTTATGTTTCTGTTTCTCTGATTGTTTTGGTTGTGGTTGCAGTAGGGACGCAGAGCAAGGGAAGAACCTGAGCTAATCAACCTCCGTTCGTTCTCCACGTGGTATCCTGCTCCGGTGGATCCGATACCCCTTTTGTGTGACTTCGGGTGCTTGAAGCAGTGCTTGATTCTGTGTTTGATTGGGATTCACTATCCCTACTCCCTTATCCGTTCTTAACTGATGAATTCCTTGCTTTAAGTTTCATGAATCTAAATCCCCCATAATGTGTTGTTAATCCCTCTGTTCATTGGCATTAGTGGGCTGAAATTTTGATTTTAGGTTTATCTGTGAGAATTGAAGGATGGAATCTGTGGGAATAAGTTTATTTGAAATTGTTTGTTTTGATTGAGGCTATTCATGTGATGAATTCTGTAAATGACCAATGAACAGTGGGTTTGAATTTGATTCTAATAAAGGGTTTTGTTTATTGATAATACATGTTGTACTAGTGTAGTAAGTTGTAATTATGTGTTGTATGCCTTGTACAATGAGTGTATAGAATGTTTGTTTTGTTTTGTACAGCTTGTGTATGTTAATTTGTATAGCTTGTGTGGATTAGTTTGTAATGGGTGTTGGATGTTTGTTTGTTTGGTAATTAATTGTACATCTATTGTGATTTAGGGTTTAGTGTATATGGGATGTAGATTCTTGTTGTATGATGATTCATTGTAGTTATTCATGATTTGGTTGTTGTCTGAGTTGGTATGTTATGTAAATGAAATCATGTTGTATAGTCTATGTATGTAGAGTAGTGTGTGTATGTAAATGAAATTATGTTGTATGTTGTATGATGAACTTGTATTATCAATAACTAGTTATGTTGCATGCAATTCTTGTTGTGGTGATTGTTGTATAATTGCTAGTAATCATGAGTTGGTTTTGAAAGATTTGTAGGATTCATGTTGTAGTTTATGTATGTTGAATGGTGTGTGTTGTATGATTCATGATGTAGAAATTAGTGGTATTGTATGTTGTATGTATGAGTGTTGAATAATACCTGATGTGAGATTAGGGTTTAGGAATGTGGGTATGATGTTGTATGTTAAATGTATAGAATTCATTTGTATATTGAATTTTGTTAATAAATGTTGCTTTTGTATCATTGTTGAATAAATGCATGATTAGGAATGTGTATTTTGTATATTTAGGATTCCTTGTTAACTGTAAGTTAAATTATGAATAAATGAAATTGTAAATAATTAGGAATGAATAAAATATAATAAAACCCCTGTACCGACTGTCTAGGACTACTTACATCATTGAGTCCGAGAGAGACGACCCGGACCTCTCTATGCTACTTTAGCGATAAATAGGGGTTTGGAAATAAATAAATAATTAATTTTGATGGGTGTAAGTGACACAATAAATAAAGTAAGGGGAAAATGTATATAAATAATTCTCATATCACAACCAAAAAACACCAAAGGCAAGATGATTAAATCACCTTTTACCAAAAAGGGTGAACCAGTGGGAGAGTTACTTAGCTTTATACATATCGATGTGTTTGGTCCAATATCAACTCAAGCACGAGGAAGTTATAACTACTTCATTACCTTTATGGATGATTATGATATTGGCATATGTATTTAATGAAATACAAATGAGGTCTTTGAAAAGTTCAAAGAATTCAGAATTGAAGTAGAGAAACAGCTTGACAAGAGTATTAGAACACTTCGATCCAAACGAAATGGTGAATACTTAAGTCAAAAGTTTTAGGATTATCTTATAGATAATGAGATATTGTCTTACTGAACTCCGCTGTATATGCCTATTCATAATAGGATATTGAGAGGCAAAACCAAACCTTGTTGAACATGGTAAGGTTAAAGATAAATAATGTAATTCTTCTCAGAACATTTTAGATAACACACTTGAGACAACTGTTTACTTGTTAAATAGAGTCCCGACTAAGGTAGTCTCTGCTACTCCATACGAGATATGGAATAGTAAAACCTTACTTATCTTACTTGAAGATATGGGGTTGTCCTACTTACGTGAAGAGGACTGTATCAGATAAGCTGGAAGCTAAATCTGATAAATGTCTATTTATTGGATACCCTAAGGAAACGAGGGGTTACCAATTATATTCTCCCGTGGAACAAAAGTGTTTGTTTCAAAACATACCGTATTCCTGAAAGAGCTTCTCTTGCAGGAAACAGTGGGAGTAGAGTTAGAACTTAATGAAGTTCAAGAGACTCAAATAGACATTAATGAGACACCTAGTCAAGAACCACAACCGATTACTCATAGTGATGAGTCATCGACTTGAACCTTTGGAGACACAACCTCTTTGTAGATCCAGTAGGACACGTAATATTTCAAAGAAATATGGATTTCTCATAAGTGAATCAAATGACGTGTTACTCATCGAGGACGAGTAAACTACTGATTATGAAGAAGTTTTGAAAAGTTCAGAAAGGGATAAATGGTTAACAACCATGAAGTCAGAAATGGATTTCATTAAAGCTAAGTTTAAAACTTGGTGGAATATTCATTTTGATGAGGCAATCAAAGAGTTTGATTTCTCACAAAATCTGATGAATCCTTTGTGTATAAAGAGGTTAGTGGGAGTGCGATCGTATTCCTATAATTATATGTTGATAACATATTAATAATAGGAAATATATGTCCGTTTTGTAGTCAGTCAAACTATGGTTGGTCAAAAGTTCTCCATGAAAGACATGAGAGAAGCGACCATATCCTTGAGATTAAGATCTATAGAGATAGATCAAAAAGGTTGCTTGGTCTTTTGCAGTTTACATAAATAGACAAGGTACTAAAAATGGTTTAGCATGCTTGAATCCAAGAAACGTTACACCTTTCAAAGTCTACATGTCCATGGACAAAAGACGAGAGGATTTACATGAGTAAGATTCCTTATGCTTCGGCAATAGGATCAATCATGTATGCTATGATGTGTATGAGGCTCGATGTATCATCCGCTCTAAGTGTCACGAGGGGATACCAGATCAGATCCAAGAATGGATCTCTGGGCAGCCTTCAAGATAATTCTTAAAGTACTTGCGAAAAAATAAGAATTTATTCTTGGTACATGGAGAAAGGTGATATAGTTACACATAG
>NC_133866.1:9918163-9919588 GCF_044706935.1 Curcuma longa
AATTAATTTTGATGGGTGTAAGTGACATATTTAATAAAGGGGAAAAGTACATAAATAATTCCCATATAAACACACTACATCAAGAAGCAGGGCTGCTAAGTTGAGAGGGTGGTCTGGCATGACTGAGCTACAGCCAGAATCTAAAGACCGGATCAAGTTAGCGAAGTCTGGGATGGTAAGGTCTATCGGTAAACAGAGACTAAACCCTTGACCTCGCTTGGCCACATCATATCTATTCTTGACATGATCGGGACTTTTACCATCAGATAGGTAGGTGCTTGCCGTATCAATACATATCCAAAAATTGTAAGTCAACAAGAAAATTAGATGAAGAAAAGGATAACTGGATTCAAGTTTCGCCTTTTCAACTTTAAAATGGATTCACATTTTGAGAAGTATCATCATTCAGTGCAAAATTAGAGGGACAAAAACTTAAATAAATAAATGTATTCCAGTTTCACGTCTTTCAACTTTAGGTGGAATAAAATTTTGAGAACATGAACCTTGAGATAATGTAATTTTTTAGGTTTTCGCATTAGGAGACAAAATATTAGCTTAGAAAAAAAAGTAAAAAACATTTAAAAAAATTAAATAATTTCAGAGAAATAGGGATAAGGTGCAAAAGTAACTACATAATACACTAAGTAGGAATAGATTTCTAGCATGAACTAAGTCTAGTGAAACTCACATTCAACTAATGTAGAAAGGTAAATCAACATTAAAGTTGCAAAATATTTTTGTAGAAACTTTGAACAAAACACAAGATTTTTTAGTATTTTTAAATTAAAACATATTGAATGAAGATTTCTTGATATGCATAGCCTTGTTGAGATGTATGCAAGAATCCTAGCTATCTATGTAAATAAACATTCTGAAATGAGAATTATTTTTGGTCAATGTTTGCATTTAGTTTTTATGCAAGTGTCCATTTTAATCTATATTGTAGATAAACATGGTGTGCGGAGTGACACACAGAAGACCATGTTATCAGTTCCTTATAGATTATAAACAATGTTCACAATCAAGATGGATTGGACAAACCATTGGACTGGTTGTAGTGTTATTTGGTCTTAGTCTGTCTTGACTATAGAATTACACTAGTACACTCTGTGTGTATTTGAGCAGGACAATGTCGGATTGTTCGATTTATACTGACTATATAATCGAACTAAACCTTTGTTACTATGGATGTACATGCTCTTAATCCCAATATAATAACAAACACATGTACTTAGTATGTACTTCTTTGATTCATCAAAGGGTGAGATTTAGAGTGATAGATCAAAAGGCCCGATGAGTTGGGAAGTAGTATTATGTACATGGTGTGTTGTTGATTATAGAAGAAATCTGTGTCCTAAATATAGGTTGTGTTGGGATGTATACCAGAATCCTAGCTATGCAAATAAACATTCTGAAATAAGAATC
>NC_133866.1:9919688-9940473 GCF_044706935.1 Curcuma longa
GGGCTGTAAACGAGTCGAGCCGAGCTCGAGCCAGCCTTGGCTCGAGCTCGGCTCGACTCGTTTTGTTTAGCTCGGCTCGAGCTCGAGCTCGATCGAGCTTGTAAATTTGAGCTCGAACTCGGCTCGATCATTTAATCCAAGGCTCGAGCTTGACTCGAAAATCTCGAATTAAACGCAAGCTTTCGAGCTCGAGCTCGAGCCAATCATAACTTGAGCTTATTTTACTGTAATTTTAACAACTTGATCAAATTCACCCATAAATTGATCAAATACAATTATCTATCTTTCTAATAAAAAAGTTAAATTACTGGACATCAAAAGTCAAAACATAATTATTCTCAAACTTCATCCCAACATAATTTACACCGAATTGAAAAACATAATATTCCAAAATCCAAACCTGCTCAAAATATCAAATTTCTGCAACATATCCATCTTCATCCACAAAATTGATCAAAATACAATTATCTATTCCTCCAATAAAAGAGTCAAATTACTGAACATCAAAACATAACCCAATATAGTTTTCTCTTATGTACCGAGAGGCCATAATATGGATTGATATTAAGCTCAACTATAATACCATAATAATCAAACCAAAAACACATGTTAAACAAAAAACTAAAATTTAACTTACTTTAAGAGGTAGATACTGGAAGAAAAATTTCCTGGTAAGTTTTCTCTTTCTGAAAAAGAAAAATTCAAATAAATAGATGATTAAATTTAGTTTGTAACTTAGAAAACTAATAATGAAATTTAACTTACTTTAGTCTTTTTTTTCAGTCCATGTATCTTTCGAAGCCAATCACCCCCACATAGAAGAGCCTGCACTGTGTCCGGAGATAGTGATGAACGATAAGAATCAATAACTCTCGTCCCTGCACTAAATGTTGCTTCTGAAGCCACTGAACTCACTGGGATAGCTAAAATATCAGCTGCCATCTTTGACAATATTGGATATTGCATTCTATTCATCTTCCACCATTCTAAACACGAAAAAATTTTAGGAATCTCATTCTTCTTAAGACGACCCTTTTCAAGATAATCTACCAATTCAGATCTCTTAGTCTCCGAAGTTTCAACTTTTGCACAATAGTCATCAAAATCATCCCAACTATACACAGAACTTTGTTGATTTCTTTTAACACTTGAAGAACCAAAACTCTCAGACTCAGATGGATGAGGCGCTCCTTTATTAGTTTCTTCAGCAACATACTTTTCATAAAGAGAATTAATTATCTCCTTAACTTTTGAGATATGCTTAGAGGCATCCATTTCAGAATAAAGCTTAGGGAAGCAAAACTCAACAGCAAGCATTTTTTTGGTTGGATCTAATACAGCAGCTATAGCCATCAATAGATTACAGTCACCCCAATACTTGTCAAATTTTTCTTTCATTTTACTAGCCAGTTGCTTAAGAAACAAATCTTCATGTTGTGCATAAGTATCCAATGATGACTTTATTTTTTGAACTTCCTGAAGAAATAAATTTGAAGTAGGATACTCACTACCTGAAATGATGTGTGTGGCTGTCCAAAAAGCCTCCAACAGTGAGCAAATCTTTTGAGCTTTATTCCATTCTTCTTCTTGAGGGCAGCAACCATAAAAGTGATCACGTTCTTTGAACATTTGAAAAACTTCTTTGAACTTGAGTGCACAACTTAACATTTCAAAAGTTGAGTTCCACCTAGTTTTGCAATCACGAATCAATCTTTTATCCTTCAACTGCAATTGTTGCACACACTCTGTAAATTGCATACGTCTTGCCTCTGAACGATTTACATATTCTACACTTTCCCTTATATTACTAATAATATCTTCAATCTCCCTCAACCCATCTTGAACGCACAAGTTTAAGATATGTGCACAACAACGGATATGAAATAAATTTCCTTCACATGCCAATGTTCTAGATCTTTGAATGGTATCTTTCATGTACCGAATGGCCAAATCATTACTTGAAGCATTATCAACAGTAATAGTGAAAACCTTGTTTTCAATACCCCACTCTTTCATGCACTTAAAAATGGCATCAGAAATTTGAAGACCTCCCCTTGGTGGTGGAATGTTAATGAAACTTAAAACTCTCTTTTGCAAATTCCAACAAGAATCAATCCAATGCCCAGTGACAACCATGTATTCAATTTTTTGAGTCTTTGACTTCCAACAATCTGTTGTCAAACTTATTTTATCAATGCACTCAAGACTTTTCTTCAACCTCTTTTTCTCAACCTCATAAATTTTCATACAATCTGCTCTACATGTCGTCCTACTAATTTTTTGCCATTCAGGCATTCCACGCCTCATCATTAAATTGAACCCCTCTTCATCAAGAATGGTGAATGGATGTTCATGCATCATAATCCAATGAGCAGCTGCCTCCCTCATTTGTTCCATGTCAAATTTTCCAGAATGCAAAGTAAGAATGGATGGTGAAGCTGAATCAGTGGGCAAAAAATTCAACTTTGTTTGTTGTTCAGCTTCTCGCAAATAAATTTTTCTCTTCACACAATGTAATCTATGCCTCAAAAGACTTGATGTGGGCCCTGATTTACCCAATGTAAAAAGGGATTGACAATGTTTACATTTGGCTTTCTTTGATCCATCCACTGTGTCAAAATCATTCCACACTTCTGAAATTTTTTTCCTTTTATTTGTTTTGAACCCCTCTTCTTCTTTTTCTTTAGCATTTTCTTGTGTTTTTTGACCAGCTGTGATAATTTCCTTATTGATCTCAAGATTAACTTCATTACTTTCAGCTATGGCACTATTTACGGTAAGTGGAACAGATGAATCTTCTACAGACATAACTGATCCAGAGATAAATAATTATCAAATAAATTATAAAATGCTCAAACAATAATAAAAAGAGAAAAATATTGTCTATAAAGCAACATTCAAATCTTTAGTTTGTAGGAATCAAAAGAACTCCATGTAAGTACTTGCGAGAAAAAAAAATAAACTCCAAACTTCCAAGGTCAAATCTTTGAAATCCCCCCTAAAAAATGAAGGAAACAAACCACAGCAAATCAATTCATTACCACTTCCATATATTGCAAGCACACATAATTTATAGGTCATTCATATTAAATAGACAAATAAAAACAGAATTGCAAAAACATTAAAAATATGACTAACTTCAGACTGAGGTTATAGTGTTATACTATAAAAGGCTACATAGAATATGAATAGAAATAAATATCAGATATGGTTATTGCTATGATTAAGTTTAGAGAAATTTCTAATTTAAAGTGGAGAAATTCCACCATCAAATATTACCATATAAATTAAGACAACAAAAGTGCATACACGAATTGTGCAAGAAAATATAATCTTATCGCCCACTAAAATCCAATAGGAGGGACACCTAAAGCACTGAAGAAGTTAGCCTCAAATACACATAACACGACTAACTTGCAAATCAAGGGTTTTAAGCCATTTACTGCTCTAGGAATGATTCCATTGACTTGGGGGAAAAAAAATACAGAACCAACAATATACAAAAGGATCACCATATTAATTTCCAAAGTCCAGAAAACCTCAAAAGATTATTTCTCCACTCAGCTAATAGAGAAAACCACAGTATAGAAGAAACTTCTCTAAAAAAGCATTTAAAAGATACAAATAACCACATTTACAATTTACCTTGTCAGCTTTCACCGTAGTGTACTGTAAACCCAATTCCAGCAGCTCCTCTTAAGGATTTCTTCAAAGCCTAGCTTATAATGTTATGTAGAAAACCAACCTTCCACCACAGAACCAAACTGATGTTCCTATAATCAAGTTGAGGGTGACAGGGAAGGGGGTAAGTGCTGAGGGCAACGTGTGACGATTGAGGACGATAAGGAAGAGGGCGAGGGCTGAGAGCAACGTCTGACGATTGAGGGAGATAAGGAAGGGGGTGAGGGCTGAGGGCGACGGGGAAGGGGGTGAGGGCTGATCCCGACTGAGGGTGATGCTGAGTAGGCGAGACAGTGACGGTTGAGTAGGCGGCGCCGATGGAGAGCAAGGGTTGGTGGCGCCGATGGAGGGCAAGGGTTGGCGGCGTCGCTGCGACGAAAGGTGAGGGCGGCAGCAAAGGGTGAGATCGTGAGAGGATGAGATTAGGGTTGAGTTTGTTGACTACTTTAACTTGGATTTAGAAAGGTTTTTTTATTTTAAAAATAAAGTCTCAAAAATTACACCTTTACCCTAATACTTATCATTAATTACTTAATGACCTAAATTTATCAATATTCACATGAATAGATAAAAATATATTATACATATATAGTTGGGCTCAAAAAAGCTCGACGAGCCATCGAGCCAGTATTAAAGGAGCTCGAGCTCGGCTCGAATATTAAATGAGCCGGCTCGAGCTCGGCTCGAGCTCAGTCAAAATCAAGCTCGAGCTGAGCTTTGACCGAGCGGCTCACGAGCAGCTCATGAGTGGCTTGACTCGTTTGCACCCCTAATAACAAGTGTACAAAGCATGACAGGAAATTAAAATTTATAAAATAACAATTATACTATGTGCATAAATAAAAGTTTACAGAAAACTACATTTGCGCGTACCTTTCCGATGATGTTTGTGAGTAGTGTTGGTATCAATCGAGTGGTCCTTATCAGAGTCTCGCCTGTATTGGTGATCCATGCTAAGCTCCCGTCTGGACGACTTCGGAAGTCACGAGTCGCGTCATCGTCTTTGGTACTAGACGATGATCGATGACGATCGAATCGAAAAAAGCCTTATTCGATAAACCACGCAACAACGTTTATCACAATCATTTCCGGGGCTTTCTAACTATCACCGAAAATCATATTCTCGATGTAGTTCTCGGTGGCAAATCTTAATTTTCGGTATTGTCTTGTGACGGTTAGTTCGACAGCGATTTCATAAATTGCAAAAAAAGAAAACAAAACAAACTCTTTTGTCTTCCCCTCCGATATCCGAAAACACAACACAAAGAACAATCCCACACCACAATCACAATACAACCACAATTACAACAAGCTCCCTGTTTTGAGGGAAATCACAAACCAACTCCTTCTCTTCTGGTCGGCCTCTGGACGATCCAGCAGCTACCATCTTCCGATCATCCACCGTCATTCTCATGGAGGAAGAAGATAGATCTCGGCGGCGCCGGTGAAGAATAGAGGAAGGGAGCATGAAGACAACAGCGCCTCCCTTGACAAGGTCGGAATCACGCGACGCCAAGCGTTGTGGAAGCAGCGACAGCTCAGCAGTCTTCTTCCTTCTCTACTTGCAGTGGCCGGTGGCATCTTCTTACTCCACGCGCCGCAGCCGGGAGTTGAAGAACAGAGAAAGCGCGACCAAGGTTGTGGGAAGCGGGAAGGAAAATCAACTCCGGGTTGTCGGCGCCTTCACGCGAGAGGAAGAACAGTGTCCCCTTTCTCTGCACGCGATCGACGAAGCTTGGAGGAGCAGGGCTCGCGAACAGTGTCCCCTAGGGTTTCCGTGTGCCAACTTGAGTGGCGACGTCGGCCTTCGGGAAGGATAGTCGTCAAGGTTTCCGCCACGCTAGCTACATGAACAGAGATTCCTCTCTATTTTATCACGCGTGGAAGAGAAGGGCACAGTGCGGTGGGCCGAGTTTTATAGCATGAACCGGATGAAGGAATAAATTGAACCAGACTGGGTTCAATTCTAGAGTACTGTAGCAAACCCTAATTTTAAGGTTTACTGTAGTGAACCAGGTTTGATCTTGGTTCGCTTGGTTTACTAACCAAACGACCTCTAATTTAACCCAAATAAATTTGTTTGATTCGTCTTCACAAGACGAATCTTTTCATCACATTCGTTCTACCAAAATCTTTTCCATCGTGAACCAAACCAAGTTGGTTTAATTCGATTTAAAACCAAATCATTTGGTTTAATAACCAAACGGTCTCTGATTTAAATGAAATCAGTTTCGTTTGTTCATCTTCGCAAGATGGGTTTCATCATTTTTTTCCTTTGTCTGGTCCAACCGACTTTGTCTCTCTCATTCTGAGAATCCAATTCTCAAACTCGTTTTATGTCCTTTAGAGAACTTGTAGTGCGTGTGACCCAATAGGTTCCCGGCTATGTTGGCCGTCCGTAATTAACTATTAATTATAGAACGATCGTGAGTGGCACCTAGTAGTATATCATGATCCCCAATTGATCGAAAAATCAACGATTGATTCCAAAACATCTTCTAAACCCTTCAGCAGCTACACTGAATTGTGCCTCGTTCCTTTCACCGTCTTATACCCGCTTGGTTCAGGACATGGTCTATGTGTCGGTCCCCACTAGGCTGACTACGTTACACCTAGCCCAAGCTGCTTTCTTATTCTATGGATTCATGTTACTTGTACATGTATCAAAGAGTATCGTACTCTCAACATGTAATGCTTTGGCCAAAGACTTTTAGTAACAATCCTGACAAGCAACCACAAGATATACGTCTCCTTTTCCAAGGAGCGGTGAATCATCTGTGGTCTATTCAAACACCTTCAGGCACTTCGACTTATACTAAATCATCTTGGGTTCACACCTCCTCAGAGATGCTTACTTAAGATGTCAAAGTATAAGCCTCCATGACCAAGATGACTTGAATACAGCAAGTCAAAGGAAACTCGCACTTAAGCTACACTGAGATCTTCATTGACATATGTATCGAACCATATGAAGTCTCAAGATAGGTCACTCCAATGAACTGGTTACCTTTAACCAGTATCCATGTTTAACTATCAATATCGAATGTCTCCAGCAGTGAGATCGGCTGCTTAGTTAACCAAGGAGTCTAAACATGCTAGTCTTGACAGAATCAATGACGTTCGTGCTCATCAATTCCTCAACTAGGGATAATTTCAATATATTCATAATTGAATATGTAGAGATGCTCACTAGTTGTGATCCAATCATAAATTCTCTCATGCTATGAATCGTATTGCGGAATTTCAGTATTCGAGTTTAAGATCCGATCAAACACATATGGAATGTGCACTCAAATAGTAAATTGCTATTTATCCAAAAAATAGTATAACTGTAAGGCGATTATCTTAGGACACCTCTCAAATCTAACAACCTAAAGACATAGGTGGAGACGTGGATCATTTTACTGACATGTTTCACAATCCTAACTGATAGTGATGGACTTCCACAGTCTTGGGAGCGTTGGGATGCTTCAACACGGAAAAAGATAGTGTGGTCTAACCAAATTCAGAATCTTCAGAATCCAAGGCGAGCAACGAAATGACCTCGAAGTTAGTGAACCTCGTCTGAAAGATGTTCCGAAAGAAGCACAGAGTCAGACAGTCGGAGGTCAAAAAGGTTGTCAACAAGGCAAAACTGACGTCTACCAACAAGTCAGAGATGAGATGCTACGGGTGTAGTCGGAAAGGGCACTTCATAGACAACTGCCCGAATCATAGGAAAGATCGAAGGACCAGAAAGAAGGCCCTCAAGGTGACTTGGGACGAGTCATCTTCCGAAGAGTCAGACGAGGAACCAACAACAACCAGCTTCCTTTCTCTTCCAACTCGGGATGAATCTAATCGGAGCGGCAGCGACTCGGACAACGACGAAAGCCACAGATCTGTATCGGATTCAGAAGGTTTGACCCTCGCTATAAGTAATGATTGTTTATTTTCAATAAACATTAGCTTATCAAAGAAACTAGGTAGGTCCAACGCCTTAGTTGAATCGCTCCAAGAGGAGTTAGTACTCCTCAAGGAGAAGTCAACACTGAGCCACTGACTCAGGTCAACCCAGTTTAGGATTCGACTCGAGTTTAACTCGAGCAAGAAAAAACCCAATTGAGGACCCAAGTTAGTGAACTCAGACGGTCGCTTGAGCGATCACCTCAGGGTCCAAGTATTTGGATATGATATTTAGATCACAGAAGGCTAGATACAATCGATCAGGCATTGGATTCACGGCTAAACACAAATTATTCATATCATTGACACATCGAATCCAAACATGAAACTGATCTAGAGTCCAAGAGTGGGTTCCTAAGTCTAAACTGGTTAATCCAGTTTGACTGAACCGGTTTTGGGTCCCTAAGGATCTAATTTTCTTGATCCGACCCAACAAGGGTCACGATCCTAGGGGATCGAAAACATATTGTTTGATCACATGTTTAACTTAGTCTTTATTTTCCTGCAATAGAAATCTTAGGTTAGATAAGGACTAACTATTTGATTAATACTTGCCAACCTAGTACCAGGGTGGAGCGAGATGATGGTACGTTAGGAAGGTTTGGTTCAAGTAGTCAAGAAGGGTAAGGAGTACCTGACTTGGTTTGCTTAGCCAGACTGAATTAGCCGAAGCTACCTCGCTACATCCTAAACTAATTAGACCAAGGTTTATCAAGAAATTGGTTAAGGTCATAATTTCCTAAATCAGTTTTGTCTTAGAATGTGGTCATTGCTTTGATAACCAAGAAGACCTCTATGCCTTGCTTAACATATATATCGAACCATATGAAGTTTCAAAGCAGGTCACTCCAATGAACTGGTTACCTTTAACCAGCATTCACGTTTAACTCTCAACATCCAATATCTCCAGCAGTGAGATCGGCTACTTAGTTAACCAAGAAGTCTAAACATGCTAATCTTGACAGAATCGATGATGCTCGTGCTCATCAATTCCTCGACTAGGGATAATTTCAATACATTTATAATTGCACATGTAGAGATTCTCACAAGTTGTGATACAATCAAGAATTCTCTCATGGTATGAATCGTATTGCCGACATTAAGTATTCGAGTTTAAGATACAATCAAATACATATAGAATGTGTACTCAATTAGTGAATTATTATTTATCCAATAAATAGTATAACCGTAAGGAGATTGCCTTAGGACACCTCTCAAATTTAACATACACCAACTTAATTAATACTGAATCCCTTAACTAAAGTAGTATAGGGTAACTCGAGTTGTCTCCCAACGATTGTAGACGGTGTAAGGTAATCCTAGTGGTTATTAGACAATTGGGGGATTTGGATTTTTATTTAGATTGGATGGAGGGGTTATTGTCTTAAGTTATAATTCTAAACAATGGAAAGAACAATAAGTGTCAAGAACAAATTGCATTAACACAGTAAAAAGTGCAACAAGTAAATAAGTGCATCAACAAACAAACAAGCAAGAGAAATCTAAGGATAGACAACATCCAAAACTATAGGAGGAATTTAAACAAACACTTGATATACCAAAAGTCTAATCTATGCTCAGAATGGTAAATAGAGTTAATCTAATGATTCTCCCTATGTCCTTGGCCGGAGGTGGATACGAGGCGACAAAAACTCCATGGAAGGATCCATTTAAGGAAGGAATCCCCAACTCCGATGCAATCTCCATAGATGAATGTTGGTGCAAGAAGCACTAGATCCTTCCTAGGGTTTCGATGTTTGACAATATACCTAAGTATGATCAGTTTGACCAATGGTTGATCAAAACAGGACTTGATGTTTGGATGTGTGGAAGTGAGTGAAGTCTAGTTAGACGACTAGTGAGAAGTCCTAGTCGGTTAGACTAGGTAGTGGAAGTCCAGATCTGGACGATCGGGCAAGGGAAGTCCTGGTGAGTGAAGCTGGGCAAGGGAAAGTCCTAGTTGTAGGCTAGGAAAAGGGAAGTCTTGGTTTGGAGGATCAGGCGGAAGTCTTGGGAGAGTCGAAGCACTAGGTGAAGTTTGGGCTGGTTTGGAGGACCGAGTCACAGCAGAAGTCTGGGCTGGTCTGGGTGATCGAGTCGCAGCAGAAGTCTGGGCTAGTCTGGGTGACCGAGTCACAGCAGAAGTCTAGGTTGGTTAGAGAGAACCGAACTGCAGCACAAATCCTAGGTGCTGAGGACAGATCGAGCAAAAGTCCAACAAGTCAGAAGGACTTGATTGGCAAAGGTAAATTCTTCAGAGTGGAGTGGGTAAGGACACGTTCTCGGAGTGGAATAGTAGGTGTCAGACTAACCTAGGATTTTGGTAGAAATCTAAAGTTAGACCCACAAGATAATGCTTAGGATTGTTTGTATATTTGCATGTTTGTCTTGTATGAACCAGGAGATGGAAGCAATATGGAGAAAACATAAGTGAAGCAAACAAAGTAAAGTCATACCAACCAGTCCAGAGGATCCAGTCGACTGGAACTGAAATCCAGTCGACTTGGAGGATAGTCGACTGAACCTGCAACTATAGTCGACTGGAAAGTGGATAAACGAGCGGAAAGAAGGTTTATCTGCCACGTCGACTGGAGTCGACTCAGATCTGATTGAAGTCAACTCAGGTGTAGTATAAAAGGAGGAGAACATGCAAAATCAAGTATATTCAAGCCAAAAAGTTTCCATATTCAATTAGTGGTGCTTCTGAACGCGAACGGGGCCAGATGTTTGTAACTGGGGAAGATCCAGGAGGAGTACGCAACGCTCAGGTCTTCCGGATCAGCTAAGTGTTTGGTTTATTTGTTCTTTATTTATTCTATTGTTATTATTTATGTTTGGACTATAAGACGGGTTTCTTTGCCTCCGAACACGGTTCGGAAAGGAGATCACTAGTGGACGGGTGCCTCCCGTACTTAGGTCTTGGACGTACTAACTCTAGGGGGTTAGGATCCAAGTAAATCCGTGAGTCACCTGTATTTTATTTTCTAATTCCGCTGCTAGTATTTTAATAGAAAATGAACGATTTTGAAATGCGACGACACGCTATTCACCCCCCTTTAGCGTGTCACATCGATCCTACAATTGACATCAAAGCCGATGCGCTCTTGATTGGACTAACCACCAAGGGAGCAAGACGACAAAGATGGAGGGGGAAAAATGTATGATTTTTAAAGTTCATTTTAAATACCATATTATATGCTTTAAATGCAGGGAGAGAGGGCACTACAAAAATCAGTGTCCTACTCGTAAGATTCAGACGGCACCACCGGCGATAAAGGAGCAACCGATGCTAGGAGACCGGAGGAACAAGGATCATATCCAATGCTTCAAGTATCAGAAACGAGGACATTACAAGAATCAGTGCCCGGAAAGGAAGACGGCGAAGAAAATGGTATGTTTTTATAATTATGAAAATACCCCTAGGTTGCATGCACATGCTAGATTTACTTATTCTACAAATTTAGATAATTTTTCTGAAAATCTAGAAAAATTAGAAAAAGTCATATTGAATAATTTAAATTTAGATAAAAATGAAAATTTAGATAATTTTAAAAATTTAAATTTAAATTAGATTAATTCAAATTTGAAAAAGTCAAATTTAGATAAATTAGAAAATTCAAACGTAGATTTAAATTTAAATAATTTGACTAAATCAAATTTGAACAATCCAAATTTGAAAAAGTCAGATCTAAAAATCTTAGATAATGATTTAAATAATTCAAATTTGAACTTTTATAATTTAAAAATTTCAAACTTAGATCATAAAAATAAGGAAAATTTATCTAATTTGAATAAATTAATCAATAAATCCAAATTAAATAATAATTAAACTAATTCAAATTTAACCAATTCAATTAATAATAATTCAAATTTAATTAATTTAGATTTATCTCACATAAATAAAAAATTAGACCAAGTCTTTAACTCATTCAATCAAGATATGGACTTAGTTAATGATTCAACATTAAATAATTTAATAAATTCAAAAATTAATAATAATTCAACCAAACAAGATAAAATTAATAATCATCAAGATAAATTTAACAAATCAATTTTACCAAATAATTCGAAATTAAAAATTTAAGATAATTCAAATAATAAGAAAAATTCAAACTTCAATAAGGTAACTTCTAAAATAAATAATAAAAATTTAAAATTAAATAATAAAATTAATTATAATTGTGTATCTTTTAATTATGATACATTGAATAATTCTCAGAAAATAAATAATAAAAATTTAAAATTAAATAATAAAATTAATTATAAGAATGTACCCTTTAATTATGAAACATTAAATAACTCAAAAAATTAAATCCTAAAATATAGGAAAATAATTTAATAAATCAAATATAAATCTTAAAAGTTTTATCAAGTTAATAACATTAATAATTCAATAAAAACTTAATCAAATCATACAAATTAATAATTCAATGAAAACTTAATCAAAATCTATAAATTAATAATTCAAACATTAATTAATCAAAATCAATAAATTAATTAAATTAATAATTTAATAATTTGATAATCCATAAATAAAATTAAATTAAATTAAAATTAAAAAAATTAAATTAAATTAAAATTAAATCAAAATTAAAAAAATTAAATTAAATTAAAATTAAATTAAATTAAATTAAAATTAAATTAAAATTAAATTAAAAATTTACCAAATGAAACAATAAAAATAAAACTCAAATTGTGTCAAAGTGGGTTGACACATTCGCGGGTCCACACGAAATGTATCAAATCGAGAATTTGATACATTCTTAGAAATTAAAAATTACGTAAATTGCTTGACTCATGCATATTTGCCATGACATGCATCTGCTTTATGTTAAATGCATATAACATATCATGTCATCATGTTTATTTTTCCGCTTAACTTAGAACGGTTAGTTAAGGACACATGAGTGATTGATACTTGCCAACATAGTACTAGGGTGGGGTGAGATGATAATATGTTAGGGAAGTTTGGTCTAGATAGCCAAGTGGGGTAAGGAGTACCTTGCTTGGACTGCTTAGTCAAGTGAAACTGATCGAAACTACCTCACCACATCCTAGACTAGTTAGACCAAGGTTTCTCAAGAAATTGGTTAAGGTCATAATTTCTTAAATCAGTTTTGTCTTAGAACGTTGTCATTGTTCCGATACCCAAGAATGCCCCTGTGCATCGCCACTGCCTGAAAACTGATTTTTTAAATATGGACTTAATTGATTGATGGTTAAACCTGAATCTAACAAAAGGTCAAACATTCATTAGAAATTAACTTAACTTAATCAAAATAAAATTAACAACTCATCTCACATAACCCATAAGGTTACCCGTGTATGCCATGTATTGCAACACTTAGTATGGGTGAGATGATAAGGACAATTAAAGTACAATGTTTTGAAAAACATTTTCAAAAATTATGATAAATATTTTTATAAAAACTAATTTTTGAAAACTTGGTTGACCAACACTTAGACACTAACCTCTAGGTCAACACTAAGTCTAAGAACCCTAAGACACATAGGCAAAAAATCCTTTTGGTTAACAAGGATGTCCTAAGAGAATGTCTAGTTCTGGGGGAGGTCCTTCTTGAAAGATCTTATTATTAAGACCTCTTAAAACAAAAAAATATTAAAATTATTTTAAAAAATCTTATTTCACAAAATATTTTATAAATTATTCTTTTAACTTGGAACAACCCCTAAGACACATAGGGAGATTGCTTTGTAGTTAATAAGAAGCCCTATGGGAGTGTCAGATTTAGGGGGAGTCCAAAATTAAAAGTTCAATTAAAAATTATATATATATATTAAAAATTCTTAAGTGATTTGCTCTAGCGGATTTAGATTAACCTCTAAGACACTTAGGGAGTTTGCCTTGTGGTTAACAAGGAACCCTATGGAAGTGTCAGATTTAGGGGGAGGTTTAAATCAAAAGAGTAAAATAAATTTAAAATTATTTTCCATAAAATTATTTTCAAATCTATTTTATACATTATGCTTTTGATTTAGGATCAAACCCTAAGACACACGGGGAGTTTACTTTGTGGTTAACAAAGGGCCCTGAGGGCATGTCTAGTTAATGGGGAGATTCTAATTTTAAAAGGATAATAAATAGTTTTTCAAAAACTATCTATTTTAAAATTACTTTTAATGAAAATTATTTCAAAAATTATTATCCATTATTTTTTTAATTTGAGTCAAACCCTTAGACACACAGGGAGATTGCTTTGAGGTCAACAAAGAGCCCTAAGGATGTGTTGGGTTAAGGAGGAGATTCTGACTTAAAAAAATAATAACTAATTTTTCAAAAAACCTATTTTGCAAAACACTTTTGAAAATTAATTTGAAAAATACTTTCAAAATCTATTTTGAAAATCAAATTTATATTGAAAGTATTTTTTTAAAAAACTATATTTTTCAAAAATTGGGTTTTAAAAAATTAATTTAAAAGACTTATAAAAAATTATACTGTTTAAAATTTATATATTTTCTAAAATCTACTATGGGCTTTCAAGATGTGTCAAGACTTAATTGTGACCATAGGGATACCTTTATTGTTGGTGCAAGAGAGAATGGATTTAAAAATGTTAAATCTTTTTGATGTGTGAAAAGGGGGAGAAGGGAACTTAAGTTAATCATATTGATTTCTCCCAGATAATTAAACCTTGACCTATATTAACTTAAGAAACTGTCAAACATCAAAAAGAGGGAGATTGTTAGTGCAAGAAGCACTATATCCTTCCTAGGGTTTCGATGTTTGACAATATACCTAAGTGTGGTCAGGTTGACCAAGGGTTGATCTAAGCAGGACTTGATGTTTGGATGTGTGGAAGTGAGTGAAGTCTAGTTAGACGACTAGTGAGAAGTCCTAGTCGGTTAGACTAGGCAGTGGAAGTCCTGATTTGGACGATCGGGCAAGGGAAGTCCTGGTGAGTGAAGCTGGGCAAGGAAAAGTTCTAGTTGTAGGCTAGACAAAAGGAAGGCTTGGTTTGGAGGATCAGGCAGAAGTTTTGGCAGAGTCGAAGCACTAGGTGAAGTCTGGGCTAGTCTGGGGACCGAGTCGCAGCAGAAGTCTGGGCTGGTCTGGGTGACCGAGTCGCAGCAGAAGTCTGGGCTGGTCTGCGTGACCGAGTCTCAGCAGATGTCTGGGTTGGTTAGAGAGAATCGAACCACAGCACAAATCCTAGGAGCTGAGCACAGAGCCGAGCAAAAGTCCAACAAGTCAGGAGAACTTGGTTGGCAAAGGAAAATTCTCCAGAGTGGAGTGGGTAAGGACGCGTTCTCGGAGTGGAACAGTAGGCGTCAGACTAACCTAGGATTTCGGTAGAAATCTAAAGTTAGACCCACAAGGTAAGGCTTAGGATTGTTTGTATATTTGGATATTTGTCTTGCAGGAACCAGGAGATGGAAGCAAGATGGAGAAAACATAAGTGAAGTAAACAAAGTAAAGCCAAACCAACTAGTCCAGAAGATCCAGTCGACTGGAACTGAAATCCAGTCGACTTGGTGGACAGTCGACTGAACCTGCAACTACAGTCGACTAGAAAGTGGATAAACGAATGGAAAGAAGGTTTATCTGCCATGTCGACTAGAGTCGACTCAGATCTGATTGGAGTCGACTCAGGTGCAGTATAAAAGGAGGAGAACATGCAAAATCAAGTATATTCAAGCCAAAAAGTTTCCATATTCAATTAGTGGTCCTCGGTTGCAAGCGTCTGGCCCCGTTCGCGTTCAGGACTTCCGGATCGGTTAAGTGTTTGGTTTATTTGTTCTTTATTTATTCTATTATTATTATTTATGTTTGGACTGTAAGACGAGTTTCTCCGCCTCCGAACACGGTTCCAAAAGGAGACCACTAGTGGACGGGCGCCTCCCATACTAACCCTAGGGGGTTAGAAACCAAGTAAATCCGTGAGTCCCCTGTGTTTTATTTTCTAATTCCGTTGCTAGTATTTTAATAGAAAAATAAATGATTTCGAAAAGCGATGACATGCTATTCAGCCCCCTCTAGCGTGTCACATCGATCCTACAATGAAGTGCAGGTGAAATGATATGGAGGAGAAGAAAATCCTGTTGACTCCTCGGTGGATAGAAGATGGCCGGATTGAAGACGAAAATCCCTTTGAGTTCTTTCCGATGGTGGAGATGGATGTAGATGATGGTGAAGAGATGAAGGTGGTGACTAGGTGATAACTGACTATTTGACCGGGTTAATTAGGATCATATTAGGTTGATTTTGGTTATATTCCATGTTATAAATTGTATTTTGGGCTAATTATTTCCTGTGGATGAATTCCTGATGTTTATATTAATTTTTATAAATTTATAGCATTGATGGATATTAATTTGTTGTAATTTATTTTACAAGAAATTTAATTTGGAGAAAATCAATTCTAGTTCGAGTCGAACTCAAATCGGATTCAATTGACTCAATTAGATTGAAGAAAATCAAGTTCAATTGGGATCAAATTGGATTTAATCAACCCAATCCACAAGCCAGGCCCACTTTCAATTGATCCAGCCCAATCCATTTCCAAATCAAATTAGCCAACCCACTTCACTATTTGACCCAAATAAGATAATCCCGTTTGAAGCCAAGCTCACTTAAACCCAGTCCAAATCTACATCGGTTCAAATCAATTTCAATTTGGCCAGTTTGGTTCAATTGCAGGCCGATTCAGCGTTAGGGTTAAAGGGCAAAAGTGGTTTAGCGATCGACAGCTCGGCCCTTGGTTTAGCTTCTCCCTCGCGCGGTTTCCCTTCTTCATCGAGCTCTGCACATCCTCTTCTCCATCTGCTTCCTGATCGAAGCAAGCCGCGGCAGCTGGAGCCTGGTTGATGATCTCCGACAACTCGCAGAGAGGCTAGCCGATGTGGTTGCGAACGCTAAGCCTTCCTTGTCCCCGTCGATCGCGGAAGATTTCCAAAGTGGCCAGCTCCGGTTATTGGTGGCCGACAGTAGAGACGCTAGCCGACGTGGTTGCGAAGGCCAAGCTCTCTATTCCTCCGCCTCCACCGTGGTTCCAAGCAGAGGCCGATTCTCGCCGACGTGGTTTCAAACGCGGGGATCAGCACTGTTCGGAATGACGACCATCTCTCCTCCATCAGAAAAGCAAGGTAAGGTTTGTCTATTTCTTTGTTCTAATATCTATTTTTGGATGGCAAGAATTAGGGCAGAGGATGGGGATTCCGAATCTTATCTGTCCGATTTACCCTCGCCGGATTTGTCCAACTCCGACGAGGTCATCGCTCCTGTTGGTGAAAAGCGACCGTGGCATCATGTTGTTCAGCTAGTTTGAGTTGATTTGGGAAGAACCCTAAACCCTAATCTCTGTTGCTTTGTTTTGTCTCATTCCTCTTGTTCTGTTTTTGTTTAATCATGGTATCAAAAACCCCACCCTTTTTATTCTTGGCCAGTTCTGTTCGGATTGTTGGGCAGAGCATTGGAATTTTGATAATCTATGTGCAAAGGTTGATGAAAGTTGTGTGTAATTCTTGTTTGAACTTGTGTGCTCTGATTGTAGGTTTTCATATGCGATGATCTCTGTAAATAGCAATAATCTGTAAATTAAATTCTTTAATTGAATAAAGAACTATTTGTTGTAATTCTAAATTATGTATTTCCTAAAATTTCTGCAATTTTATCACAATTTTACAGAATTTTGAGTCACAATTCCGAAACGGTACTGTTTAGCGATTTTCGGGCGCGATCACGGGACAACGCCCCTTGCGGGGTTAGGGGCAGCACCCCTACTCACGAAATAACCTTCACGAGTGTCCCTAACATGATCCTATGGCGCCTTAAGCCGCTGTCCTAAAACAAAAATAACTTGTTTGGGCAATATCTAGCCGTTTCGGAGAGATTTTCTCGGTAGTTGAAGCCAACAAGTGTCCTAGAACTTGTTGCTTCGCTTCTACGAGAAAAATACCCAAAAATACTATAAAATTCATAAAACTACAGAAACTTACAGTAGACTAATTTTTCATAAAAATTAGAATAAAATATGTATGCATTTCGCACGTGGCTCTGATACCACTATTGGGATTTTCGGGCCGCAAAAATCATTTTTTGCGTTGTGGAAACCCCTAAACTCATGCCACCGGATCCGTGCAAAAATAAAAATAGTTTCACATACATGTTTTATGTTGGCGATCTGGATCTTCGTCCCATGTTCCGGATTCTATCTGCTCCGAGAAGCATAGAACCCCACAGGACAAAAATTTTATCCCGCCTGGATCAATCGACAAAATCTTCAAAGAAGACTAAGTCGATCGATCCTCAGGATCACCGATTCTAAATTACTTATCTACGGTTTTAATTATTTAGTTCTAAGTATAAATGAAACTGCGGAAAATAAATTTATACCAGAACCCGATTTGAACCTCGGAATCTTCTGTTGTATTCCTTATCTCTTTCCCGGACGTTGTGTGGGCAACGATCTTCCGGGATCAAAGAACTGCAACTTCTCCGGACGCCTTCTTGGATCGCCTCGCCTCTTCTTGAAACAGCTTCGTTCTTCCTTGTCTCCAACCTTGGATCCGGCCACCTCCTTGAGAAGAAGATTCGGCCACCAAGAGAAAGGGAAGAATACGAAAGAAGAAGGAGAAGAGGTGAATAGTGGACGGCCAAGAGAGAAAGAGAGAAAACTAGAGCAATTGCGAAATCGGAGAGATTTCGTATGCTATTCCTTTTTTCTGTTGTTGTGTCTCTTGGTCGCCCCTCTCCCTCTCTTTTATAGCCTCCCAATGCCCCATCAAGCCAATCCCGCCCCCTTCTTTCAAGGACTTCATTTGGACTTGTTTCCATAAATAACTTCCAAATCTAGAAAAGAATAGGCGTCGATTATTTCTTCCTTTGATTGCTTGGCGACCCTCTCAGTTTTTTATTTTTAAAAAAACATTTCCAAATCTAAGGGAGAGGTGGCCGGCCACATCAAGGAAGATTTGGTTCAATTGGTGAACCAACTTTGTATTAAAGAGAAATAAAACCAAACCAAAGAGATCTCATCCATTGGATGAAACTTAACCTCATCTAATGGTTCTAATATAATCTACTTTAATACAACTTAATTGCTCCGATCCAACAGACACAATTAGATGGCTTGGGCGTGGGCTATAGAGAACCAAACTCGGTTCACCTTGTGAACCGGGTTTTGCATTTAAAGAGATTTAAAGCCGAACCGGAGAGATCTTGTCCATCGGACGCAACTAGATCTCATCCAACGGTTCCAATCTAATCTCTTTTGATCCTCTTTATTTATTTCGATCCATTGGATGCAACTTGATCTAATCCACTAACTCATCCTATGGTTGAGAACCAATCTCATCCATCAGCAGAGATTAAATCTCATCCGACGGCTGAGAACTAATCTCATCCGTTTGATTGCATCTTTTAGAGATTTCTTTAGGCTATAGCAGGGACCTCGAGGAAGTATTGGATCTGGCCTTCTGATGGGTTTCGGATCCCGTATTCTACTTCGAATACACACCTACATCCATCAATAACGATCCATTCCACTAGAGGATCATTATTGCACTACTAATTCAATCCCCAAATTACGTTATGGGTTCCTTCTTATTATTTTATGCATTGCTCCCCGTGTTTAAGATATCGTATGTCCATCAATTATCTGAGTTCACTGACAACTCAATAATCGACATCTATGTCCTTGAATAGTACCACTCATCCTTATTGTCAGTCGGACTAAGTCCACTTGCAAGATTTGACATGACAAACCTTATGAGCTCTTCAAGGGGACATCATCAACCCTACTGGGACACGGATTCCTTCTATAATTAACGACACACCATATAGATAGTAACATCACCCAACTTACCGAGAATATTTGATCTGACGGAAAGATCTCACCCTTTGGTAAATCAAAGTGATGTTTACTAAATATATGCGCTCGTTTATTATATCGGGATTAAGAGTGCATAAGTATAATAACAGAGGTCTTGTTCAATTTATGAGTCAGCGTAAATTGAACAACCTCAATGGTCCTACTCAATACACACAAAGTGTACTAGTGTAATTCTACAGTCAAGATAGACAGTTACTGAATTACACTATAACCGTTCCCGATGGTTTGTCCAAAGTCATCTTGGTTGTGAGCCTTAATTTATAATTTATAAGGAGCTGATAATCATGATCTTCTGTGTCTCACAGACACCATGTTATCTACAATGTAAATTAAGGGGACATGTTACAAGTTTAATCTATTGCAACCATTTGACCAAAACATGATTCCTTTATTTCATGAAATGTTTATATACAAAAGAGCTAGTCTTTTCAGTATACTCCGACAGTTTTATACATAGATCTACTCTAGATCTACATGTTTAAGAAGTTTACCCTCGGTGCGTGCCCTTCGCGTATCCCGCTCGTCCAAACGGATGTCGGATCTTAAGAGCGTCAAGTAACGCTCCTCTACAAGTATCCACACGGACAAGATGGATGGAAAAACTGAAACAAAAGGTGTGCTAGCACCTCCACAAAGTTTCGGCCAGGTTGAGGAGGAGAGGAGAAGAGAAGAAGCCCTCAAGGAGGAAGAAGGAGTGAATGAGAGATTGAATGAAAAACCAAAACAAAAACTCATCTAAAAGTGGCCGGCCACATTAAGCTCTTTAATCACATTAAATGCCATAAAATGCCATGAGTTACATGTAATACCCCTCCACTAGTCTAGTTTGGATTACACTTAACCCAATTTGATTCATCACATGAATCTAATCCTCTTGGTTCATCATATGAACCTAATCTTCACCTAATTGCCCTTTGTGTGTGACCCTATAGGTTCTTGTAACGTTGACAATGCTCCTAAACTCATTTAGAAGCATAAGTAGTGAGCGGTATCTAGCAACACATCACTACTACCCAAGTTACAAGAATGTTGAGATCCAACATCACCATTGTGACTACTAATTGTGACTCTTCACAATATGTGACAATGTCCTTCTATCCTTGATATCATGATTGATCAAACCGAGGCATAGACCGTGTCATCCTCTAATCAATCTGTGTCTTGAACTCCAAGTAGACTCACTCTAATCAAACGAGCTCAACATCACATGTTGACTCATTTGGGCATGGCCATGCACTTTAGTGGTCTCACTCTATCAAGAACTATGATATCACTCCCGTTATATGGGAGGGATAGATCTCATC
>NC_133866.1:9940564-10058223 GCF_044706935.1 Curcuma longa
CCCTAGAGTCAATCATTTGATGATTGTTGTATGAACTCCATGTATCATATTTCTACATTTTATAAAGGCATATTATTGTGGTTATTATACATCACTCACATCCCTCTGCATAATTTGTTACATGCCTAGTAATCGCCTTTATAGTCCACCCAGTTTACGGGTAACTGTTGACGAAGGCTAAGTAAGTAACTCTTAATGTAGGGAACCATGGTGACTTCAGGTCTAAGGACTAATAGTCATACTAATAGCCACATGAGAAAATATGTGACACTCATATAACGATCCATGATACTTTTCATGAGAAAGTATCATGGATCGTGGAGCACGAGTGTCATATACTTTCTCATGTGACTATTAATGTATATCTATGTGTCACCATGGTTCCCTACATAAGGAGTTACTTATCTCACGTCACCCGTAACTGGGTGACTTAAAGGTGAGATCATTATGTGGGAGGGGATCGTGTTGGCCTACATAGTATACGAAGTATCATAGTAGAGTGAGACCATTACACATTGTCTCTGTCCTATGTTAATACCCGCTTCGAGAAGCGTAGAACTCCATAGGACAAAAATTTTATCCCGTGGAACAATTGACAAAGTCTACAAAAAAACTAAGTCAATCGATCCTCAGGATCGCCGATTCAAATTACTAACTCGTTTTAATCAAACAATTCCACTACGATATGCAGAAACTAAATCATACCAGAACCAGATAACCTCAATGCCTTCCACGCATTCTGAACTTCTTCCTGGACGTTGGATGGACAACGGACCTCCAAAAACAAAGGAACTGCAATCTCCGGATGATGAAGCCTTGGATCGCCTTGCTTCTTCTCGCAGCAGTCTCCCACCTTGGATATGGCCCTTCACATAATCAGCCAACCATAAGAGAAGATGCCTTTATAGATATATATATATATAGAAATATGATACATGGAGTCCATACAATAATCTTTAAATGATTGGCTCTAAAGCTCTCACTTACAGTGTATATATTTAATAACTTAGTTTAGGATGTATATTTAGTTATTGATCATTCTTTCACAATAAATTTCCCCCCTGCATGACTTGATCATCTTAGAAATTGCGATAACTTAGTTATCTAAGTTTGTCAAATTTTAGAGGTTCACATACATGAAAGAGTTCTTGGATTGCGTGAGGATACAATTTAGTGATGGATTTTACCTTGAATAGTTGAGAATGATGATTTATTTTATACCTAGTGAGGACTGAGCCTGATTGTTTATTTGTTGTGTGGCACTTAGGGTAAATGTTACATTAGAACTTGCTCTGATTCTGTCAAGGCCACATTACCATGAGGTTGCATAATTTCATGAAGATCATTCCTTTATTCTTTATTCATTCATTCTTTTCTATTAGTTTAGGTTATTGAATAATCAATCTTTCGTTGTCATTTCTTTTTCCTTACCATCTCTTTCATTCTTTATCATCGGATTTGGGAACCTTGAATGCTGACATGAGGGTTTTGCCCGAGACAGACAAAATTTTAAGTGTGGGGGTGTGATTAGGAGGTCACCACTGATAAACTAGTATTTTGTTGTAGATAGATTTTTATTTTTGTTTTGTTGTATCTTTGTAGATAGGTTATTTTAGTTTCATTGTATTTGGTAAAAAAATGAAAAAAAAAAAGTGATCTGTTCAAAAAAAAAGAAAAAAATGATGAAAAAAATAGAAAAAAGGTTCTGTTTTGTTAATAAATAAAAATAAAAATAAAGTTTGAGTTGGTGATATTATTGGGATAGTTGGTAGTGAGTTTTTGCTATTTCTGTTTCTCCCTCTTGGTTTTTATGGTAGACATTTTAGAGTGTAGGAGGATCATGAGTTGTTTTCTTATTACTAACTCACTCCACACTAACTTGATTTTATATCTATTGGGCATTATTTCTATTGACTCATCAATGACGTAGGTCATTTTCCCATGTCTTCCACCTACATTCTTTATATTTTTCTCTTTACACACATTGTTTTCTTTCCCGGATTCAATTGACTCATTGCAGATTGAAGAAAATCAAGTTCAATTGAGATCAAATTGGATTTAATCAACCCAATCCACAAGCCAAGCCCACTTTCAATTGATCTAGCCCAATCCATTTCCAAATCAAATTAGCCAGCCCACTTCACTATTCGGCCCAAATCAGATAATACCGGTTCAAGCCAAGCTCACTTAAACCCGGTCCAAATCTACACCGGTTCAAATCAATTTCAATTCGGCCGGTTCGGTTCAATTGTAGGCCAGTTCAGCGTTAGGGTTAAAGGGCAAAAGTGGTTCAGCGATCGGCAGCTCGGTCCTAGGTTTAGCTTCTCCCTCGCGCGATTTCCCTTCTTCACCGAGCTCCGTGCAATCGTGCCCCAAGTGATTGGATTTTAATGTTTGGCTAAATCACTTAAGTTAGGCAATGTTGGTTGATCTAACGTGTGTGACTTGAGTTCACAGGAAAGTCCAGGAATGGAGTCTTGGCAAGGATGAAGTCCCGGAGGCGCGGCCTCTTGGCAAGGATGAAGACCCGGAGGCGCGGCCTCTTGGCAATTGGTGAAGTCCCCGGAAGCGCGGCCTCTTGGCAAGGATGTCTTAGCATGATGAAGTGAGGGAAATGTCTCAAGCTAGTGTAAGGAAGAGCACGAGGCTTGTGGAAGACATTTGAAGGCTTGCATCAAGGCTAAGGAGTGAAGGAAAGCTGAAAAGGGAAGTTTTCAGCTGTGGCAGTCGACTGGCCCTGCCATCAGTCGACTGGGGATGATCCAGAGCACACAGACGAGCTCAGAAAAATTTGCAGTCGACTGGCCATGGAGCAGTCGCTGATCTTGCTCCGTTGGAGCGACGACTGGCCGATTCAATCCGGTATTTTTAATTCCCGTTGAAGCCCATAGAGTCGACTGGCCTTAGAAGCAGTCGACTAGGGCACTGAAATTTATAAAAAGAGCAGTCAACGTCGCAGAGAAGAAGAATTCATTCTTTCATCTTTTTCATTGTTCTTCTGTCATCTGTAAAAGCTCTTTTCTTCCTCTTATACTTCATTAAAGATCTTGTACGAGGAAGACATCGTATTGTGAGGGTTTCTCCGCCTTCGAAGGGTGATTCGAAAAGGAGAGTTTTCTGATAGTGGAATCGTCGGGCTGTGTGTGTGGATCCTTGAATTAGTCACCTCGTTGAGGTGGATACCAAGTAAATCGAACGGGTTAGCGATTGATCTCTTTCTTTCTTGTTTTTATCTTGCTTCCGCTAACAAATTACAGGAGAATTCGAAAATCGCTATTCACCCCCCTCTAGCGAACGCACCGATCCTAACAAGTGGTATCAGAGCCTGGTGCTTTTCGGAAGATCAAACGTTGAACAGAAATACTAACGGAAGTGGTGTTTCAAGAGGGATACAGCGCTGCACGACCACCGTACTTCGATGGCAACGACTTCGCATACTGGAAAGGTAGAATGGAATATTATCTTATGAATTGAAAATTGGTTTAGCATTGTAGATGGCTTCGAAAAACCAATGGATGATACTGGAAAACCTCTACCTACAACAAGTTGGACAAAGGAAATATGCAAAAAGGCACAAGCCAATGCGAAGGCCACAACAACCTTGCAATGTGGATTATCCAAAGATCAACTGAGCAAGGTTGGACCTTGAGATTCGGCCAAGGAACTCTGGGAGAAACTGATTTTAGCTCAACGAGGGCTCAAGCGAATCTAAAGCAAAGAAGGATCTTCTAGTTGGATAGCTCAAACACTTCACCATGAGGCAAAATGAGATCATGAGTCAAATGCATGGACGATTCAAAGAAATTGTAAATGGTCTACATGTGATAGGTGAGAAATTGGACAACCGGGAGTAAGGTACGTGCCTCCAAGCCTTCTCCCGAACCACTTTATGGGCATCAATGGTCGATGCTTATAAAGTGTTGGAGGGATCTTCAATTGTAAAGTTAGACGAATTGTTTTGCGAATTTGAACTTCATGAACAAGCTAACTTGTCTTCGAAGGAGAAAGGTATTGCTTTATTTGTAGAAAAGAAGGTAGAAAAAGAAGAAGGAGAAGGAGTGTTCATCCGAATCCAAGCAAGAGACATCCGATAGTGATGAGGAGATGTCTCCCAAGCAAGTTGCACACTATGTGAAAAAGATGATGGGAAAATCAAGAAGGTTCACACAAAGAAGATGAAAAACTTATTCACTCCGCCATCTCAAGGTAACAGTCAAAGTTCTAATTTTAACCCTAATGTGACTTGTTTTGAGTGCAATATCAAGCCAAATTGCCCAAAGCTAAAGAAGAAGGAGGAGTTCAAGAAGAAGGATAAGAAAAAAGAAGTCATGGTGGCTCAAGCTTCGTGGGACTCCTCCAAGTAGCGAGTCATCCGATGAAGAGGAGGAATTGTGTCACATAACCCGACACATGGCTCTTATGGCAAGAAGAAGTAACAACGATACATCAAGTGAAGAAGAGCATTCAAGTGATGATGAATCCTCATCTAGCGAGGAAGAGGTAACGGACAAGGTAAAACAAAAATTTCTTTATCGTACTATTGCTTACCTTAAAAATGCTCTAGTTAAGTCAAAAACAAAAGTCAAGGTGTCAAAGACACACTTAGGAACACAAGAAATATTTGTGATCATTTCGGTTCAGCCCATGATATCAACTGGTTAACAAGGCAACCAAGGAACCTAATCAAATTTCAACAAACATCCGGTTTAAATACTGTAGCTTTCTCAAAACCTACCCTCAATCGCGATTTTGAGGTCTCCCTGTTGATGCGCGACCTCTGTTCTTCGTCTTCACTCGTGCTGTGCAATGAAGGGATAAACCCTACGGCGCTGATCCTCTTCCCCGAATTCTCTCCTTCCCCGTGCGATCGCCTCCATCGCTGACTGCCGCCGTCGTCGACCACTCTAGCCGTGTGGGAGGACGGTGTGCCTAATCCTTATTCACGAAGAGGAAAAGCAGAGGATCACGACTCACCGACCGCTGTACCGACATGATCCATGCTTTCGCAACTCTGCGCGGAGGGGTGAGTGTCCACCGGCCACAGGGATGAAGAAAACCTTAGCTCCCTGTTCGTTGACTTCCCCAAAACTCTATGGCGACGGCGCTTCTCCCCTGTTCTTCTTTCTTCCCGAGCCATGACAACTTCTCCCCGTGAGCACGATGATCGGTCTCGAGCATGGAGTTTTTTTCCTTGACGCCATCCTTGGCTTCCCAGCAAGGAGGAGAGGGCACCGTCGGCCTCAGTGGCGACGGTGTGGGGGTTGAGGAGAAGATCAATGCGAGAGAGACAAAGGATCGTGGGTTCCCTGTTCGTCATTTTTTTATGAAGGTAAATATATATATCATCAAGAAAATAGCACGTGTACCAACACCATCAATATGTCTCACACACTATCTAGCATGCAGGTTTTCCCGCCCATGCAATCATCCTGCCTGTGTCCGCGATCAATGAGGTAATCCCATCATGCATCATGAGCACCACCACTGCTACCTGGATGTCACCTCGTCAGTCATCACCTCGTCATCCGTCCTCTGCATCAGCCCTCATAATACCTTGAAGTTGTGCCTTAGTACCCATTTGAAGCCCGTCGCCTTCCCAGAAGAGATCGTATCCTCCATGATGTATACAGCAGTCACCAAATCCTAGCAATAATCTTCACACTATGTAAATAAACATTCTGAAATGAGAATTATTCTTTGGTCAATGTTTGTATTTAGTTTTATGCAAGTGTCCACTTAATCTATATTGTAGATAAACATGGTGTGTGGAGTCACACACAGAAGACCATGTTATCAGTTCCTTGTAGATTATAAACAGTGTTCACAACCAAGATGGATTGGACAAACCATTGGACTGGTGTAGTGTAATTCGGTCTTAGTCTGTCTTGACTATAGAATTACACTAGTACACTTAGTGTGTATTGAGCAGGACCACCTGAGGATTGTTCGATTTATACTGACTATATAATCGAACTAAACCTCTGTTACTATTGATGTACATGCTCTTAATCCCAATATAATAACAAACACATGTACTTAGTATATACTTCTTTGATTCATCAACGGGTGAGATTTAGAGTGATAGATCAAAAGGCCCGATGAGTTGGGAAGTAGTATTATGCACATGGTGTGTTGTTGATTATAGAAGGAAACTGTGTCCTATAATCTAGGCTGATGATGTCCCCTTGAGGAGCTCATAAAGGATTATCATGTAAGCCCTGCAGGCGGACTTAGTTCCACATGATAACAAAGGTTGAGTGGTACTACTCTTGGATTAGAAGTTAATTAGATTCGAGTTGTCAGTAACTCATTTGATTAACGGACATACGATATCTTAAACACAGGGAGATTAATGTACTTATAGTAAGAAGGAGCCCATATTATAATATGGGATTGGTGCGGTAGTGCAATAATAACTCTCTAGTGGAATGAGTTATTATTGATGGACTTAAGCTGTGTGTTCGGTAAAGAACATGGGAAGCTTAAGCCCATCGGGAGACCAAAACCAATTCCTCCTCTAGGTCCCTACTGTAGCCTCTAGAAATCCTCAAATCCACCTCAGAAAGAATTCTTAGAGACCTCTAAGCCCAGAAGAAATCTCTTTTAAACCCACCGATAATCGATCACCTGAAAAAGTTACGTCATTTAATCGATGCATGGTAATCGATCAACATGATCGATTACGGACGATGGTAATCGATCACCTAATCGATTAATGGAAACTTATTAAAATGGCAACGAATCTTATCTGTGGTAATCGATCACCTGATCGATTAGGGGACGATGGTAATCGATCACCTGATCGATTACGGGGCTTTTGTTAGCCGAAAAAGTTACGTCATTTAATCGATCATCTGTCGATTTGAATTAATTTTATTAAATTCACAAAATATTAGTCCACGGCCGAGGACAGACGCCATTGTAGCTTCTTGCTCATGGCGGCGTTGTACATTGTCGCTGTGCGAGGGTGGAGAAACAGAAAACTGAGGATAGGAAAGTTCTTCAAATGGCAGATGGAAGGCGACAGACCGCCTCGGTTCGATTGATATGCCGCTCGGAATAGGGATGTGGGAGCCATCAGATCGCACTCCTTTGCAGTTTTACCGTGGGATCTATGGGACGTCAGCAGTTGGCGCCATCAAAGATTTAGGGATATGGAACACGAAGCATATGGCAATGCATCTCACATGGCCCATCACGACCGATGGTGGACTGACCGCCCCTGCTCCTTCAGTCATTGGATGCGACGCAACTTCTACACCAAAATCGACGCATATCTCCGCCCCCCAACAGTGTCTTGCCACGTGCCAGCATTTAATACACCCTTGGTTCAGCTTACCATATGATGGGCTCACATCGGCCCAAGTCAGCCAAGCAGCCCAGATAGTGACACATTAACCAGACTCCAATTTGCCCCACTCGACGGTTCTAGTCGTCTCGGTGGGCTTAGTCATCGCAGCAAGCTTAGTCATCTCAGCAGGCTTAATCGTCTCGACGGGCTTAGCCGTCTCTCGACATTTTCAGTCCTCGTGACGGGTTCGTTCATCTTGGCGGGCTTAGCCATCTCGGTAAGCTTGATCGTCTCAGTGGGCTTAGTCATCTCGGAAGGCTTAGCCGTCTCAGCGGGTTTAATCGTCTTAGTGGTTTTAGCCATCTTGGCTTAACACATGAAAGCCGTCACTCTGCGCACTTGCCTCTAACCCCTTTTACTCATCCAAATCTCAATGAGCAATCACTCAGGTCAAAGATGCATAATTCTTCATAATAACTGGGCTAAGACATAGCCCCTTTATAGGTGTCGGAGTCCTAATCAAGAAAATAAAAACACGAAGACAAAAACAATGAAGACATATCTCCTTCAGTCAGCTCTCTCAGATGGTGGTAGCTCATCCCACACCCGCTGCGGATCCAAGGAGCTAAGGTTAGCTTCTAGGGAGAGTAGTCCTGCTTCTACGCATTTCCAAAGAGTCCCTTCAAAACCATACCTCAGCATGTTGCTGCTCCTGGAAGAAAGGAGTTCGAAGAACTCCTCCGATCAGAGAAAGGCTGCCTTCTGTTCCTCACGGCGCCTTTGCTCCTCCTCCTTGTAGAGCCACAGTTCCTCGCAGGCATCTTCCACGGTCGTGCGTGCCTCTTTCAATGTCTTCCTTAGCTCATCGGCAGTCCGGCGTTCGTCGGCTATCAGGGATTTCCCCCAGGCTCCCAACTTTGTATTAGGTAAGGGCCTCCACTTAGATTTTGTTTTGGGGTTCTGTTTGGATTGATCTTAATCCTGGTGGAATTGTTGTTGAGTTCAGATCAGTTAGTACTGTTGTGTGGATTAGGGTTTTGTTAGCTTGAGCTTAATTAGCATTGAGTGGTGTTAATTGGAATTGGTTGGGTTAATTGGGTTGAGTTGTGTTAATTGGATCAAGATAAATTAAGTGAGGATGATTAGGGGATTTATTTTGTTATAAAATTAAATATAATATTATATTTAGAGGGTGTTGTATTTTTGTAAATTGCAAGACCTTGATTTGTGAATCCTGTTATATATATACGGAGGATTTTATTGGGAGTTCTTATTTCAACGATTCGTCAATCAGGTAGGTACTCTTGTACTTGGTCAATACAGGTCTTATTTGTAGTGCATGATTTATTATAAATTTGTTAATAATTATCTTGTTGTTATCCTTGTTACCCTCGTTGCTTGATACTTATTACACTGTTGACCTTGATATGATCTAGTGCTATCAATATAATCTGGCCTTTGCTATAATTAATTGTTGATCTGTGATGATTTATTGTTGATTGTAATGTTGAGTATATCTTGATAGATGTAGTCATTACTTGTTGAACTGAGCATCATAACATCATAACATGTTGTTATTAACTCTCACTAGAACATTGTTGATAGTGGTACAGGAGTGAGAGCATTATAGCACTGTGTGGGTGCGACCAGGACTAGCTAGATAGCTCTCCTAGGATACTGCCCCTCTCCCTTACGTGTAGTTGGTCTGTTGTTGGAGCGGGTGATTCCTGTCATGCACCCCAGTTCATTGTGTGGGTGTTTGGGGATGTTGAGTGTAGACAGTGACCAGACAGCTAGATAGCTCCCCTGAGATATTTTCCCCGCTCCTCACTCACGTGTAGTGGTCTGTTGTTGGAGTGTGTGTAGTTGTCCTGTTTGGCGCCCCTAGTTCACTGTGTGAGTGTCTGGGGGTGGCGAGTGTAGACAGTGACCATGCATGTTACTTGTGATGTGTGTTGCATATGTGCATGCATTTGTTGGTAGTTTACCTTACTGCATTTGTTGATGGTTTATTTAATACATCTTTATGTGTGGTTGTTGCACTTGTTTGATATATGATTGTTGCATTGTGTGACATTACATGCATTGGTTGAATTTGCATGATATCTGTTAATGTTATTTAGTATTATTGACCTTGTTCATTAAGTATCCATTGGAGAGACTGTATATCTTTGAGATCTATGTTTATATATTTATGTTGTGCACTTCTATTCTAGTATCCACTGAGTATTTTATACTCACCACCCAGACCCTGTGATTTTCTTTCTTTCTTCCTAGGTAGCAGATAAGGATGTTGTCTTGAAGCTTGAAGTTCTGTCAGACTGCCCCCATCTCACAGCAGGAGAAGTGATACCGTTGTTTTACTTCGTATGATTTTCGGATTGTATTTGGATATGTGGATTTTGGTTTGTGTTTGGATTTGTGGTCGTAGCTGTGGACTTAGATGTTGATATAATTCCGCTTGCACAGTTTTTGTTATTTTAGTCTTGTGTTGTTTATGTTTTGGCTTCGTGGTGGAGTTTGTATCTGTGGATTTTTTTTACGTCGTGTGGATTTTTTTTGTCATTGTGGCATGTGGTTTGTGGCCGTATGAGCCTTTATCATATAGTTTAGCAGTTTATATACATGTGTTGTATTAGTGATCGACCATGTGGACCATTATGTTAAAATGTGTTAGGAAAAGTTATTGTTACGAGGGAGATGTTGCCCGAATTTTTTGGACAGACGTCTCTCGGGACTTGACACAAATGCTATTTCTTGCAAGAGCTATGCTATGTTAGGATAACATGCATAGGGAGGGATAGTTCAATTTATTAGAGCAATGAGGTACTTGCCTCCGATAGCCAAACTACATTTTGACCAATCCGGTTCCACGGAAGTTTTCCACCGACTACCTGAGTAAATCAGAAAGCGCACGCAGCGATCAACCCAGATGCCCAGCATCCTTTGATTGCGATCTCCATTTGGAGGAAAATTTTTGTAAATACATCGTAACTGGGGATCGAACCGCGGGTGCCTGGGTGACAACTTGGATGTCCTACTACGGCACCATGGCCCCGGGGACAATTTTAAGTTGTTAGACATCAATGACATAAAGGTCTAAAGTTATTATCATTGTTAATAGATGACATGAGACCGTTTATGGATGTTGATAGTATGTGGGATAAAGATGAGCGATAATGAATTTAAAATATATATTTCATTATCAATGTGATTATATATATATTTAAAAGAAAATATATATACTATTTCAAATTATAAAATAAATATATCTACTACTTCAAATTATTAAAGTATGAATAAGATTAAATTAGATTTTTAAAACAATACATTTTTTAAAAAAAAATTTATAAACCCTCTAATTGCATTTTAAAAATAATTTTAATTTTAGATTTTATAAATTTAAAATAAAATATCTAATTTAGTCTATTTTTAAAAGGTATACTACTTTTCAATCCGACTTTAATATCATAATTTTAAGTATATTTAGGTGAGGGATCCCTAATCTGTGAGCAATCATTGCTTTAATATCTTACTTTTAAGTATATTTAGGCGAGGGATCCCTAATCTGTGAGTTCTCATTATTGACTCCCAGCTTCTCTCCCTCTTCCTTCGCTTCCTTACCCCACAAGCAACATGTGTTACTAACTGACGCTGAGCGGAATAGCGATTATCCTGTGGACAATATTGAATTTGTTGATTCGACTGGGAACGCCAGAAATAATCTTCTAAAATTTATGATACAGGAGGATCCAAGGATTTTTATTATTAATTTTAATAATTTTTATTTTTTATAATTTTTAAAGATTTTAGTATTTAAAGTAGTTTTAAAAAGTTTTATTTTTTATATTTTAGGATTTAAAGTAGTCTTAAAAAGTTTAGAATTTTTAAGATTTTGAGTCTACTAAGAATTTTTCTTAGAATTTTATATTTGAAATATGTTTAGGATTTTTAAGATTTCGAGCCTGTTAAATTTTTATAATTTTATATTTGAAATCCGTTTAGGATTTTTAAGATTTCGAGTATGTTAAGAAGTTTTTTTGAATTTTTCTTAGGGTTTGAATCAATATAAATATCTTATGAGTTGATGTTTAAGGAGAAGAAGTTGTGGTTTAATAATATTTTCATCAGTGCCATTTATTTTCTTATCTCTTATTATTCTTTTGAATCAATAAGTTTTAGAAGATTATTTCCGACGTTCGTAGTCGAACTAACGGATTCAATATTGCCCGTAGGATAATTGCTATCCTGCCCAGCGTCAGTTGGTATCAGAGCATTGCCCGCAGGATAATCGCTATCCTGTCCGACGTCAGTTGGTGTCAGAGCATTGCCCGCAGGATAATCGCTAACCCGCCTAGCGTTAGTTGGTATCAGAGCATTGCTCGTAGGATAATCGTTATCCTATTCGATGTTAGTTGGTATCAGAGCTCTCAGATCTGATGTATTGTCGTCATGGTTGTTATCGTGGTCGTGACAAGCAGGTTCCGACAGAGGAAGTCTCACACCGTGATCATAACACCCAAGACGAGATTCTTGATTTATAGAGAAAATTTACAAAGTTATCCTAGCGTCCAACAATGCAAGATCTAAAAGATGTAAGTTCTCTTATTCTAATTCTTCCACTTTTAAAAATTCTTATCATAGTCGCAAAAGCCATGGTTGAAAGAAGTTGTATGAAGATATTGAATTTCCAATTGATCTTCTCGAATTTTCTAGGACTGAGGAATTTGTTGATTGACTTAATGAAGTGGAGAGACTTTTTATTATGAGGAAGTGTCCAATCATGTAAAAGTCAAACTGATCATCATTAAACTCATCGGCAAGCATTAACATGGTGGGAGCAATTGCGATGCTCACATATAATGCAGAATTTAAAAAACTTTCAGAGTTCTGTCAACAGCTGGTGGCGCAGGACGAGGATCGGATGGATCAATTTATACAGGGCCTCGCTGCATATATTCGAGACAGGATGTCAGGGTCTTCTATCAACTCATATAGAGAGGCCTTAGACCGGGCATTGGCTATTGAGTTGACTCGGCAGCAGATATCTAGAGAGAAAGAGAAAGAGTTGGAAAGCAGAACGTTCGCGGTAAAATGAGGGGTCGGGACTCTCAGCCGACTGCTCAGAAGCGACAGAGGACTGGACAACCGTCTAGAGGACAGTTCCGTAGTACTTCATATTCGGGCCAGAAAGATCAGAATAGAAAGTGTAATCGCTGCGGATCATAGTCATATGATGGATGATTGCCCACTGGATCATCCTATCTGTTACTATTGCAAACTTCCGGGTCATACGGTCAGAGAGTGTACTCTGAGGGCTCAGCTGGAGTCTACTGGTGCTGCATCTTCTGGAGGACGTCCTATCCAGCAGCGATCTCAGAGGACACAGAGGCCCAGAGCACCACAGCAGCAGCTACCCCTACCACCCCAGCCACAGATGTATATGCTTCAGGGGAGAGATCATGCAGTTCCACCGACAGCTTTTCAGTATTCTACTGGTCCAGAGATACGTTATTCTACACAGCAGTACTTACCAGCCGTACCTCAGTCATACATGCTACCTCAGCAGCAGCCTCAGTTTCCGACTCCAGCTCCTCCGAGTCAGGTTCCGACGGAGTGGCGGCCTTCTACCTCTCAGCCGGTTACGCAGCCGTCCAGCACTGAGGTTGGACGTGTCTATGCGATTACTCGGGAGGATGCACAGCGGGCCGATGGATCGGTCATCAGGGGTATGGTTTCTGTCTATTCCATATATGCAGATACTTTGATTGATACTGGTAGCTCTCACTCTTTTATATCTAGAGTATTTTTGAGAAAAATTGGTAGAATTCCGATGATTAGATTGTGTAGTCTAGCAGTATCTTTACCATCCGGTGAAGTGCTGACTACCAATCAGCAGATTAGGGAATGTCCGTTGGATTTCGACGGTCATACCCTTACAGTGGATCTGCAGGTGCTTGATATGGCAGAATTCGATATCATTCTGGGTATGGATTGGTTGGCCACTTACCATGCTACAGTAGATTGCCGAGCGAGAGTGGTTACCTTCCGACCTCCGGATCAACCCGCTTGGGAATTCGTTGGCACTCAGAGTGATGGATTATCTATTATCTCGGCTATACAGGCTCAGAGACTATTAGACAGTGGTTGCCGCGGTTATCTGTTGTTTCTGAAGCAAACAGAGGAAGACGGTATTTCTTGTCCTTCCGATGTTCGTATCGTCCGAGAGTTTCAGGATGTATTTCCGGACGAGCTTCCTGGTTTGCCACCACAGAGGCAAGTTCAGTTTACTATCGAGGTAATTCCGGGCACGACACCAGTGTCCAAGGCCCCATATCGGATGGCACCGAAAGAGCTAGAGGAACTTAAGGTCCAGCTACAGGAATTATTGGACCGGGGTTTCATTCGTCCGAGTGTTTCACCCTGGGGAGCCCCAGTCCTGTTTGTGAAGAAAAAGGATGGATCTATGCGATTGTGTATTGATTACCGCTAGTTGAATGCGGTAACAGTGAAGAACAAGTATCCATTGCCTCGCATCGATGACTTATTTGACCAGCTGAAGGGTTCATGCGTATACTCTAAGATTGATCTGCGATCTGGCTATCATCAGCTCAGAGTACGAGACGAGGATGTCCAGAAGATAGCTTTCCGCACTCGGTACGGACACTATGAGTTCTTGGTGATGCCGTTCGGTCTCACCAATGCTCCGGCCGTATTTATGGATCTGATGAATCGGATTTTCTTGGAGTATCTAGATCGGTTCGTCATTGTCTTCATCGATGATATTCTGATATATTCTCGATCAGAGGCAGAGCATGAGCAGCATCTCCGCATTGTACTCGAGACATTACGTCGAGAGCAGCTGTACGCAAAGTTCAGCAAGTGTGCTTTCTGGTTATCATCGGTGGGATTTCTTGGACACATTGTATCCAGCAGAGGCATTTCTGTAGATCCTCAGAAGATCGAGGCAGTTACTGGTTGGGAGCAGCCGAAGACAGTTCAGGAGGTTCGTAGTTTTCTGGGTTTAGCAGGATATTATCGGAGATTTGTTGAGGGTTTCTCGCGTCTTGCTACACCGCTGACTCGACTAACCAAAAAGGGAGCGAAGTTCGTCTGGTCAGAGGCCTGCGAGACTAGCTTCCAAGAGCTTAAGCAGCGGTTAGTGAGCGCTCCGATTCTGGTGATTCCTTCTGGCGAGGATGGATTCACACTTTACACGGATGCATCATTCCAGGGACTTGGTGCGGTATTGATGCAGCGTGACCGGGTAGTCGCTTATGCTTCTCGTCAGTTGAAAGACCACGAGAAGAACTACCCTGTGCATGATTTGGAGCTTGCCGCTATTATCTTCGCTCTGAAGATTTGGCGACACTATCTATATGGAGTTACCTTCGAGATTTTCACCGATCATAAAAGCTGAAGTATCTGTTCACCCAGAAAGAGCTGAACCTCAGACAGAGACGATGGATGGAATATCTGAAGGATTACGATTGTACCATTAGCTACCACCCAGGTAAAGCTAATGTAGTCGCAGATGCACTCAGTCGGAAGTCACAAGGGATTCTAGCTAGTCAGATGGTAGCCGTTACTGATCTGATTCGGCAGTTTTCTGAGTTGGGACTGATAGAGCATAGTCGGACTCAGCATGGTGTTCTGGTTTCGATGGTTGCTCAGTCACTTATAGTGGAGAAGATTAAGTTGGCCCAGGCTAGTGATCAGCATCTGCAGTTTATCCGCAGCAGAGTGGACTCTGGACAGCAGTTAGAGTTCTCATGTGATGCAGAGGGGATAATTCGATTTCGAGGTCGACTTTGTGTTCCAGAGCAGCATCCGGTTAAAGATGAATTGCTGCATGAGGCACATCATTCGAGGTTCGCGATACATCCGGGTGGTACTCGTATGTATCGAGACCTTAAGCGCTTCTATTGGTGGGACGACATGAAGAGAGACATTGCAGATTTTGTTGCGAGGTGTTTAGTCTGTCAGCAGGTGAAGGCTGAACACCAGAGACCAGCAGGATTACTTCAGAAGATACCATTACCTGAGTGGAAGTGGGAGCACATCACTATGGATTTTGTTACTGGTTTGCCCAAGACCCGGAAGGGGCATGATGCGATTTGGGTAATCGTCGATCGATTAACCAAATCCTGCTCATTTCCTTCTGATACGTCGGATAGATTCATTGGATCGTCTAGCCGACATTTATTGCCGAGAGATTATCAGATTACACGGTGTACCTGCTAGTATTATTTCTGATAGAGATCCGCGGTTTACTTCCCGATTTTGGCAGAGTCTGCAGCAGGCATTGGGCACAGAGCTCCACTTCAGTACAGCATTCCATCCCCAGACAGACGGTCAGTCAGAGCGCACTATCCAGACTCTGGAGGACTTATTGCGAGCGTGTGTTATGGATTTCGGTGGCAGCTGGGAGGATCACTTGCATTTAGTGGAGTTTGCATATAATAACAGCTACCATTCTACCATTCAGATGGCTCCATTCGAGGTGTTGTATGGTAGACCCTGTCGATCTCCGGTATTGTGGGAGGAGGTCGGCGAGCGACAGTTATTGGGTCCACAGAGTATACAGCACGAGGCAGAGCTTGTTCGAGTTATCCGACGACGTATGGCAGAGGCTCAGGATAGACAGAAAAGTTATGCAGATCGGAGACGTCGGCCATTGGAGTTCTCTGTGGGCGATCATGTATTTTTGCGAGTTTCACCCACGAAAGGGGTGAAGAGGTTCGGACTGAAAGGGAAAGCTTGCTCCACGCTACATTGGTCCCTTTGAGATACTAGAGCGGATTGGCGAGGTGGCATACCGCCTGGCACTACCGCCGACACTTGCGGGTGTTCATAGCGTATTTCATGTTTCTATGCTGCGGAAATACGTACCTCATCCTTCGCATGTTGTGAAGGAAGTACCTGTTCCTCTCCAGCCAGACGCGACTTATGAGGAGATTCCGGTGCGGATTCTTGACCGGAAAGAACGGCAGTTGCGGAACAAAACCATTCGACTTGTAAAAGTCGGATGGGAGCATCATTCAGATGAGGAGGCTACATGGGAGCTGGAGGATGTTATCCGAGCTCGATATCCCCATCTATTTGCTTGAGGTATGATTTTAATTTTCATAATATTTCTACATTGTAGTTTGAAGTTAATAAATTTGGGGACCAAATTTTTTGTTAGTGGGGGAGAATGTAAAATACTGAAAATATTAAGGGTTTAATTGTAAAATAATCCTAATTAAATAATAATAGAGCAAAAAGATTAATTAAAAGGTTATTTTATTAAATGGATGATTTAAGAGATTTAATTAATTAATGGATTAAATGAGTGTTTAGGATTAAGGGTTAATGGGTATGGATTAAAGGTTAAAGGTTGGATCCAATAAGAATCCGATAAAGCCGCGAGTTCCTCTTCCCATTTCGCGATTTCTTCCTCTGATGCACGCCGCGACTCCCCTGTTTCTCTCTTTTCTTCGCTCTGATCGCACGAACCGAAGGTGATCTGCCGGAGCCGGCGATGAGGAAACCACCGGGGACCTAAGTCTTCCACTTCCTGGGCTTGATCCTTGCTGGGGAAGGTGGTTCGACAACGAGCAACGACGGTAGAGGCGACGATCGGAGCGAAATTGGTCGGGTAAGTGTTCGGAAGATTTGTTGATTTCCCTTAAGTTGCTTTGGATCTCTTGGGTTTTTGGAGTTGATCGTGCCTCACTGTTTGATTTGGAATGAAATTCCAGATCCGGTTGGTTCTTGATTGAGAGCCGGTGGTGTTGATTGAATAGCTGGATTTGGGGTTCTAGGGTTTCGGATTGAGGTAAGGTTATCTTCTTGCAATTTAATGGTTTAGGTATTCGGATCTTGAATTTGGGTTGTCCAGTTTGATTTGGAATGAAATTTTCCAGATCTGTGTTGGATCTTGGATCTTGATTCCGGCGGCTGTGCCTTGGAACTAGGGCTTCGGTTCAGAACCAAGGAGCTAGGGCACGGTTTTAATTTGGTAAGGTGAGTAATTGGATCTATAGTGTTTGGTTTGGTTTATTAGAATGGATCACTGATTTGTGGCTTGAATGGGATGTCGGTTGCTGTTAGGTTAATCCAGAGAGGGATTTGATTTCTGGCAGCAAGGAAAGAAGAAGAGAGGAGAAAAACTGAAGCTGGTTCTAGGGTTTGATTGGGCTCAGAATAGAGGTAAGCTTCCTTGCTTGCATTCGGTTAATTGTTGGATTTTATAGTAGAGTTGTTCTTATCTGTTGTGATTGGGTTGTTAGTTAAGATTATGATATGAATGGGATGTATAGTATGGTTAGGGATTAAGACCCATTTAGATTGTTTATTAACCTAAAATCAACTAGTGAGTTAACCTTAGGTTTTGGATCATGATTAAGTTGGTTAAAGTTTGTTGATTAGCTTGGGTTGATTAAACCTGAGATTAAATGGGTTAATCCGATTAATTAATTAATTGATTAATATCATTAATTAATTAATTAGTTAAATCCTGTTAATAGAAATCTAATGGGTAGATTAGTCTAACCCAAGTTAGCTTAATTGAATAGATTAAACTAACTTTGATTCAATTAGGGTTTCTTCGATATATATGATATATTTAGGATATTATCATTGTATTTGCAGGACCCTGAGTGATACTTGGAGTTTGATATATACGAGGGTTCTGGGGGTTCTAGTTTTTGATCTTCGATACATCAGGTGGGTAATTTACTGTATTTGGTCAATACAGTTCTTTCTATTTTCAGTGCATGATTCTTTAACAGTTCTTGTAGTTTGATACCTTGATGTTACTCCTTTCCTGTTATTTGTATCCTCTTATGTTACTCATGTTTATATCATGCTTGACCTTATGTCTGTTGATCTTGGATTATTAATCTTGACTATTGTTTCTATCATTGATATGACATCTGTGATCCTTATTGATATGATTCTTTCCTTATGATACCTGAGATCATGATGACTTATACCTACGCTTATTGATTAGTATGGTAGGTGCTGATTACTATGATTTGAGCATCTCATCATGATGCATGATAACGATTGTAAATCCCATTATTGTGGGTCTATCGTGATGGTAGATGACTTTAGTTGTATATCTATATAGGTGGTTATCATACCCTATTTCCATCACGGTGATGGCGACTGTATGGCAGTGTACGCAGTCGGCGGTTTTATGGCAGTGTACGCAGCCGAGTCGATGATTTGACCTCGACACCGGATAGGAGTGGTACTCGGAGAGTACATGGTTGGTACGTCGGTGATGAGTATTAGAGGACAGATATCGGCCATAGGATATATAGCTTATCATAGCTACGGGATCACCGGACGCGGAGCACTGATCCCCGATTTGGATCACCGGACTACTTTGTTGTAGGGCGCGGAGTACTGATCCCCCGATGCCGGCCATCCCAGCCTCAGATGCTTGCACGAGTGTTGTAGTGAGTGGGGCAGTTGCATCATGCATATGCACATCATGTGCATGATATATATATGTATTGGACCGTACTGATACTGCATTTTGATTGTCTACTTGTTTGATTCTTGACTGTTGCACTATGCTTGACATGTCATTCATATGGTGCATTACATGAGATTGTTATATTTGGGAGGTGTCCTAAGGCAATCGCCTTATGATTATACTTTGTATTGAATAAATTCACTGTTTAAGTGCATATTTTATATGTTTGATTGGATCTTAGACTTGTTCACTGAATGTCCACAATACATTTCATAGCATGAGAGAATTTGTGATACGATCACAAACTGTGAGTTTCTCTACATGTGTAATTATGAAAGTATTGAAACTTTCCCTAGTCGATGAATTGATGAACACGGACGTCATCGATTCTGTTGAGACTAGCACGTTTATACTCCTTGGTTTACCAAGCAGTAGCTCTCACTAGCTGGAGACATTGGATGTTGAGAGTTAAACGTGGATGCTAGTTAAAGGTAGCTAGTTCATTGGAGTGACCTGCCATGAGACTTCATGTGGTTCCTTTTGTATGTCAATGAAGTTCTCAGTGCAGCTTAAGTGCGAGTTTCCTTAGACTTGCGGTATTCAAGTCACCTTGGTCGCGGAAGCTTATACTTTAACATCTTAAGCAAGCATCTCCAAGGAGGTGTGGACCCGAGATGATTGGGTATAAGTTGAAGTGCCCGAAGGTGTTTGAATAGCCCACAGAGGATTCACCGCTCTTTATAAAAGAGACGTATACCCTACGGCCGCTTGTTTGGATTGTTACTGAAAGTCTTTGGCCAAAGCAACACGTATTCTTGAACACGTGTACGAGTAACTCGAATCCTCAGAACAAGGAAGTAAGCTTGGGCTAGGTGTGACGTAGTCAGCCTAGTGGGGACTGACACACACAGACCATGTCCTGAACCAAGCGGGTATAAGACGGTGAAAGGAACGAGGACACGTTTCAGTAAAGCTGCTGAAGGGTTTAGAAATTGTTCTGAAATCAGTTATTGATTTTTCGGTCAATTGGGGATCATGATGTACTACTAGGTGCCACTCATGATCGATCCGAAATTAAGAGTTAATTTCGGACGGCCAACATAACCGGAAACCTATTGGGTCACACGCATTACAAGTTTTGAAAGGACTTAAAACGAGTTTGAGAATTAGATTCTCAGAACAGAAGAAATCCGGTTAGACCGGACAAAGGCAAATGATGGATTCTATCTTATGAAGATGGATTAATCAAAATCGGAAATGATCTGGTTGTTGAACCAGACAAATCGATTTTGAACCAAAGATTGAACCAACTTGGTTTGGTTCATGTTGGAAGGCATTTTGGCAAAATGGAAGGCATGACGGGCTTCGTCTTGAGAAGACGAAACAAACGAAACTTGTTTGGGTTCAAATCGGAGTTCATTTGGTTATTCAATTAAATCGTTTTGGTTATGAACCAAATTGAACCAAACAACCCGGTTGAACCAAAACAAAAACCCAGGCATTGAACCCGGTTCAATTGAAAAACCTAAAACCATGGTTTTGACAAAACCGGTTCAAGCTATTCCGGTTCGCCTCCTTCTTCCTCAAACGCGCGGACACGCGTGTTTTTCTCCAGCCCGACGCCGAAGAAAAAAAGGAAAGAAATCCTTGGGTGGCCGGATCTTGCGCAAACAAGGAAGGAGATCCTCTCCTCCATCCATCAAGCACACAAAGAAGGCAACAGAATCCTTTGATTGTTGCTGATCACGCAAAGAAGGAAGGAGATTTGATCTTCTTCCCAAATCTGCCGGCGAGCAAAAAGGAAGGAAGGGTTGGCCGGCTGGTTAGGGATTTGGGCTTCGGCTCTTTAAAAGGAGGTGGGGCCGGCGGTTTTAAGGGATCGAAAACCTTCTCTTTTCTGCCTCTTCCTCTTGCCGTTTCCTCCTTCCTTTTCTCCGGTTTCTGTCCGAAGAAGAACCTGCTGGTTCTGTTTCTTTGCTTCCCGCCGGCCGGAAACTTCCTTGCTGCGGAAACCTGAAGCTTCTCCCTGTGCTGTCTGCACTTGCTGTTGCTTGCTGCTTGTGAGCTTGCTGCCCCTGCTGCCCTTGCTGCCGAGCTGCTTGTTGCTTGCTGCCGTGAGCTTTGCTTGCTTTTTGCCGAACTGTGCTTGCTGCCTTGAAGCCAAAGCCGGAAGCCTCCATCATGCTCCATTTTCGTGCCTTTGAAGATCACCGGAAACCAGTTTACCGGCGATCGTTAGAAAACCCCGGAAACGAAAGCAACGTGTGTTGTTGCGCGTTTCCGATATTAGGGTATTCTTCTGTATCGACCGTTGCTGATTTACGGCTAGTACCGTAACCAGCAACGCGACTCGTGCTTGAGAAGCCGTCCCGACAAACTTGGCGTGGATCACCGATAGAGCAACTCAACGTTTCATGCCCTTTCCGCTGAAAGTCATACAACAGGTATACCTAGAATAAAATTTGTTATTCTTGAAAATTTTAAATTGCTATTATCTGTGCAACCTGTTGTATCTTGCATGCGTGCGTTGTGTGTGTTGTAATAATTAGTTTATTACTTGTTTTTCTTCCGCTGTGTATTCGTTTTTGAAACGCATAAACACGCGCAACGCACCTAGCCGATCCCAACAGTGGTATCAGAGCCAGGCTGTGCAAGCAAACGCGGAAAAATATTTTTCGTATTATAGTTTGTATATTAGGAAATATATATTTTTAAATTAAGAATTTTCTAATTATAGAAATTCCTTAATTTGTTAAGGAAATTTCAATTTAGGAAAATTTTATTTTCCTAAAATAATTAGAATTTCCTAATTTAAATTTTTATTTCCTAAAATAAAATATGTGGTTAAATTTGGAATTGTTTCCTAATTTAACAAAAGATCGCGATTCATGAAATCAGATCTTTAAACATATTTTAACAAACCATAATTGGAAAATTATAATTAGTTGCCATATATGTCATGCCATATAAAATTGTCATGTTTAGCTGCATTATGCCATGCCATATATGCCATGCCATATAAAATTACCATGACTAGTTGCATTATTTATGTCATGCCATAAATGCCATGTCATGTAGATTTTGCATGAAAGATGATGAGACTGAAAATCCCTTATTTAAAATATTAAAGTCGACACCTTCCGTTAATATGCTTTGAACCAGAACTTGGTTTCTGGCTTGGGTTGTTGGACTCTCTCCAAGCCCAAACCTGAAATCAAATATGTTCAAATCATAGAGACTCGATCTCGTGATTAACGGGTTGACTTTAACTTGAAGCATTGACTTGTTGGACTCTCTCCAAGGTCAATGTGGATAGAGGTGAAGTTGGGTGCTATGTATACGATGCATACGTGTTAATGCGTTAACAACCCGATGTTTATGCCGATATTCAATTAGTTGATAGCATAATGTGATAGTTATGTATACGCGATACATAATTGACACACGATGTCTACCACCGTAGCTAAGAATAGCTTGTTGGACTCTCTCCAAGGTTATTCTTATCTATGGTGGATATCAACCCATTTGGAGATAAATAATTATCTCCCGAATCAGAGTAAGGGCTCTCGATTTCGTAAAATAAATGGGAATAATTTATATATGTAAATTGTTTACAAATATATTTCAAAACTCATCTCTCATATACTCGATTTGTTTTCTTTCTTAGGTTAATCGTTTAAGAATGTCGTCTTTGAATTTGCGTACGATTTTGGATACCAATAAGTTGACTGGCCCTAACTTCCTGGACTGGTATAGAAATTTGAGAATCGTTCTCAAAACTGAAAAACTTGCCTATGTCCTTGATGACCTTCTTCCCACATCCTTGGCAGATGATGCAACTGATGACCAAAAGTTGGCCTATCAAAAACATCTGGCTGATTCTGAATTAGCTAGTTGCATCATGTTAGCCTCTATGTCACCCGACCTGCAAAAACAGCATGAGCATATGGATGCTTATACTATTGTTTTTCATCTTCGTGAGTTGTTCGATGAGCAGGCGAGATCCGAACGGTTCGATGTCTCTAAGCTCCTCTTTCGCTCACGAATGCAGGAAGGTACATCTGCAGTACAACATGTATTGAAGATGTACGGGTACATTGAGAGGCTAGGGACACTCGGTTTTGCGATGGACCACGAGTTAAGTATTGACTTAATTCTGCATAGTTTACCCGACAGTCATTCACACTTTGTGATGAACTATCGTCAACAATTATCAACCACACCTACTACTATCATGTATATGTTATGATGTTCGGGTCAAAAAGTAATGATTACAATTACTTAAGGCATAATCAACATCAATTAGGACAAGTCGTCAATCAGACATATATAGTAGTAAATTCGTAGATAGATATTATAATAAATAAATGAGATTGTAGTAATAGTAACAAGTTCATATCACTGGTTAACGATTAAGTACCAAGCATCGACTCTAATAAGGATGAAGATAAGATTTCTAACAATTGATCTATAATATGTCATGTACTACAAATTAGATCTGTACTGACCAAGTACAGGAGTACCCACTTGGTATGATAAATGTTAGAAAAAGAACCCATAATATAATCTTCTTATTTATTCAAAATCAACAAATCAAGATCCTGCAATTTGCAATAGACAACACTCACTAAATACAACAGTACATTTAATTTTGCAGTAAAATAAATCCCCTAATATACTATAGTTTATCTCCTCTACTTAATTTATCTTAATCCACTCCTTTCCAATTAAATGGTTAACACAATTAAACTATTAACACAACAAGATCACCTATAATCCAATTGCACTCATTCCAATTAAACTCAAGCTAATCTCAGCCGAATTTAAAATCAACCTAACCAAATCCAATTAACACAAGTTAATTTCAGTCACAAATAATCACATAAATCCAATTAATTCATACCACACTTAATCAACCGGATCTAAAGCTATCGGAAAAACAACACAACAATCAATAAACTCACCTCACTGAACAGCTAATGCGGTGAATCCTTCAACAATTGGAACAGATCGATCCCAATGCAACCCTAGCTCCATCGATCCCCAATAGCAAGCAAAATCTAATAGAATCAACACATAGGAATCTCAACATCCCAACCACGAACAAATCCAACAGAACCAAAATCCTAACAAAATCCATAAATCTGATCACCGTCCTCAACATCCAAACAACCAAAAAATCGATCACAATAACAAAACCTAAATCCAATTGGATGAGTAAGATAATAGTGTATGATTCCATCATCTAGAATTGTAGGAGAAAAGATAGACAATATTCCAACATAATTCTAAAAAAAAGAAGGGCTGGGGAGGTTATAGTTAGAGTATAATATATGTAATAATGTCTATAGGCTCTAAACCCCCGTCTATTTTTCTAGGAATTATTCTATTCCAGAATCAATTAAAAAAAATTAGGATGGTTTACATTATGGAAGAAAAGAATGGATATGTGATATTAGAATCACATTAAATATTCTTTAGTTATATGAGATAAGTCTATCCATAATATCGCTATATTACATAACTATATAATATTTATTTTTTTTTTTTAGTATTGTTTATTTTATTCATTTATTTATTATAGTATTGTAAGGCTAGAATTTCTATTTTTCCTAATTACAACCAATCCTATAATCATAATCTGGATCCTCATTATTCATATTTGTTATGTTATATATGAACAATATACAACATATAATAAATATATATATTTATTATCCGGTGTAATTCAAATTGAAATTAGATTCAATTCATTATATATTTCATTATATATTTCTTATTATATATTTCTTATTATATATTTCTTATTTATATATTATATATTTATTTATTTATATATTATTTATTATTCTTAATTCCTTAATTCTTATATTTTTATATTAAAAATTTTTGTTATTATTTTATTTATTCTTATTTGATAATATGTATAATATACAATACAAATTACAAATAATATAATTTATTATAATTATAAATAAATAATTAATAAATAAATTTTTAATTTTTAATTTAAGTTAAGATATTAATTATTAATATCTATTGGTACTTTTTTATTACATAATATGTATTACATATTAACTTTTTTATTACTATTACATATTAATATATATATTTTATTATATTAATTTTTATTTATATTGGATTAATTTGGTATTAAATTAATTTGATAATTTGATTGATATTGATTGCAGCTCACACTGCATTTAGATAGATTTCAATATCAGTCCTTCTCTTCTAGCAATTTTTTTTTTAAATGAAAAAATAAATAAACTTAACAATAGTGTAGTGTAGTAAAGAACGAAGAATTAAATGAAAGAATGGTTCGAAACAAAGAAATACAATAGTTACAACTGTATGCATATGGATTTACAAAAACTCTATGATAGTTAAAAACTAAAAACGAGATAGTTCTGACGATTCCGTTTTTTAATTTAGTAATTAATATTATTATTTCAACTTGGAGTTTTTAGTTACTTTGACCGCTGGATCTTAATTAAAAAAGTCATAATTGATTGGTTGATTGTATCATTAACCATTTCTTCTTTTTTGTTTTGTGTGAGGAACTTACCATGAATCCACTGATTTCTGCCGCTTCCGTTATTGCTGCTGGATTGGCCGTGGGGCTTGCTTCTATTGGACCTGGAGTTGGTCAAGGTACTGCTGCAGGCCAAGCTGTAGAAGGTATTGCGAGACAACCGGAAGCAGAGGGTAAAATACGAGGTACTTTATTGCTTAGTCTAGCTTTTATGGAAGCTTTAACAATTTACGGACTGGTTGTGGCATTAGCACTTTTATTTGCGAATCCTTTTGTTTAATCCTCAAAATATAAAAAAGTACCTTAGAGACTTTTTTCTTATTAACTATTAACTTGGAATTTTCCTTTGCTTCTTAGAATTATATTAACACGTTACTAAAAAATTACTTATTTATTAAGACAATACCTAGGAAGGGTTGATTTGAAGATGAGGAATTACCGCATTCACTTGCTTTCTTCCTTTCTGTCTTTAGCTTAGTACAATAGAAAACTTTTTTATTTTCATTGTTTGGAAGTGTTTCAACAAATGAAATATTTTTCAATTGATATCAGATCTAAAACCTAAGTCTAAAGTCTAAGTAAAGTATCTTATTAGAAAATTTTTTAAAATGTAAAAAATTTAAACAAAACAAATGAAATTACTAGATTTCTTTTATTCTCATTAAATAAATAAAGTGGAAAAAAAAAGAAATCGATCAAAAAAAAGGGGCGATCGGAGTGATACAAAAAGAACTCTGTTCTTTGTTAGTCCTATCCAAAAGAAAAGAGAGGATAATATGAAAAATGTAATTGATTCTTTCGTTTACTTGGGCCACTGGCCATATGCCGGAAGTTTCGGGTTTAATACCGATATTTTAGCAACAAATCCAATAAATCTAAGTGTAGTGCTTGGTGTATTGATTTATTTTGGAAAGGGAGTGTGTGCGAGTTGTTTATTTCAAGAATAGGATGGATCCATCCATCTGCACTTATGGTATTTATAAGGGATAGGGGAAATAGTAAAAAAGTGCACGATCTCGACGAATTTCTTCTGAATAAATTAAGAAATTATATGCAAGAACCATAGCATTTCGTGATTTATTGGTAAATCCACTTTACTTTGATTCTCTATCAACCAATAATGCGAGACCTTTAACATGGTTAAAGCTAAATTGTTTAAAGTCCGGACAAAACATGGTATTCTTTCTACCACTACGTTAGTAACCAAATCAAATAGTTCAAAAAAATTGGTAATTTATTTGATTTTGATATATAACACTCATATCAATAAATAAATTTAAACTATTTACGAGATAAAAAAAGGAACTTTGTTTGCTTTTTTTATCTAATGCCGAATCGACGACCTATGTATAAAAAAGAGGAATTTTTGGACTTGAAGAAACAAAAACAAAAATATAATATAATTATTATTATTTTAATTTTTATAATCATATTTCCTTTTTTCATTCAAAAAAAAAAAAATGAAAAAAAAAAGTACAAATAAAAAAACAACTTTGCTGACAATTTTAGATTTTGATCTGGTCTAGTCGGAAGAGTCTTCCTAATATTCTGGTTTTTTTATTTTATAAGTTTTGATATGTTTAACTACAAACAGAAAAGAGAAGGTAGGCTCATTACATTAAAAAAGCTATGGGAATACTCATACCATAAATAAATAATTGAGCGTGAGAGCCAAATGAATCGAAAGATTCATGTTTGGTTCGGGAAGAGATCATGGAAGTTGTGAAATTAATGGTAAGATAATCTACTTTCATTAAATGATTTATTAGATAATCGAAAACAGAGGATTTTAAGTACTATTCTAAATTCGGAAGAATTACGTAAAGGGGCCGTTGAGCAGCTCGAAAGAGTCCGGACTCGCTTACGTAAAGTGGAAATAGAAGCAGATGAGTATCGAATGAATGGATACTCTGAAATAGAACGAGAAAAAGTAAATTTGATTAATGCCACTAGTGATAGTTTGGAACAATTAGAAAATTACAAAAATGAAACGCTTCATTTTGAACAAGAAAAAGCGATTAATCAGGTCCGACAACGAGTTTTCCAACAAGCCTTACAAGGAGCTCTAGGAACTTTGAATAGTTGCTTGAATAGTGAGTTACATTTCCGTATGATCCGTGCTAATATTCGCATTCTCGGAGCCATGCAAAAAATAACGGATTAGCCTTAGTTTATAATTTAGGCATTATTTTTTTCCTTCCTAAAAAGAATAAAGAAACGCTAATGGTAACCCTTCGAGCCGACGAAATTAGTAATATTATCCGTGAACGTATTGAACAATATACTAGAGAAGTAAAGATTGTGAATACCGGTACCGTACTTCAAGTAGGCGACGGAATTGCTCGTATTCATGGTCTTGATGAAGTAATGGCAGGTGAATTAGTAGAGTTTGAAGAGGGTACAATAGGCATTGCTCTGAATTTGGAATCAAATAATGTTGGCGTTGTATTAATGGGTGATGGTTTGATGATACAAGAGGGAAGTTCCGTAAAAGCAACAGGACGAATTGCTCAGATACCCGTGAGTGAGGGTTACTTGGGTCGTGTTATAAATGCTCTGGCTAAACCTATTGATGGGAGAGGTGAAATTTCAGCTTCTGAATCTCGGTTAATTGAATCTCCTGCCCCAGGTATTATTTCGAGACGTTCTGTATATGAGCCTCTTCAAACGGGGCTTATTGCTATTGATTCTATGATCCCTATAGGACGCGGTCAGCGAGAATTAATTATTGGGGACAGACAGACCGGCAAAACAGCAGTAGCCACAGATACAATTCTCAATCAAAAAGGCCAAAATGTAATATGTGTTTATGTAGCTATTGGTCAAAAAGCATCTTCTGTGGCTCAGGTAGTGACTACTTTCCAGGAAAGAGGGGCGATGGAATACACTATTGTGGTAGCCGAAACGGCGGATTCACCTGCTACATTACAGTACCTCGCTCCTTATACGGGAGCGGCTCTGGCTGAATATTTTATGTATCGTGAACGACATACTTTAATAATTTATGATGATCTCTCCAAACAGGCACAAGCTTATCGCCAAATGTCTCTTCTATTAAGAAGACCTCCCGGTCGTGAAGCTTATCCAGGAGATGTTTTTTATTTGCATTCACGACTTTTGGAAAGAGCCGCTAAATCAAGTTCTAGTCTAGGTGAAGGAAGTATGACTGCTTTACCGATAGTTGAGACTCAATCTGGAGACGTTTCAGCTTATATTCCTACTAATGTAATTTCCATTACAGATGGACAAATATTCTTATCCGCCGATCTATTCAATGCCGGAATCCGACCTGCTATTAATGTCGGTATTTCTGTTTCCAGAGTTGGATCCGCAGCTCAAATTAAAGCCATGAAACAAGTAGCCGGCAAATTAAAATTGGAACTAGCACAATTTGTGGAATTAGAAGCCTTTGCACAATTTGCTTCTGATCTCGATAAAACTACTCAGAATCAATTGGCAAGAGGTCAACGATTACGCGAGTTGCTTAAACAATCCCAATCAGACCCTCTCGCGGTGGAAGAACAGATAGCTACTATTTATACCGGAGCGAATGGATATCTAGATTCGATAGAACTTGGACAGGTAAAGAAATTTCTCGGTCAGTTACGCAACTACTTAAAAAAGAATAAACCTCAATTTAAAGAAATTATATCTTCTACCAAGACATTCACCGAGGAAGCGGAATCACTTTTGAAGGAAGTTATTCAGCAACAGATCGAACTGTTTTTACTTCAAGAACAAACATAAATTTCTCACTTTTTTCTATTCTTAGTACAAGAATAATAATCGTTGAGAAATAGTTCTAATTCGAATGATTCAAAAAAGGTTTCTTGGTATAGCCATTTTAAAAATGGATGTAAATAAATTGCGTCCAATAGGATTTGAACCTATACTAAAGGTTTAGAAGACCTCTGTCCTATCCATTAGACAATGGACGCTTTTCATTCCTATTTTCTTCTTTTGTATTCTTAGTTCATATAAAAGATATTACCGGGAAAATCCTTTATAGAAAAAAGGATGTATATCTAAATTGATGGTGCATGTATTTATAATACATAATATGTAGCGGGTAGCGGGAATCGAACCCGCATCGTTAGCTTGGAAGGCTAGGGGTTATAGTCGACGTTGGTTGATTATTTTTAACGTCTCTAATTCAAAACTGAACATGAAATTTTTATTTCATTCGGCTCCTTTATGGAAGATTGATGTATTCATAGAGAAAGAATTACATCCATAACATCTATGTCAGCCTTTCTGTTTGAATGTATCCAAAACTATTTGCTTACTAGATGATCCCTCTAGAGGAGAGGGATTATATGAAATCCGTCTAGTCTAGTTACTTCGTTCTCTATTTTTACTGGCAGGATCCTGAGGAAAAGAATTTCGTTTCCACCGAGCTGAAACAATATGCGATGCGGATGGTTCTAGTAAACCAAAACCACTCTCTTCCAGCTTGTTTGGCTTCAATTTCCCTTTTACAACACCAAAATAGAAGATCTAGTTACGATTGGAACTAAACTTTTGTATCTTCATCCATGGATCCTTAGTCATACTTATTCGATTGGAAGACTGGATCCAGTTCAAAAAAATTATGTTTCACGACTACATAATCCATTTTTATTTTTAATAAATAAAAATGAATTTCTAATAGGACTTTGGATACAAATCGTGAGAATGTATGTTCTTCCTCAAATATGCTATTGAGAGGTAAAGGATTAAACCTTTTTAAGAAATAAAGTTTTTGATCGGAGTATGAAAAAAACGGAGATACCCCTTCCCTTAACTATTTAAGTTTTTAATAGAACGAATCACACTTTTACCACTAAACTATACCCGCTACATATACATTATTGTATATAAATGGATTATTTGTCGAACAAAGGAGTGAGACGCAATCAAGATAGGATCCAAATTATGGTGTTGACGCATATTTAGTCCTGTTAGCCAGGGACTTAAAAGGGTAAAGGGCACAAAGCTTTTAAAATTTTCGAATTTTTAAAATAACATACATAAATTTCAATAAGACTATATATATCCTTGTTTTGTTGGATTGCTAGTATTTTCGGATTGAAGGGGTCATTGAAGCTAGACAAAAAGAGGTACGTACTGGCCTGGCCGGTACTTAACTAAGACCCGGCCTCGGCCGGGGGAATAAATCTTTCGTACAAAATCAAAGAAGTAAGGTATTCTTTCTATTGTATTGTAGATACTTGTTTCGAATCATTATCTAAATGTAATTCCTGATCAAATTCGTTCTTTATTTACTCTGAACTTACTTATTTTATATTAATGAAAAATAGGAAATTCCTAATATAAAATTTTATAATTGCATTTTATTTAATTATAAAATAATAATTTATAATATAATATTATATTAATATATATGTAATAGTAATATATATTAATATATTAATTCATAATATATTCATAATATATGAAATATGAAAATAAAATAAAGAAAATATTGAATTCTCCGTAATTTCTTTAATTTAAATTATTTCGATTTTCTTTTCCGTTTAGAGTTTGGAGAGATGGCTGAGTGGACTAAAGCGTCGGATTGCTAATCCGTTGTACGAATTATTCGTACCGAGGGTTCGAATCCCTCTTTCTCCGCTCGCTCTGATTACTCGACCTGCTTGATACTTTCGATTTCGAACTTTCAAAAGGAATTTAAATTCCTTGAATTTATCATAGGTAAATTTATAGAATAGATAAAATAATAAGAAAAGTTTAGAAAAAAAAATTATTCCTCACGTCCAGGATTACGTCCTGGATCATTAGATAAGAATCCGAAGATGAAGAGAGAAACAAAGAATATCACTACTGTGTAAACAAAGAGTTTAAGACTAAGCATTACACAACCTCCAAAATAATCTTATTTTCGAAAAAGGGAATAGATTACCTATTTTTTCTTTTCAACACATATACTATTTTGTTTAATTTGTTTGTTTAATTTTACACGACCCCCTGCAAAAAATTCAATTTTGGAAAAGAAAGTAATTTTTACGAATTTCTTTGTATTGTATGTAATAAGATTTTTCTTTCTTACTTACAACTTACAAAAAACTTCTTGTCATATCGACATTTAGGTATTGTACGGGACCTAGACCCAGTAAACTCTTTGCTCACTGAAAGGTGAGAACGAGTAAATAAGCTGATCCAAATTCATCTTTGCGGTTATTTAATATTAATATACAATAATTGAAATTTTTGAATCGAGGGTTTATTTTATAATAAGAATGTAATACTTAGTCGATCTTATTCATTTTTCGAATTTTATTATCGAATAAATCATGAATCGATTTGGATTTGGCAAAATGAGTCTATTTGGCAAAGTATTAAAAATTTCATCGAAAACTTACAGCAGCTTGCCAAACAAAAGCTAATAGAAAAAAGAAAAGAGGTATAACAGGCATAACATCTACGATTGGATTGAAAACCGCATAAGCTTCGGGCAATTTGGCAAAGAAAAAACTGTTCGAATAAAGGACAGAATTAAGACAGATACAGATTAAGCTAAAGATATTAAGCATAACAAACATTTCGTTCTTGTGTATTAGATAATTTTATTTTGATTGAATTATTTTTATAAGGGAAAAATGAAAAAGAAAGGAATTCTACTTTCATACATTATCTTAATTGAATTCTATGTAATGATCAATGAATTTTTTACATTATATATATAATTTATATGTCTTAAATCCTAGCAACAAAAATATGCTACATATGTATTTAATATGTATTTATTTTTCATATGTATTTATTATGTATTACGTATTATGTAATGTACTTTTGGGGGTATTTTTTTTTGGGGGGGGGGGGGGGGGGGTTGACCAATAACTAATAAGACTAGTAGTCTTTACTAGTGCCAAAGGATAAAAATGGGGCGTGGCCAAGCGGTAAGGCAGCGGGTTTTGGTCCCGTTACTCGGAGGTTCGAATCCTTCCGTCCCAGATCCTATCTTCTGTTTCTGATAGATAGGATCACACTGTATCCCACATAAAAATCCCACATAAAACAAAAAATCTTTAAGAGAACAAAAAGTTGTTCTGAATTCTTAGAATGTATTTTTTTTTTATAAATATGTTTTATTCATATGATAGAATATCGAGGTAAATAAATTTGATCCTTACTGAACTTTATCCTTATCCCAGATTTACAAAAAGTATATAGAATACTTTTCTATCCATAGGTAGAAACTATCCATAGGTAGAAAGTATGGACTATTATATACTGCTTGTTGAGCCAATGACTATTCATAATTACACATATTAAATGAAATATATTTAAGGTTAAATATATTTCATCGTGGTTTGAAATTCAATTGAATTTTATTTTTTTTTATTAGAGGAATGTTATGGTAAAACTTCGTTTGAAACGATGTGGTAGAAAGCAACGTGCGACTTGAAGGACATGATCGGCTGTGGATTTTTACATCCACCATTTTCCATAAAAATGAAGATGCTCTTGTCTCGACATAATTTGTTCTGTTCCATTAGGAATCTAATTTGTCTTAGATTGATAGTACGTGATGGAGCTCGAGTAGAAAAGATTGATTTATTTATCAAGGGGAAGAATCTAGGGTTAGTGCTAATCAATCAATAAGTTAGATCAACTTTGTAAATATATCTTCAATATCAATATAAAATAAAAAAAATCGAAAGGTTTAAACTTGAAACAAGTTAAAAAAAAAAGTTTTTTTTCGATAAAAAGGTGTATCCTAGGAAATCAATTCTTCGTATTCTATTTCTATGGGTATTCCATTTATATAGAAAAAAATAACAAAAAACAAAAGGTATGTTGCTGCCCTTTTGAAAAGGAGTAAGGATCACCGAAGTAATGTCTAAATCCAATGATTTTACAAAGGAAAGATAAAGGATTCCGGAACAAGGAAACACTATTTTCAATTGTCTCAAGAAAGGGATCAGAATAATTGACTCGGGATGAGACAAACAAAAGAGGTTAGAGACGGCTCAATAAATGTTTAAGGATTCCCCTGGGACTATGTCAGAATTACCCAACTTGAGTTATGAGTACGAATGAAAAATTTTTTTCTCGAGTTCGAGCCGTATGAGGATAAAACCTCTTATACGTTTCTGGGGGAGATTGTTTATGTGCATCTATCCCAATGAGCCATCTATCGAATCGTTGCAATTGATGTTCGATCCCGACGAGAAGGGAGAGATCTTCGAAAAGTGGGTTTTTATGATCCGATAAATAATCAAACTTATTCAAACGTTCCTGCTATTCTATATTTCCTTGAAAAAGGTGCTCAACCAACAGGAACTGTTTCTGACATTTTTAGGAAAGCAGATTTATTTAAAGAAAAAATTTCGAGTTAAAGTTAATTAGTTAAAATGAAAAGTTAATTAAAAGAAAAAAGACCAAAATAAAGAAAAAAGGGGGGGAGGAATAAATATATATATAGTGTAATTATTTACCTACAATGATTTTGATTATATTTTGGTTGGATCTGTTGCTCATTGTTTGAATTGGAGCTAGGTCTGTTAGAATCGATGTTAAAAAAAAACGCGACGAAGTCGCGAGGAACGTGGTCTCCGCCTTCCTCGCGATGAAATCGCAAGGGCACGAGTTAAAAGCGGAGCCAACCCTATGCCACCGCCTCTCCCACGCGACTGCCCCTTCTGCTTCGCTGCTTGCGATGCCACTGTAGACGTCGCGTTCATCGCCTACCAACGTCACCTTCGCCGCCTGTCGCGCCTGCGATCGCCGACGCCCTTCCGCCGTGAGCCGCGACATCTCCAAGTCGCGACGCCGCTGTTGCTGTCCGCGATCGCGCCGACACCTTCTTCCCACGCGATCATTGCCTCTAGTCGCGTTTTCTCTTCCTAAGTAACCTTTTGTTCCTCCTTGTTAATTGCTGCCCTGTTCCAGCCGGCGACGACCCCTTCCGCCCCTCTTTTTGGGCAGCGATCGAGCAGTAGTCGGTTCGGGTCCTTTTCAGAGTAGCGAACCCCCTTAGCCGTTGCTTCGGATTTCTATTCGTATCCAGACCCCTGTTGCAATTGAATCTTGGAGCAATCAATACCGTTGATTGGGCAACCACATCCTAAAGCCTTCTTTCCGGCAACCACAACCACTTGTAGAAGGTATATTTTTGTTAATCGATGTGTAGATAATTAGATTATGGCGAAGGGTTCAATTAGGAATGTGGAATATTATAGGGAAGCGAAATTAAAAATGACTATTTGACTTAGGGTGGATCATAAGGTTTAGATTTCATATTATTATTTTTATTGAATAATATTTTAATTATTTAAATTATTTTAATATTATATATAGATACTAGTTCGAGTGGAGCACACTGATCTGCTAACACTCGGAGCTTGGTAAACAGAAAGTGGGTACATTCTTCCTTAGACTCATATATTTCCCTGTGCATGAATAGATACATTAAATGGATATATATTTATATAGTTTATAATTATTTTCAAAAGGGAATTAAAATGATCTTTAAAATATCAAAATAGGGTTAAAATAATTAAATCACTAAAGGGTAATTAATTGAGTAATTTTCTGTTCACACATGGATTCATCTGGGATAATTAAAATGGAAAAGGGTGTTTTCAAAAATTTAAATAGATATTCTCTTTTACTCTGCTGTTGATACATGTCATTGTATTGCTTGATCTTTTATTTCTCATATTATTGATATTATATCTGGTTGATACTTATCCGTACTTGTAAATTTTATAGTGATACCTAAAATAATGAATAGATTTGATTTGATTTGAGTTGGTTTAGACCAAGTCGAGAAAATACATATTGAGAATGTAACCAAGAGAGCAAGCTCTTGGTTATAAGAGCATGGAGATCATTAACAAACTAAATTGCAAAAGAGATCATGATCTTATCTCTTGCTTTAGCTTTATTCAAATACAAAATCAAGAGAGCAAGCTCTGCTCTTGTCACATCCAATAATTTGATCAGAGATAAACAGAATTGAGCGTCGATCAAATGTAATTAAAAAAATTCAATCTAATGAGAAAACGAAGAAGAGATCAAAGATAGTTACCAGCTATGATATTGATCTACCGAAAGAGACGAACCTTAGATGGACTCGAAAAGAATGAGGCGGCCCTCGGTGTTTGTATGGCGGTGTCGTTTTCTTGCTTGCGCGAGAAGAAACAGAAAATAAAGGAGAATCAATTGAGCGAGGAAATAAAAGGAAAGTGGCAGAAGAGCTGCGAAATCAGATAAACCTCTTCAACGATCGACGAGATCGGGTGGCAAGACCCAAAGATGGAGATCGAGATCAGCTTTCAAGCTCGCCTTGGCTTCTCCGGTAACAAAATGCGAAGGAACAGCAGACCTTGTAATTCCCTGATGGAGAATAGGGAAAACCAAAGGGAGGGAGCCGGTAGGTTGCTACTTGGAGAGGAGAAGGAGAAGAGAGAAATGGGAGTGAAGAAGGGGAGAAAAGGTCGGCGGCGGTATCGCGAGGAGGCGGCATGAGTGTTGTGCGCACGAAGGGGGAAAAACGAGTGGACCTCAAAACAAATACCCTAACTTCCTTATTTAACTAATCGAATCGGTTTTTTTAGACCGTGATCGTGAAACTCCAACTCACTAGCGATCAATTGGAGATACTGATCTTCCGCCTAACTTTCCTTGATCTGTTCAACTAATGGAGATTGTGCAATCAAGGAGACCAATATACCATGCTGTGTTTGCCCTACCTCTTTCAAATCTAACTCCGAAAATTGTCTGACTATCTCAGTAACTGCCACTTCGTGACATGCCAATATTCCTCTGGACTTTCTGCTCAACGCATCTGCTACTACATTAGCTTTTCCGGGATGATAGTTGATAGTGCAGTCATAGTCTTTCAGAAACTTCATCCACCTTCTTTGTCTAAGGTTTAACTCTTTCTGCGTAAACAAATACTTAAAGCTCTTGTGATCTATGAATATCTCGAAGGTAATATCATAGAGATAATGTCTCCAAATCTTAAGTGCAAAGATGATAGCCACCAATTCTAAATCATGTACCGGATAATTCTTCTCATGGTATTTCAGTTGCCGAGAAGCATAGGCCACTACTCGATCATGTTGTGTTAAAACTGCACCTAATCCCGAAATATGTCCACAATAAATGGCTGGTTTGCTCTTTAGGCCCATGATCCCTGTACCAATGGGAGAGAAGAAGGAGAGAAAAGGTGCCTGATCCTTGTACCAATGGAGATATTCTGATTAAGGAGGCGCTTGGTATACATTCGGTAATGGGAATGGTAATGGTAATGATTGAGGGGTTAATGGCAATGGGAATGATTACCGGATTTTTGGTGTTTGGTATAGATACTGGAATGGGTATTATTCCCATTAATGTTGTTTGGTTTGGCTTAAATTATGGAATGAGAATCAGTCAAAATTCCCATTTTACCCTTATATGTAAAAGACAAAAGGGTAATTGTATAATATATATTACGATTTGCATTTTTAATTACAATTATTAATTTTAATAATTAAATTATAATTATATATAATTAAATTATATATATATATATATTATTTTTATTTTTGTTTAAAAAAATGGAAATAATGACTTTCATCGATTAAGAACAAGTGTAATCGATTATGAACAGATGTGAGAACCCATAATAATCGATTGCTTGATCGATTATTAACAAGTGTAATCGATCAAGTGATCAATTACATGGTTTAATGAGAAAATAAGTTACGACATTTAATCGATCACATAATCGATCTTACCACATCAGTCGACTGATTAGAAGATGCCAGTCGACTCAACATAACTCAGTCGACTGTAATGGAACTCCAGTCGAGTCCGTTTCGCCTCTGTTCCATTTCAATCGACTGTATTTACAATGCAATCAACTAGGATGAGATTTTTGGCGAACATCAGTCGTAATCGATTGCTTGATCGATTATTAACTAGTGTAATCGATCAAGTGATCGATTGATCGATTATAGGGTTTAATGAGAAAACAAGTTACGATATTTAATCGATCACGTGATCGATCTTACTACATCAGTCGACTGATTAGAAGATGCGAGTCGACTCAACATAGCTCAATCGACTGTAATGGAACTCTAGTCGAGTTCGTTTCGCCTCTGTTCCATTTCAGTCGACTGTATTTACAATGCAGTCGACTAGGATGAGGTTTTTGGCGAACATGCTATATAGGTCAGTCGACTGGTATTATATTATAGTCGAGTCAAATTCATTTCTGTTCGGGGTCATTCGACTGGCGTTAAATCCCAGTCGACTGTAGTTGGTTCTGTGGCACAGGTTTACCATCTCAGTCGACTGGAACGAAAGTCCAGTCGAGTCCAGTTTGCTTCTGGTCTGGGTCAGTCGACTGTAATTAAAAATTAGTCGAGTCCAAGTTGCAGAATGGCAGAAGTAATCGACAGAAATGAAGTTCAGTCGACTGCATTTCTGATTCAGTCGACTGAGATGAGTTCAGTCAGCTGATAACCAATATCAATTAAGTGAAACATGGACAAAATCCGAAAGAGTTTCAATATAATGCCGAAAGAGTTAACGTCGAATCCATTTCGGTTCAGTCGACGACTGACCTCTATCACTATGAATCAAATTCATGGACAAAATCAAAATAAGCAACAATGTATTCATCAAATTCAGTCTTACATCATCAAAATAACTATCGCAATACCAAAAGTGAGAGAAGCAAAACTGTAGTCATCAAACACAACATCACAAGCATACTATCTAAACAACTGAGCACAAAATCTTCAATTTCAAATGAATCCAAACTGAACAATAACTCAACTTTCACATAATCTTCACAAATAACTTGAGCAGCCTTGTACTTGTTCTTACCAACGAACCCATACTTATCCAATATCTCAAGAACTTGTGGCATTTTTGAGGATTTACCTTGAACCCAAGATGACATTGACTCAATGTAACGCCTGAAAATTCTTAAAAATAATTTTAGAAATATTTTATAATTTTTCTGGAATTTTAGAATATTTTTTTGGAATTTTTGGATTAGCGGAAGTAGCAAAAAAAAATTAAATAGGAAGAAGTCTGAGGCGGGATTTCTAAAAAATTCTCAAAAATAATTTTAGAAATATTCTATAATTTTTCTGGAATTTTAGAATATTTTTCTGGAATTTTTGGATTTGCGAAAGTAGCAAAAATAAATAGGAAGAAAAATATCCAAGGTGAGATTCGAACCCACAACCTATAGGAATCTGCAATTCTTAAGATATTTCCAATGACCAAGGGGCCCAGTAGGTCTGTTCCAAAAAAGAAGGACCGAATTTTAATTATCGGCGAGTTAGGTCTAGGAATCACTTAATATAAATAGGAGGCTTAAAAGAGGGTTTTGATTATCTTCGAAAAAGATAATGTTGGTGCCCTAGTTAGTTTTGATGTGATCGACCAGGTTAAGTTAGGTCCTGTGTTTTGCTAATCCCTCTGCTAAGAGCGCAGGAGCTTAGGTACAGAGGAAGTCGAGCGTAAGACGTAGCGGACGAGAAGGATTGTGCGGGGAAGTGAGCCGACGGGCTCGGTGCAATCCGAGGGACGCAGAAGCTATGGAAGAGTACGCCGGTGGAGCGAGAAGGACGTGTGCGACGTCCGAAGGACGAGAAGCCGGGAGGAAGCACGCTCGAAGGGCGAAAGGCCGGAGTCGGGTTCGGGTGAGCCTAACTCCGGTTGGCCAGAAATCACCCAACCGACGATTCTACAAAAAGTCAACAAAAGTCAATCTGTTGACTTTGACCGTTGACTTTGACCAGAGAAAAGACTTTGACCAGAGAAAAGACTTTGACTTGGACGTGGCGTTTGAAGAGAAAAAAAAGGGGAGAAAATATAATTAAGTTTTTATCTTTTATTATACAAAGGATAAATACTTAATTATTACTAAGGATAATTATCTTTATCTTTTATTAAAGATAAAGTTTATCTTTATTTAATCAATGGTTATAATCAAAGCCTATCTCTGATCAATGGTTAGGATTGCATCAACGGATCAACGGCCAAGAGAAAGTTCATCTATGATCAACGATTTAGGTTTATTCTCTTGGGCTATAAATAGACTTAGAGTTTTAGAGTATAGACATTCATTGAATTATAATCTCTCTTTCTCTCTAAGTTTTTGAGTTCTCAGTTGTAAGGCTTCTCCGCCATAAGGAGTATTCATTAGTTGAGCATCATTGTCTTGGAAGCAACGATCTGTTGCAACCAAGTTTTTTTTAAGAGACGAGTGCATTCCGCTTCAATTTTCTAACCGTCTATTCAACCCCCCTTCTAGCCGGTCAACTCGATCCTACAAGTGGTATCAGAGCCAGGTTAGCTTTTGAAGGACTAACCGCCCGAGAAAGCAATAAGACGATGGCCGGCGCGCATATTTATCCACCTAAATTCGAAGGGGACTTCACCGTTTGGAAAAAAAAAATGGAGGTATTTTTTCGTACAGATTTCGAAATTCTATTATCAATTAAATACGGTTTTGTAGCTCCAAAAGATGCAAACGGAGAAGAAAAAGAAGAAAGCCTGTGGAACAAAAAGGAACAATCCGAGTCAGTAGCTAATGGTAAGGCTGAATTTCACTTACTGACGGTTCTACCTCCTCAAGAAGTGAGTCGGATCGGCAACTACTCCTCTGCAAAAGAGCTTTGGGAGAAGTTCTTAGAACTTCACGAGGGTACCTCAGAAGCCAAGTCAGCAAGGAAAGATCTCTTACGAAATAAATTGATAAATCTACGAATGATGGAAGGAGAAACAGTAGCAGAACTTCATGCCAAAATCAAGGAACTAATCTCCGGACTCTCTCAACTTGGCGAATCGGTAAGTAATCGTGACTCAATTCGATACGCCCTCAACGCCTTCCCAAGAACCTCGGTGTGGAGCTCGATCGTCGACGCATTCTATATTTCCAAAGATTTAGAGGTAAGTACGTTAGATGAATTATTTTCTACTTTCGAATTACACGAATCTCGATGGACAGGATCTAGAAAGACAGACAATCTAGCCCTAAACACAAGGACAACGGAGAAGGAATTAGAATCCTCGACGGACGACGAGACAACGCAAATGGTAAGCTCATTTAAAAGTTTTTTTAAAGCTAATAAGTTTTCGAGGACGCAGAAGAAGAGACGGTCTCCAAAGAAAAGAACTGTTCGATGCTACAACTGCAAAGAGGAGGGACATCTAAAAGACCAGTGTCCCAAGTTCAAGAACCAGTCAAAGAAGAAGAAAGCATTGAAGGCCACCTGGGACGAAACCTCGTCGGACGAATCGGAAGTTCAAGAGTACGCAGGACTTGCGCTGATGGCAAGTCATCAAGAAGGGAGCACTGATGAAGGGGGAGCGACGTCAGAAGAAAGCGACGACGAAGGGGGAACCTCGCTTTTCGAAAGCGATCCGGTAAGTGAGGTTTGTTTTCTTCCCCATGATCAGTTGTACGCTGGTGTTAAAGCCTTGCTCAAATCTAATGGTAGACTAGAAAAAGAAAATTCTAAACTAAAAATTGAAAACACTGATTTGAAAAATTTAGTCGAAAAACTAGAACGTGATATTACTTGTCTGCGATACAAGAAAAATAGTTTTCCTGAAAACTTAAATTGGTACTTTAAAAATCACAAGGGTCAATTTAGAAAAGTGCCTAAGAATTATATTCCGTCAAAATTTTTAATTAACCCTGTAGATAGAAACCTCTTTTGGGTTCCTAAATCTATCTTGAACTAATCATTTTTTTTACATTTAATTGGCTGACATATTTCTGCTTAGAATTATGTTCATTCATATTTTACTGAAAAAAAAATTATTTTCATTTTTTGTTGATGCATAATTTGTCTATCTAATTGCTGGAAATTTTTTAAAAATTTTTTATAATGTTTTTTTAATTTTTATGAATTTTCATTTGAAATATAAATTTTAATTTAAAAAAAAATTATAGAAAATGAAGTTATTCTTCTTTATATGATTTTCTAATTTTTTTGATTTCTTTATATGAAATCTAATTTTGAATTTTAAACTACTAATTCTGAAAATATTTTGTTTTTAAAACACACAAATAAAAAGTTAACTTTTAAGATATTATTTTCTACAATTTGTATAATCTTTTCTATAATTTTTCAATTTTTTTCTTCCCTAATGTTAATATACCCCGTTTTTGCTGTGATCAAAGGGGGAGAGTAGGTTGAGATTTAGGGGGAGGTTAAAATTCTAACATGAAATTTTTTTTCATGCTTAACATATTTTATTATTGTTCTTATTTTTGGTTTAACCCTATCTGAATCTGGGTTGATGCACATCAAAAAGGGGGAGATTGTTGGTGCCCTAGTTAGTTTTGATGTGATCGACCAGGTTAAGTTAGGTCCTGTGTTTTGCTAATCCCTCTGCTAAGAGCGCAGGAGCTTAGGTACAGAGGAAGTCGAGCGTAAGACGTAGCGGACGAGAAGGATTGTGCGGGGAAGTGAGCCGACGGGCTCGGTGCAATCCGAGGGACGCAGAAGCTATGGAAGAGTACGCCGGTGGAGCGAGAAGGACGTGTGCGACGTCCGAAGGACGAGAAGCCGGGAGGAAGCACGCTCGAAGGGCGAAAGGCCGGAGTCGGGTTCGGGTGAGCCTAACTCCGGTTGGCCAGAAATCACCCAACCGACGATTTTACAAAAAGTCAACAAAAGTCAATCTATTGACTTTGACCAGAGAAAAGACTTTGACCAGAGAAAAGACTTTGACTTGGACGTGGCGTTTGAAGAGAAAAAAAAGGGGAGAAAATATAATTAAGTTTTTATCTTTTATTATACAAAGGATAAATACTTAATTATTACTAAGGATAATTATCATTATCTTTTATTAAAGATAAAGTTTATCTTTATTTAATCAATGGTTATAATCAAAGCCTATCTCTGATCAATGGTTAGGATTGCATCAACGGATCAACGGCCAAGAGAAAGTTCATCTATGATCAACGATTTAGGATTTATTCTCTTGGGCTATAAATAGACTTAGAGTTTTAGAGTATAGACATTCATTGAATTATAATCTCTCTTTCTCTCTAAGTTTTTGAGTTCTCAGTTGTAAGGCTTCTCCGCCATAAGGAGTATTCATTAGTTGAGCATCATTGTCTTGGAAGCAACGATCTGTTGCAACCAAGTTTTTTTTAAGAGACGAGTGCATTCCGCTTCAATTTTCTAACCGTCTATTCAACCCCCTTCTAGCCGGTCAACTCGATCCTTCTTTTCACTGGTGAGAAAGGGGAGTTAGACTCTTATTTTACAGAAGTAAAACTCCCTTGGATTGCACATTATAAACAGACATTTTCTGTATTACTTAAAAAGGTTATCTTAATCAAAAGGCACAAACCTTAATTAAACAGAGAAATAACTAAACGTGGCATCATTAAATAATTAAAGTTTGTGTCACATTTGTGTTTGAACTCGACTAACTCAGAATGGCCCACCTGTGTGTGTTAGATTAAGCTCATTAAAAAAAAAATCAAAATCACAAGTTCACAACCCCAAGTGAGAACTCCAAGGGCTAAATCATATATTTAAAATGAGTACTGGATTTGAACTTTCTCATGTGGGAGTAAAAGTTGGTACAAGTTTCAAACGAGAAAACAATTTTCTCCCCTTAGTTTCTCTCTATGCTCTGGATTAGGGTCCTGCAGATGGCTCCTTTTTGCTTAAAAATGTCCAATTGAGCACGCTGCTAGAAAGATGGCAAGCATTCATTACACTACTACATGTCCGGAAATTAACATTAGAAGCTTGAAGGCAATACAGAAAGACGTTTGAATTTCCATCGAAGACAACAGGAGCAACTCCATTCTCCAGGATCGATCAAAATCAATTACTAGTCAAAGGATAAAGTTGATGCAGTAAGAGGTTAGCGTATAAGGTACCTCCTTGAACCGGCAGTGGCGAGATACAAAGAAGAACCCCTAGGTTGAAGAACGCGAACCATATCCAAATCTTCATGTCGTTTTTGGGCTGCCGAAAAATGGATTCAGAGATGTTGATTCAGGGAAGTATAATTTGAAAAGGAGGACGAGGAGGGAAAGGGATACAAGTAACGAGGGGTGGAACCGAAAGCCATCTTGCGGTTATTGCAATTTGGGAAATTTTCGATTTGCCCCGAAATCTGGTTGCTTTCTGGAAATGCCCCCGGAAGAGAGGCCGCGCAACCGCTTGGAGGAATGCCATCGCGGAGGCGATACCTCGCCCTGCCCTGGGCCAGGAAAAGGGAGAGATCACCGCGCCGCCTCGCGGATTGCTACGGTTGACTGGTTTTTTTATAAGGGGTATCTGGGCATTTGGCACCAACTAGTCCCCTTGGTTGACCGGCCCTGCTCCACGGCCTTCAACGAGAGTCCCCACCGGCCAGCGAGGGTAAATCAGGAGGATTCACTGGCACCTACATTCCAGCCCATTACCAAATTGGGATCCACGTGCCCGATCAGCACAGCCGACTGCTACGCCCCAGGCATTAAACCCAGTGAGACGCACCCCGGAGGAATCAAACCGAGTGGCACTTGATGTCATGGCCACGGGGTCCTCTCAATCCAATAACGCTTTATTGGGAGGAGGTAATATAAAGGGTAAATAAAGGGAAAGGAACCGAACCTTATTTGAGAGGAGGTGAGGGAAGTAAAGAAGGTAAATAACCTTCCTTATCCATGAAAAAGGAGATTTTTTTACACTCCAATTTGGGGTGTAAGGAAAGGGAAGACCACTCTAAATATTATTTGTTTCAATTTCATCTCTATTTTAAAATATTAATTTTTAAATAATTTATTTAATTTAAATTTTTTAAATTTCTTTTTTGAGCATGATTTTTTCATTACTTTTTTATATCAGTAAATTTTTATAAAAAATATATAAAATATGAATTTATTTTTATGTCTAAAATATATAGATTTTATATTTCGCATGTTTATTATATGTCTATTCATTATTTTTTTAAAATTTTTTATTTAATTAAATGATAAATATTAATTTTAATTGGTCCCACAAGATAATTTTGATAAGAAAAATCTTACATCCATAGGTTTAATGAGTTATACATATTTTTTTCATAGATTTATTTTAAAAAGTAAGGGTATATAAAATATTAGCTTATTATTTATCATACCAAAGTGTACAAATTTTATATTTCGCATGCTTATTGTATGTCTACTCATTATTTCTTTAAATTTTTTTATTTATTTAAATCATAAATATTAATTTTAGTTGGTCTCATAAGATGATATTGACAAGAAAAATTTTACATCCATAGGTTTAATGAGCTATATATATATATTTTTTCATATGTAAATTTATTTTAAGAAGTAAGAATATTTTTATAATTTTATATATTTAATCTTTATTCATTTTTCTTTCCTCCCAAACAAGGTAACACATATATATTATGTTAATGAACCTTCCATTCCTCTCAAACAAAGAGAACCTAAATACTTTTCTTTCCTTCCATTTCCCTCTCTTCTCCTCCTTTCTTTTTTCGTTAATGAACTTTCTCTCATCCCACCCAAACAGAACCTATGAGTAGACTGAAAGGGGAGTGGAATATAATCTCTTCGTCATGCTGTGGAGCACCAAAGAACCACCCATGCCAAATCTCACCGATAACTTTTCCACCACATTGAAAATGGGTTACTTCATTGTGCTTACATAATTTAATTAATTTACTATCAACAATTTACATTATTATTTGAATAATAATTTATGATTTTGAAATGAATTTTGAGAATTTTAGAAGAATATTGTAAAAAAGTGTTATTTAGAAAACTTTTTTTTTTTTTGCAATTGCATTACTCTACTTCACAACCAAATGGCTGATTCATTTGGGAAAAAAAATACAGAAAGAGAAATAAAATTTTAGTTTCTACCCAAACTCTGCAATTTCTCAAAGATTAATGTGTACCAAGGAATTTTTTTCCCCAAATATATAAATTTAGCTTAAATGGGGTAGTCTTTCAAGTATATAGATTTATCTCAAATGTAGCGAAATAGATATACTAAAGGAGAAGCTTATGGATTGATGTAGAGTAACTTAAGATTTTTAATTAAATTTAGTATATTATTTATTCTTTTAAATCTGTCATAATGTTCTTATTCATGTTAAATTTAGCACCACAAACTTGGTCAGTGGTTTGGTTGCAACCGTCACCTTCTCCTTGGTCGATCAGCTGTCAATGTGCAACAATGACTCCTCTTTGATATATCATTGATTGTGTAGGTATCTGACCCATACCAAATCAACAGGACACACCCATATGGTTCCGTCTTGAGAAAGTCAGGTTTGAGTGCTCAAGCAACTAAGTACCTGAGTGATCGAACGTTCGAGTGGCCTAGTGTCCGAGTGGATGAGCCTTTGAGTGCTGAGGGTCGATTGTGGAGCGCTCAAGTGTCGATTGTCGAGTGCTCGAGACATCAACTATAACCCTAAAACACACCATTTCTTAGTCGAGTCTTAGGCCAAGATAAGAATTTATCTGAATGCTAAAGTATATGTCATTCGACTTTCACAATTCACTTAAGATCTTACCATTTGCATATTGACATCTCCACCAAGACTATCGCCTACTAAGTTACTTGTCTTTTTGATGCATCAAATCCACGGCTCTCTTCATATGTTATCCCTCATGCTTCACTTACGTAGTTCATTTTATTTAGATTGCCATCAACATTGTCGCCTTGATGGTCCTCTTCAGGTAGTCCCTCCAATGTACCACTCCATCCTTCTTCAATCTCTAACATTTTTTTTTGATGAAAAGGTTAACATATATCATCAAAAGGATGCACAACCATACAATAACCAAGAAGCTCTACTTATGTTACGTCCGACGAAGTGTCAGATCTGAGAAGATATCCGAGGTACAATGTACAATGCTCACATGTATACCATCACTCTCTCTGTAAATCCACCATTAAATATGCTACAATCGAATACTCATCTTCCGTAAGAATTACGAGGGATCAGGTATCGGCTGGACTCTATCATCAATGTCAAACAATCACCACCGATGGGCGCCTCCGTGTCGTGTGTGACCCAACAACCTCTCTGGCTCTCCTCGCTATCCTCCATCCCTCTAGGAGTCTGGTTCCTCTGGTCTCTAGTGCAGGGTAAGCTCAAGGATGGGGGATGTGTGAATATGCTTGCGCCTCCTCCTCTCATGACCTGAGTTGTAGGTTAGGGTCCTCGACCTCCATCAGCATATGACATCTCCAGATTACACACTACACATGGGTCACTGTCCCGTACTCACTTTTAGCAAGTTGTCAGCTATCAATGAATTTACAATATCTTTAATGTGAGTAGTTTGTTGCAGACTAGATATATCTTTCTAGTGGATCTATTCACTCTCATAGGCTTTTTGGCAAAATCCCAGCCATAAATGGATTTGAGACGTCTTTACCGTGAGCCATTTGTTGTGGAATAGATAAATCATTCTAGGTGAATCTATTCACCTATGCATCCTCAACAACATGCTCTTGCTCCTCACATACCCCACAATGTAATTCTATAATGCACTCCCTCACTAATAGGATGTATGTTCACACTCCTAACCAATTCAAGATATACACACACACATAAATGGTTGCACAACTCCAAAAGATGCTCCTTCCAAGGTCATCCCGGATGACGAGATGCTCTCCAAAGAACGCTCTATCCCTCTCCTCTAGATGTCCATATCAGCTAATGCTCGCCTCATGGTCTCCCGCTCACTACCTACTAACGTGGTTGTCGTGTGCCTGAAGAGTCTGCATGTATCCAAAGGGGTATCTCTCGCTGGCCGTATTGTAGTCCACCTCATCAAAGTCACGGAATTGCAGAATGCCCATGTGGCTGCCTCGTGGCCACCACATAGCCTTAAAGTTTGAAGGAAGTAGAATTGTTAAGTAAGATCAAGGAGGATTATATAGTGTTCGAAGGGTGGCCGGACGGCAAACCTCAATCTTGGATCCCGACCTTGGCGTCTGCTCAACCTCATGTGTCTACTTCATCCCAGCCTTGGGTCCCAACCTCATGTGTTGGCTTCATCCCAACCTCAGGTCCCAACTTCAGGTGTCGATCTCATCTCAGCCTAGGGTTCTGACCTCAGGTACTGATCTCATCTCAACCTTCGCAGCAAAATTTATGATGAATTTCCAAATTCATGGCAAATGTTGTAACGAATTTCAATTTCATGGCAATTTTGTGACGAATTCGAAATTAGTTATAGATTTGTGATGAAATTTGAATTCATTACAAATTTTGTGATGAATTTTGAATCATGATAACATTTGCTATGAATTTTGCATTTCATCTTTGATTTGCAATGAATTTTGCAAAGTTTTTTTGTTGCTAATTTTACGATGAAATTTTTTTGTTGCTAATTTCATTATTGATTCATGATAATTTATTTTTTGTTGTTAATTTTCTTTAGAGTCATCAATTTGGGTTGGATTTGTCGGGTTGGCCTGCCCCGCCAAACAATTTAGGTGGATTAGTTAAAATTTTATCAACTCATTTTAAGGTGGATTCAAGTGGGCCAACGTTCCTAGGCTTGCGACCTATGTGGGTTGGCCTATGGCGGGCTTGGGTTGATTCGCGAGTAGAGAAAACTTATTTTTTCTTCAAAACTAGTATTTCACCCGTGCAATGCACGGGTCATTATTTTATATAATTAATAATTAAAATTAGTAAGTATAAGTGTTTGAATAAATAATTAAAATATAAATAAACTAAATTGGCTATAGATTGTACAATTAGAAAAAAAATTATAAGATGACATTATTATTAAAATAGTAAAATACTGGATTATAAGATATCTTATTATTCCTAAAAATAGTAAAATAATTGATTATTAAAAAATATTAAAATATTGGATCTAAGATGTCATGATGTGATTGACAAAATCTCCCCATAAATTAAAAGAAGAATAAAACAATACTTACTTTGAATCTTTTAAGACAAAATCAAGAAGTTTTGTAAGACGACCATCAAATTTTTTACTTTAAGGAAAGTCTCGTGCAACCATTTTGCCAATGACATCTTGAGAAAACAATGTTTAAGCTATAAAATAAAATGTTCGATCAATTAATCATGGAACAAAAAAAATTAACCTATCAAAAAGTATATTCTCATTAACAGAATCTGTCTTCTTCAGTTCACTAAAAGACTTGAATTCATAAATCATCGATGGAAATGTATCATCAAAAATTTTGCATACATGAGTTTTTGCAATAAAATTATCTTGTATTTATTTGTTGTTGTCTTATACTTCATTCGATTCTCTACAACAATGATATTTTTTATGGCAAATACATAACCTTCTTTGAGAATGAGTTTCACTCTCTCCATGATCGGGCGTTTTATTGTTCCATGTATGCGTTCACCCTACAAATATATAGAAAGAATAAATATTTGTATTTTCTAACAGTAATCAGATATATAAGTAAAAAAAATATACAACCTCTTTATTATGAAAGACACACTCCAAGCTAAAATCTTCGTTGTTTCCATATACAGGTAGATCATAACAATGAACTAATCGGAGTTTCAACGCCCATTGCATTTTCGAAGGGTTAACCTCTCTGATGAGATTAAACAGAGGAGCTATTTTTTTATTTCAACCTAAAGTGAGTGAGTGAAGATATTACAATCCTAATTTATAGAGTGTATGCAATCTCACACTCATTTGTAATATGTGATATTTTTTACCATCAAAGTTATTCAATATATTTTGAAATATGTGGTATTTGATAGGATCTTTAAATTATTTAATATATTTAGAAATCTATGTTTTACCATTTAATAATAATAATTCGAGCATTAAAGTTTATGCTTAATATGGATTAAAATGCATTTAAAGATATATGGTATTAATATGTATTAATATAGATGAAAAGTTGTATTATCAATCAATTATAGCTGTGTAAATTTGTTTCTATATAGATAAATATGTCTATTTATATAAATGATGTTTAGGCGGGAAATTTTTTGGCAGACAACTCCATTTATATATATATATATAGATTTAAAATTAAAGATGAAAACTCAATGAATAAGTGTGCTTGACCTATCTAAACTACAATCCAAATTTAAAAATTTTAACTTGACCCGTTTAAATTATAATCCAACCTTAAAAATTTTAGGTAGTGTTTGGTTTGGTATTTTTTTTCATTTTCACTTTCTTATTTTCTAGAAATTGTTATTTGCTTTGTGTTTTCCAATCTCATTCTCTAGAAAATGAGAAATTATTTTCTAAGAAAATAAAAAATGATAAAATATTATTTTCTGTGGAGAATGAAAACTGTGGTTGGCAAATAGAAAACGCAAAAACGCGGCTACAGTAACGCTGCACGCCCTAACCCTAATTGCACAACTTCAAATTTCTCCTCGGCGCCGCAACCTCATTGTACAACTCCTTTTCTCCCCTGACGTCGCAACCTCATCACACAACTTCTTTCCTCTCTAATGCTGCAACCTCCCCTACACGCGATCCTTTTTTATTTTCCCTTCCTCGCGTAAGCAGGCCAATGTCGCAACCCTCCTCGTGGGTCTTTTCCTCCACGTGCGACACCATAACCCTCTCCTTCCTCCTTAGGTCTGCCAACACCACTTATCCCTCCTCCTTGCGATTTAGTCGGCGTCAAAGTTCCATCACATTCTCCTCTATAGGTTCTCAGACGACCTTGATTTTGCTGGATCTGGAGCAGAGGGACCTAGATGCGGCAACTCTCAAGTAAGGTTGTGCATCAGTTCTATTTTTTCAATGGATTTTGTCGTGAGGTGTTCATGGTTAGATGATTGCTAGGTTGGGGCTTTTGGGGCAACTCTCAGGTGAGGTGTTCATGGTTAGACTTATGTAGCGTATTTGTCTAAATATATACAACTTTTGAAAATGTTAATTGAGAACTTGCCTTGTCCAATGTCTGTGAGCAAGCAAATAGGTGGATGTTGAAGTTCCATCTGATGATGAAGAAGAGTCTTCTGATGAAGATGAAACATGTATGTCTTTATCTGATGAAGAAGAGTCTTCTGGTGATAAGTACATGGGAGGTGCAGTTTTGCAATAGAAGATATACACTATGTCATTTTGTGATGCTTATAAAGGTTGTGTGAGGTTGATGGATAGTTTGTATAATTGATAAACCTTTTATCCTTTAGTGTGATACATGTAAAGAGTTTGGAGTCATGTAATGCTATATTAGAAGGTCAGGTCTACCCTACTTTATAATATGATTTTCCTTTTTAAGGAATAAATATTCTTTTGCTAAAAAAAAATATTGTCAATAGAGGTGAATGGTGATAAGGTATTTTCTTATATTGCATATTAGAAGGTTAGATTTGACCCCTTTCTTGTATGATTTTTCTTTTTTCATGAATAAGATGATCTTTTTATTAAAAAAACTATTTTATTTATAATTTTTCATATTAACAAACCAAACATATTTTTTAATTTTTTAAAATAAAATAGAAAATAGTATATCATACTAAACGCATTTTCTATTTCTAAAAGATAGATCAGAAAATAGGAAAACAAAAATAGAAAATAAAAAATGGAACATAGAAAAAATTTTTAAACCAAACGCCCTTTAATATTTTTTATTTTTTGACCGGCCAATGACTTGTTCCGCCTGACTCGCAACCTACCTTGGGTTGGGTTGAGTTGAAGATTTTTCAACCCGGGTTGGCTCGCTTCGCCATGAGTTAGCTCATTTGATAGCTCTAATTTTGTTGCAGATTTACAATGAATTATTTTCGTTGCTAAAATTCATCGCTAAATCCATATTTTTTTGTAGTGAAACTTACTGCATCTGAGGGATGAGATGCTTGGTTGAGCGAGAAGGAAGAACAAAAAGTGAGTCAAAGGGCTTGGTGTATCCGAGGGACAAGAAGTCGAATGGAAGACTGCATGGGTATATTGCTTGAGACAAGTTGAGTGAACATGTATTTGGGTGAATGATAGAACTTAACTTAGGTGAACTCAGTTTTAGTAGACTAAGTTAAAGTTTTGAGCGATCAAAATTGGTCAACTGGAACTTCTGTCGACCTAAACTATTTTTCAAGTGATCAAAATTAGAACTGACTCAGTCACCAATGTGATCTAGATCAAATCCAGACTTAGGTAGTAGGATCGATCAATCGAAAAGGGCTTCTAGTTGATTGGAACAGTGCTAAATCAATTAGTAGTGTAATTTAGATTAAATGGCTGATGAGGCAGTCAAAGATCCAGATTGAATAGATGATTGATTGATTAGAAACTGCCATATCAACATTATCGAATAAATGAGACTCTTTTGTTGGTGAAGCCAACAGAACAAGTTAGCCTCATGTGGCCGACCAAAAAGGCCTTTCAATTGACTTAAAATGACTTTTGGTTGACCCAACCATTGACACATCAACATCTTAAGACAACAAAGCACTGCTTGGAGGCATTCTATAAAAAGGGACCAGAGATTCGAGGCAAAAGTACAACAAAATACAATAGACAAAATTATACTCTCCTCATAAAGCTCTCATCGTGTAATGCTTTAGCCTTGTATTTGCTCCTTGCTACAATTGTAATTGCTATTGTAAGAAGTTTCTCCACCTCCGACAATTTAGCGAAGAGGAAAGAAAGTTATGGACTTCATGTGCATAGGACCATGGATGTCGCAGACCTAGGAGTTGTGAGCCATGCTGAATCGAGGTGTCTCTTGTGTGTGTGTGGTTATGTGTTTAGTTATTTTTACTTATTAATGTGTGTTTGTCCTTCCTGAAAACATAGCAAGAGAAAGAAAATTTTTATTTGTAGGTTTGCTATTCACCCCTCCCCTCTAGTGATCCTTGGATTCCAAGAGTTACCAACACCCTAACACAATGATCTTAAGCCATTGAACCACACAAACTTAGCCACATCATATCAAGCTCCACAAACTTTATGTCTATTATACCAAGTTCTTGTGGTTGGGACTGTTGACGTCGTTAGAAGGGGTAAATAGTGATTTGCTTCGTTCGATCATTCTTGTGTGCTAGTGTACAATTGGTTAGTACGCAACAAAAATAAATACAAGGACCAAAAACACAAACACAAGAGATATGAGATTTTACACGGTTCAAAATTTTCAATTGCTACTCCATGACGTACTATCTTAGCGATAATTTCACTATCTTTCTCCTTGTCAGATACCTTTTAGAGGTAAAGAAACCTCTTACATTCCCTATTTTTTTTACAAGCAACAAGAACAAGAAAACAAGAATAAAGATGAAAAATGAAATACAATGTAAATAATAATTGACTAACATAGGTTTGGAAATCTTCACTCTAGTCAACAAACATATTAATTGACTATAAAGTATCCAGTCAACCTTGACCTATTTGATGTCTCACTCATCCAACTAACATATTGATCAAATATTAAAACTAAACTCGAGTCAACTCAAGCTTGGTCAATCTAGTTTGATCAACTTGGTCAACCTTAACTAGAGGTTGATCACATAAACATTTGCACAACTTAACACATACATTAAAAATACATTCAAACTAAATTTAAATCCTTTGCCAACTTAATACATCGAACAATACTGTTGAACCAAGACCATTTAACATTAATATTCCATTTTGGAACATCATCGAGTCAATACTAGAAGCAAGTGTTAGTCATAAATGTACCATGTTACAATGTCAAAAATAGCCATCACATTTTGCCATTGCTAAACAACATTATTTTTGACAATATGCTCAAGGTAACTTACATAGATTGCAAAGATGTATATATGATACTTTATTATAGATTCAAAGTAAAACTAGTTGCAACAATCTTTGGTAGCTAGGATGTCCATTATGAGATAATTTCGAACATAACATTAATTATTCATTTATGCATTTGTTGATTTCATCAATAAACCTTTGCTCATGCTCCTTCGTGACTACTTGTCCTTCCAAACGCACACCGTCCTTAGGCGAAGGCTGCTTTAGAATGATGTCACTAGCGAAAGAAAAGTCTTGTGTTTTAGGAGAAATAGAGTTGGGTATTCCCCATCCATAATCTGTTTCATAGAACTCTATCCACCTCCAGTCTGACAAAATCAAATCATTGTACCTAATCGAAATCTTATATGGATCTCCCTTTAAGTTGCCTGAAGCCCATTCCTTAAACTTTGTTGGTAAACTTTCTTTAGCATCTTTAATGAACCCCACTAATTCTGCAAGTGATGCCATCATGATTTACTCACTTGTTGCTGTGACTGTTAAGAAATAGATACAATTTCCATAGTAGCCAGCTTTTGGTAGTTGATTTAATAAATGACGAACGTTAGCTAACTGCAAAGGAGAGAGAGACATCTCCTATGGCATTGATTGCTTGTGTTCGACATTTCCATAGAATTGCAGCGACAACCTCAAAGGCGGTGAATTGATTGGATGTCTCTTTTGCGACTTGTTCCTTCAATCTTTTGATAGTTTGAATTGAGAAATCATACATGGAATTCACAATGTCAAACTTGGCTGTGGGAGGTGAAAGTGACTTCGAAAGCATTGGAGGGCCAAGAATGGTCTCTCTATACCAACAGATTGGATCGATAGAGGGATGAGTTTGGTGGCAAGCAATCTCGCCAATGACTTTTAAGAATTGTCCAACGCCTATGACATCGGACACCAAGTGATTGAATTTGATTTCCGACGATAAATCCACCACATTGAAAATGGGTTACCTATGCTTGCACAATTTAAATAATTTACATTATTATTATTATTTGAATAAAAATTTATGATTATAAAATGAAATTTAAGAATATTAATTAGAAGAATTAATTCTAAATTGTAGAAAAGTAGTATAATTATTCAAAAACTATTTTTTGCAATTGTATTACTTTACAACCAACAGACTGATTGATTTGCTATATTATTTATTTAATTATTAAGATTTTTTGCAAGTAAAAGTATTAGTTATATCCACAAATTTATTTAACATGGGAAATCTATTAGTTAAAATCCTATTAACAAACCTGTGTTATCATTATCATCTGGGAAATGATACTTAGCATGAAAAATCCCAACATGAATGGAGCATGACACTCACATTGGCAGTGGGTCCTACTGGCATGCAGTGGAACCCACTGCATACAGTTGTGAGTGTCATGCTCCATTCATGTTGGATTTTTCATGCTAAGTATCATTTCCCTTATCATCTCCGCTTGGTTCAGGTGACCAGGACAATTCGGAACAAGCTCCTCTTTGACGACGCTATGGGGGATCGACTCCCAATCATTTATGTCACTCGGGCTGCGATTTGTCATGACCGCCTCCACAAACCATACGCCCTCGCTGTTGCAAACCACCTCCACAAGGCCGCTGGCACCGGAGGAGACAAGGCGGCCTGCTACGGGGTAGTACGGGACAAGAGCCTTGGCCAAGGCTTCCCGGATGACCTTCGCCGGCTGTAATGATACGCCATGACGATGGTGCTCACGGTTATTGTTTGGATACACGGAGATCATCTCTACCATGAAAGCCAACCCCAGGGCGTGGTCGATGGAAGAGAGAGGAAGCGTGGAGTAAGGCGTTGGTTCGCATGGTGCTACCAGCTTCTCTGCCACCTTCGTCACCCAGGACGCCATGCTCATCTCCTACCTACAGCCTACCTGCCATCACTCTAGCTATATATAATTCTTTTTTCTTATGAGAATCGTGATGATTTTTTTAAAAGAATATACATTAGTATATGTAATATTTTGAGAAGCATGTGTTAGGGAATTAATGGTGATTACAGAGTCCGTGTTCCACATAGAATAGAATTAATTGATATGATGATGAAGTTATTAGGAATGCCTTCTTGCCCTCATTCCTAAGGTGCCAAATCTTGAAACCCCTTAGCTTGCTCTGTTTTGGCGTCTCTAGATCTCCATGCAACACGTTCTACAAGTTTATCGCTAAAGTATTAACCGTGTTCTAAATGAGTTCAGTTCCCCATTCCAAGCAAGCTTCCTGTATGGTCAGACAATTTATGATAATACAATCCTATTCTTTGAAGAACTAACATACTTTATAAATTTTGTTCACAAAATTGTTCATGAATAATTATAATAGATGATGTTGTAGAGATAATAATTAGTACCATGTGATATGGCCAAATCAAAATTCAAATTGAGTTGGAAGTCAAAGTCAAGACAAGCTCGTATCCGATCAAGACAAGCTCAAGTCAAGTCAAGTTGAGCTCAAGTCTGATCAAATTGAGTTTTGGTCAAGTCAACTCTTGATAGAACACCTCAAGTCAATTCCGTCTAGGTCACATCCAAGTTTGGTTCCACCGAATTGGAATTTTGATTCAACTCGACGGTTGTTGATGTTACGTATTGGGTTTTTTTAGTCTCCTTTTTTTTCTTTTTCTCCTCTCGTCATTTCCTCCTACGCGTGCAAATCAGCGCTAACTATTGGTGCAGGGAGCACTAGATAATCAAACCGATATTTTGATCATGATAAAAGGTTTAAATTAAGGATATGCTATGTGCTAACAAACTAAAGTGAGTGTGTAGGGAGCACAAGAAAAGACCTAGTTGAGGCTGGACAAGGAAGTTCTAGCCTGTAGCACCGGATAAGGAAGTCATAGTCAAGTGGACTGAGCATGAAGACTTGACAGATTAAAGCACTAGGTAGGAAGTCTTGGCAGGTCTAGCGGATCTAATGTCTTGCGGATCGATGGGTCAGCGAGGACCAGACATCAAAGGAAAGTCCTGGGAGGTGAGATCGGATGTTGAGTAAATGTCCAATTAGGTCTGGAGGATCGGATGGTTGGTAGAAAGTAAACTCTCGTGAGAGGAGTAGGTGAGGGCGCATTCCCTTGAAGAGAACAGTAGGCATCGGTTTGACTTAGAATTTCACTGGAAATTTAAAAGTCAAGACTAGACAGTTGTAAAATTATCTAATTTCCTATTAGAAATATATTGTGCTAATTCTGTGATACAGAAATTAAGTGATCGAAACTTCGAGTTTCGAATGCCCCTATGGATCTGGGCCACTGGACGGTCTAGGCGCCCGCATGTCAGTCAATTAGGCCAGCGAGACAGATGAGGTGGCGAATCAAGATTGGCTAAAGACACTTCAGCTTCCTGCCGCCCGAAGAAGGTTAAGGCATGCCGAAGTCAAAGTGGACTCGGCAATCTCCATGTCAGTATTCCAGGTGCTCGGAAGGGATGCAGACACCCAGAGATGCTAAGTTAACGTCGAGAGTGGATCAACGAGTCGACGTGGAGGCGCCTGAAAGGAGTTCCAGGTGCTTGGATCGGTCAATAAAAGCAATTGTGGGGGAAACCCTAAAGTATCAATTTCCTCTCTACTCACAATGACTTTGAACATGAACCAAGCATTTGAGACGCTGCTGTGATGTCGGAACGCTACACTAACAATCACACACCCTTTTACATCCTTTTGTCGGTAACTTTAAGTTTTACATTACTCGTCTATTTGTACTTAATCACCAGGATGGTAAAAGTGTTACCGATCCTTTATCTTTGTAAATGCGAGACTCTTTCTCATAAAAGAAAGAGTTTATTAGTGAATTGCCCAACGTAAGCGGTCAAGGACTGCGAGCTTTGAAGTAATAGCCAATGGTTCTAAATCAAGTAAAAATAAATGTGTAATTACTTATGATTTATGATTCATTCCGTTGTGCATCTTTGATTTAATTATGAGTTTTTCAAAGGTGTGAAAAGTAATAAATACTATTCACCCCTTATAGTGCTCACTTCGATCCTACAATTGGTATCAGAGTGGGAGCGCTCGAAGTTAGTGCAACCACTAATCGAGCTAGTTTTCCATCGCTTTACATTTTTTTTTCAAAATTTTAAATTTCTTCCCGCACTACTAATCTAAGATTAAGTCTTGGAACATTTTTGTTGTTTATTTTTTTCCAAGATTCTTTCCGATGACTCGTCAAGAAGACTACAACACCACTAGACCTCCCCTTTTCTCTGGAGAGGACTTCGTGTATTGAAAGGGTAGAATGGGGTATCACTTGAAGATTCAAGTGGAAATGTGGATAGTCATACAGACAAGCTTCACTCTCCCGATCGACGCAGACCGAATCCCGCAACCCTACAAGATGTGGAATAATGCTACAAAGTGCAAGATCGAGGTAGATGCGAAAGCACATACTAATTTTGTTGGTAAAATTGGTTTTATATTTGCCTCTTATACTTAATTATTAGGATGGTAAAAGTGTTACTGATCCTATCTTCTTTGTAAAGATGAAACTCCTTCTCATAACAAAAAGAGTTTTTTTAGTGAATTGCCCATAAAAATGGTCAAGAACTGTGAGCCTTGGAGTAGCAGCCAGTGACTACCCATGTAGTCTTCCATTCGACTTCTTGTTCCTCGGATAAACCAAGCCCTTTGACTCACTTTTTGTGCTTCCTTCTCGCTCCACCAAGCATCTCATCCCTCAGATGCAATAAGTTTCACTACAAAAAAAATATGGATTTAGCGACGAATTTTAGCAACGAAAATAATTCATTATAAATCTACAACAAAATTAGAGCTATCAAATGAGCGGGCCAACCCATCAAAAACCCGTCATATGGCGGGGCGGGACGGATTGATCCACCAACTTAGCAGATTGAAAAATCTCCAATTCAACCCAACCTAAGGTAGGTTGAGGGTCAGGCGGGACAAGCCACGAACCGATCAAAAAATAAAAAATATATAAAAAATTAAGGGGCGTTTAGTTTGAAATTATTTTCTATGTTTCATTTTTCATTTTCTATTTCTATTTTTTTATTTTCTGATCTAGTTTTTAAAAAAATAAAAAATGTGTTTAGTATGATATACTATTTTCTATTTTAAAAAAAAATTGAAAATATGTTTGGTTTGTTAATATGAAAAATTATACACAAAACAATTTTTTTAATAAAAAGATCATCTTATTCATGAAAAAGGAAAAACCATACAAGAAGGGGGTCAAATCTAACCTTCTAATATGCAATATAAAAAATACTTTATCACCATTCACCTCTATTGGCAATAGTTTTTTTAGCAAAAGAATATTTATTCCTTAAAAAGGAAAACCATATTATTAAGGGGGACAGACCTGACCTTCTAATATAGCATTACATGACTCCAAACTCTTTACATGTATCGCACTATAGGATAAAAGGTTTATCAACTATACAAACTATCCACCAACCTCACACAACCTTTACAAGCATCACAAAATGACATAGTGTATATATCTTTTATTACAAAGTCGCACCTCCCATGTACTTGTCACCAAAAGACTCTTCTTCATCAGAAAAAGACATGCATGTTTCCTCTTCATCAGACTCTTCTTCATCATCAGATGGAACTTCAACACCCACCTATTTGTTTGCTCACAGACATGGGACAAGGCAAGCTCTCAATTAACATTTTCAAAAGTTGTATATATCTAGACAAATACGCTACATAAGTCTAACCATGAACACCTCACCTGAGAGTTGCCCCAAAAGCCCCAACCTAGCAATCATCTAACCATGAACACCTCACGACAAAATCCATTGGAAAAATAGAACCTATGCACAACCTTACCTGAGAGTTGCCGCATCTAGGTCCCTCTGCTCCGGATCCAACAAAATCAAGATCATTTGGGAACCTATAGAAGAGAATGTGATAGAACCTTGATGCCGACTAAATCGCAAGGAGGAGGGATGAGTGGTGTCGGCAGATCTGATGAGGAAGGAGAGGGTTGTGGTATCGCACATAGAGGAAAAGACTCGCGAGGAGGGCTGCGGCGTTGGCTTGCTTGCGCGAGGAAGGGAAAATCGAAAAGGATCGCGTGTAGGAAAGGTTGCGGCATCGGGGGAGAAAGAAGTTGTGCGATGAGGTTGAGACGTCGGGGGAGAAAAGGAGTTGTACGATGAGGTTACGGTGTCGAGGAGAAATTTGAAATTGTGCAATCAGGGTTAGGGCGTGCGACGTTACTGTAGTTGTGTTTTCGCATTTTCTATTTATCAGCCGCAGTTTTCATTCTCCACAAACAATGATATTTTGTCATTTTTTGTTTTCTTAGAAAATGATTTCTCATTTTCTAGAGAATGAGATTGGAAAACACAAAGAAAACAACAATTTCTAAAAAATAAGAAAATGAAAATAAAATTGAAAAAATACCAAACCAAACACTACCTAAAATTTTTAAGTTTGGATTACAGTTTAAATGGGTTAAGTTAAAATTTTTAAATTTGGATTGTAGTTTAGATAGGTCAAGCCCACTTATTCATTGAGTTTTCATCTTTAATTTTAAATTTTGAAGGAAAAAATATTCTCTACTCGCGGATCAACCCAAGCCCGCCATGGGCCGACCCACATAGGTCGCGGGCCTAGGAAGGTTGGCCCACTTGAACATATCCTAAAATGAGTTGATAAAATTTTAACTAATCCACCTAAATTGTTTGGCAGGGCAGGCCAACCTAACAGACCCAACCCAAATTAACGACTCTAAATAAAATTAACAACAAAAAATAAATTATCACGAATCAATAATGAAATTAGCAACAAAAAAATTTCATCGTAAAATTAGCAACAAAAAAACTGTCTTATAAAATTAACAAAGGCTTATTCATTTGGTGAGTGTTTGAATTTATCTCTTTGTTAATTATTTGGTGGCTTAGTTTGTTTTTAGGATTTTATACATGTTTTAATTTATTGTTATTATTATTTGAACTATAAGACGGGTTTCTTCGCCTCCGAATAAGGTTCGAAAAGGAGATCACTAGTGGATGAGTGCCTCCCGTACATAGGCCTTGGATGTACTAACCCTGCGGGGTTAGAAACCAAGTAAATCCAAGTGTTCCTGCATATTTTACTAATTCCACTACAAGTATCTCTAATAGAATGAATAAACAAAAAATGAGAAGGACATGCTATTCACCCCCCTTTGGCGCATCCCACATATCCTACATATGTTTCATCATAATCTAATCCTTCAACTTGATTAATCCTCTAGCAACCAATCTTACTTCAACTTGATTAACCCTCTAGCAACCAATCTTACTTTGTTTCTCAAAACTTCTCTCTTATCATCAAGTTTATTACGAAAGACCCATTTTGTGTCAATAATTGAGTTTTCTTTGGATATAGGTCTTGGTGTAGAGCACGAATTTCTGCTAAAGCAGTTTTCCCCCGATCATCTACATCATGAAGTGTATCTTCTAACTGGGCAAGTCTCTCTTCATCACCTATGTTCTTGTGGTCATTTTCATTCTTCGTATCATCAGATTCATAGGAGATTTCCTCTTGAGTATTCTTCTTCATCCATCTCAAACCACCATCTGAGTAGATGATTCTTGCAAACTTTAGATGACGTGGACCTAGCTGATCATAATCCTTTGAGAGGTATCTGATGGCCCCAACTGTAGTGTCAATTCCCTGGGATGCTAGGAATGATGTGATGATATGGCCAAATGGCATGGAGATCTTGCCATTGATGGGTTCATGATACAGAATGGAATGATATATGTGAAGAGCAATGTCAATGTCAAGTGGAACTTCTAGAGCGAACATCATGATCAAATGAGGAATGCGTATTATCGATCGACCTCTAGACACAATAGGAAGTATGCAATCAAGAACGATTCGATACCAGACATACTGATCTGCAAACAATTTTGTGACATCAAATCTAGTCCTAGATGCTTTCCTTGGTTCATTAAAATAGTAATCATGTATAGTGTCGATAGTCTCATGTGAGAATGAACCATAGATTTCTCCATAAACTTTAGGAAAGCATACGAAAACAATCACAAAAAAAAACTAGATGTTCAAGATACATATGATATCAATAAGTACATCTTGACATCTAAAAATCCTATCATCTACTCGTCAGCTGCTGGAGGAGGAGGAGGTGGTGGAGCCTGAGGAGTCTGCAGTCCTCGTAACAAGTCAAGGATCTGACCTTGACCTGTAGTCAAGTCCTGCCTCAAAGTCTGGAGCTCCACTCGAATGTCCTGTCTGAATGACAGGAACTCTCCATAAAACTCCCCGAGTCTCTGCTCCACTCGTGTGATACGATCATCAGATGGTGCTGGAGCAGGATCATGAGCTGGAGCAGGGACATCAGGTGCTGCAGGTCCCTCTGGAGCATCAGGTGCATCCTCCTCAGCAGCATGGTCAGCAGGAGCAGCAGGGTCAGCAGGTGCAGCAGGGTCCTGATGTATGTCTTGTGCCCATCTCATGGCACCACATGAAACTCAATCTTAGCCAGCTTAAGCTGGAGGGACCCTATACAATCATATGCCTTTCTAAGTTTCTTAATTTGACCCTTCGAGACATCTATGCCCTTAGATGCAAAGAATGCAGTCAGAATGTGGCAAAAGGGCATATACAACTTTCCTTGACTAGGAGCAGAATAGTATATGATGGAAGAAAAGATGTTCAAAGCTATATCAATATCAAGGCGATGCTCGAGGGCGTACATCATGATGAGATGTGGCATGCGAATAACAGATCGCCCTCGAGTGACTATCGGTAGAATGCAATCTAGGATGATGCGATACCAAACATAATGGATTGCAGACATACCAGAATGATCAAACATATTTTGTAGTGGGGGTCTAGGAGTACCAAAATAAAACTGATGCATGGTATCAGCTGAGATATGACGAAAAGTGCCAGAAATGATACCATGTGGATTTGGAAAAGTAACAAAAGGATTTTGAGATGGACGACATTGTAGGAAGGCTTGAAGGATGTCTGGGTTGAACTCAATGATGGTTCCCCCCACAGTAGACTCATACCTATTGTTCATCCCCTCCTACTTGACGAAGATTCACATAGAATTCCTTACAAAGGTCGATATTGATGTCATGGGTGCAGGTCATGAGAATTCCTAGGTTATAGAAAGCTATTAGATCCATGAGTTGTGGGGTCCTTGCAGTGAAATAGGCAGTGTTCAAATAACGACACCCCATAATCTGGAAATCAAGAGTAGAGAAAAGATTTTCGGCTCCGGCCGAATAGAATCGTGGCACTGTGGGCTCAAGAGGAGGTGTGGGTTCCCTACTAGGTGGTGAGGGATCCCTACGAGAAGGCCCTTCATGTCTAGGCCGTTTGGATGCGCATGTTTAACTTTATAACCTCTATATGCACCAAATCAAAAATACATGATATGTATATGATGCATGCAATGAAATGCAATGAAATAAACACAAAAACAAGATAGAAACAAGTTAGTTTACGAGTAAAATCATGGATTTTTAGAGGAAATGAATGTTGGAAAAGGATTTTACCTTCTTGGTTGCTCCATTGAGAGAAAGGAAAACCCTAGGGTTTGAAAGAAGTGAGGAAAGTGGAGTGGAGACCTAGGTTTAGGCCTAGGAAGGCTTTGGAAGGCTTTGAGATGGCCGGAGGAGGGCTGGAGAAGGGAGAAGACTCGGCGCCGGCGACTGAAAACTAGGTTTTCAGTCGCCTGCTGTCGGGCGCGTATATAAGGTTTTTCGCTCATCAGTCGACTGATGATAAGTGAGTCGACTGGTGTCAGTCGACTGATGTAAAAACAGTCGACTGTTCTCTTATTTCGAACATCACAGAAAGATTGGTCGAGTGCTGTGAACGTTCAGTCGACTGTTATCAGTCGACTGATGGTCTATCAGTCGACTGCCATCGAATTTCAAATCTTACAGAAATATTGGTCGAGTGAAGTCTGAAGATGAGTCGACTAGCATCAGTCGACTGCTCATGTAGCAGTCGACTGCCCTTAAATTTCTGAAACTCACAGAAAGATTGGTCGAGTCATTTTGGTCCTGAGTCGACTGATCAGTCGACTGATGGAGTTATCAGTCGACTGATATTCTGAATATGTTCATTATCAGTCGAATTTCAGTAATGCCATAGAAATTCCACAAAATTCAGAAAAATCTGAAATTTTGCGAGCACATTTGTTTTGATGATATCTATCAGGGAAAAATTATATTTCATGAAAATTCTTCATAGTTTCATGGATTGGCACAAACTTCAAGAATATGCTTAAGTGTGCATTGTTAAGTATCACTATGATGCATTGTTGTGATTCCTATAGGTTTGTGACTGTCTAGCATTGTGATTGCATTTGTTATTTGTTTTCCAAGCATTTTAAATATTCAATTATGACTAATGAGCAAGATATCCATGAATTGAATATTTGCTATCCTCATAATTGATCTATTATTGATATTTTGATACTTTCCATGCTATAACAATGTGCCATAAGCACAAGTAGAGCATGAGTATCATCCTAGCATCTCACATAATGTTCAAGCAAGCCAAAGCACAATCAAAGTCATCCTAATTGTCTTGTGAGATGTAATTGTTCTTATAATGGCTCATACAATGCTACAAACAATCATTCTACAAAACACATTCCTAAACCCCTTCTTATATTTGTGAATTCATTTTCGGGTAAAGGTTTAGTGAATATATCGGCAAGGTTTGATTTTGATTCTATGTAGTTTAGTTCTATATCTCCTCTTGCTACATGATCCCTTATGAAATGATGTTTGATTTCTATGTGTTTGGTCCTAGAATGGTGAACCGGATTTTTAGTCAAATTGATTGTACTCATATTATCACATAGGACTTTTACATTGGTATAATTTAACTCATAGTCCTTAAGTGTGTGCATCATCCATAATAGTTGAGCCACACATCCCCCTAGGGCTACATACTCAGCTTCAGTAGTAGATAAAGCTACACATGGTTGCTTTCTACTACTCCAACTAACTAGGGAGGATCCAAGAAATTGGCATCCACCACTAGTACTCTTTCTATCTAGTTTGCATCCTGCATAATCTGAGTCAGTGTACCCTATCAAATCAAAATTTTGGTTCCTTGGGTACCAAAGACCAACATTCAAAGTTCCTTTGATATACCTCAAAATTCTCTTCACAATTGCAAGATGCGACTCCTTAGCACATGATTGGTATCTAGCACACATTCCAACCGCAAACAAAATATCGGGTCTACTAGCGGTTAAATAAAGAAGACTACCAATCATACTCCTATAGGTCTTAGAGTCTACATTCTTCCCTTCTTCATCCTTATCTAATTTTGCATTTGTTCCTATAGGGGTTGATATATTTTTGGCATTTTCCATTCCAAATTTCTTAATCATTTCCTTAGCATATTTTGTTTGATAGACATGTGTTCCTTCATTTGTTTGTTTAACTTGTAAACCTAGAAAGAATGTGAGCTCTCCAACTAAGCTCATCTCAAATTCATTCTCCATATGCTTGATAAATTCATTTAAGAACTCATCATTTGTTGACCCAAAAATGATATCATCCACATAGACTTGGGCAACAAAAATATCACTCTCCTTTGACTTTATAAACAAAGTTGGATCTATGGTCCCTCTTCTAAAGCCTTTAGAAATTAGAAAGGTAGACAACCTCTCATACCAAGCTCTTGGAGCTTGCTTTAAACCATATAAGGCTTTTCTAAGTTTATACACATGATTTGGGTAATCACTACTCTCAAAACCAGGAGGTTGCTCTACATAGACTTCCTCCTTTATGTACCCATTTAGGAAAGCCGATTTTACATCCATTTGATGTAATTTAAATCCCATATATGCGGCATATCCTAAAAGTATTCTTATTGATTCCAATCTAGCCACGGGTGCATAGGTTTCATCATAGTCTAATCCTTCCACTGCCTTGTTCATCTAATTTGTTCCTAAATACCCATTTTGTGGTAACAATTGTTTTATCATTGGGTCTTGGAACTAGATCCCATACATTACTTCTTTCAAATTGATTTAGTTCTTCTTGCATGGCTAGGATCCAATCGGTAATTTAGAGAAGTTTGAATTTTCAAACTCTCCACCATGATCACTCCTAATTCGGTTAATTCTAAGTTTTCTTTCATTTTCCACCCTCTTACTAAATCCAATAAATATTTCTAAGGTATCATCCTTATGTTTCATGAAGAAAACCCATGTAAATCTAGAAAAATCATCCACAATCACCAAACAATATTTGCTACCATTTAAAGATGGAGTGCTATGGCAATCAAACAAATCTAAGTGCAATAACTCTAAAGGTAAAGAAGTACTAGTTAGAGTTTTACCTTTGTGTGATGTTTTTGATTGCTTACCCTCTTGGCATGCATCACACAACTTGTCCTTGACATATTTGAGTTTGGGTAGTCCCTTCACCAATTCTTTATTTGCCACCTTTGCTATTGTCTTCATGTTGACATGCCCAAGCCTTCTGTGCCATAACCATCCTGCTTCTTCTTGTGAAATAAGACACTCAACAGAAGAGTTAGTATATAAATTTTGTTTCCTATGTCCTTCTAGTATGATGTTGTTCATTCCAATTTTCCTAACCAAACATTTGTTAGCATGGAAGTCAATCTTATAACCTGAGTCACATAGTTGGCTTACACTAAGCAGGTTAAAACCTATCAAAGGAACAACTAAGCAAGGTCGGACCTTTCAATTCGGCCAAAGAACTCTGGGAAAAACTCATCGAACTGAACGAAGGATCAAGCGAATCTAGAAGAGCCAAGAAGGATCTCTTGGTAAGCCAACTACAGTCCTTCTCGATGAGATCTACTGAAACGGTGAGCCAGATGCATGGGAGATTTAAAGAGATAGTCAATGGCCTCCATGTCATCGGTGAAAAGATCGAGAATCAAGCCACATGACCGGGGATGTAGGTAAATTTACTAAAATCAAATACATGAAGAAGGGAAATGTGTCTTTTGGTAACAATGAAATGTTGAAAATCATAGGAAAAGGAACCATAGCAATCTCACTCACTATAACCATTCATAGAGTCCTATTAGTTAAAGGCATGGGTTTTAACCTGCTTAGTGTAAGCCAACTATGTGACTCAGGTTATCAGATTGACTTCCATGCTAACAAATGTTTGGTTAGGAAAATTGGAATGAACAACATCATACTAGAAGAACATAGGAAACAAAATTTATATTATGTGAATTTGGCACTTGCTACTAACTCTTCTGTTGAGTGTCTTATTTCACAAGAAGAAGCAGGATGGTTATGGCACAGAAGGCTTGGGCATGTCAACATGAAGACAATAGCAAAAGTGGCAAACAAAGAATTGGTGACAAAATGTGATGAGATTTTCTGCAAGTGGGATTCTCTGCAAGAGTGTTAGCGGAAGCAAAATATAATAGAGAAAATAATAGATCAACGCTAACCCGGTTCGTTTACTTGGTATCCACCTCCGCAGAGGTGACTAATCCAAGGATCCACACGCATGCACACACCCGCTGCACTATGAATCGTCTCCTTCTCGAAAACCTCGAAGGCGGAGAAACCTTTACAACTCTTTCGTTCTCCTCACAAATGATATGAAATAATGTTTAAGAGGAGAGGAAGAAAGAATCAGAGAACAACACGTTCTCAAAAGAAGCACTAAAGAATAAAAGAATGGCAGAATTCTTGAGTTGATCTCGAGCAGGCTTCTTTTATAATTCTTCAACATCAGTCGACTGCTGGCAGGGCCAGTCGACTGATGCCTTCAATCGGCAACAGAATCTTGCATTAAAGCGCATTAAATGCTTGCCAATTTTCTCCAACGTTCAAATATCAGTCGACTGATCCAAGACCAGTCGACTGGCATCATCGACTCCAGTCGACTGCCCAGTCGACTCCTGTCTTCCTCTGGCTCGACTGATTTTTCTGTGTGCGTCTGATTTATGAACAGTCGACTGCTGGTAGGGCCAGTCGACTGGTGAAGCTGAAAAATTCCATTTCAGCTTCTCTTGACCTAGACCTCGGCCTTCAAACACCTCCCATAGCCTCGTGCCTTCCTTGGATGCTCCATCATCCTCGCACTAGCCTGAGATGCTTCCATCAGCTTCGTCATGTCAAGTCTTTGCCAAGACCAACCTTGGACTTTTCCTTGCCAAGACTACCCACTTGGACTTTTCCTTGCCAAGACTTTCCACTTGGACTTTTCCTTGCCAAGACTTCCCACTTGGACTTTTCTTTTGCCAAGACCAACCTTGGACTTTCCTTTGCCAAGACTTCCCACTTAGACTTTCCTTTGCCAAAACTTCCCACTTGGACTTTCCTTTGCCAAGACCACGCTTGGACTTTCCTTTGCCAAGACCACGCTTGGACTTTCCTGCAAACTTGCATCACACATGTTAGATCACAAGTATTGCCTAACTTTAAACATGGTTTAGCCAAACATTGAAACTCAATGCACTTGGGGCAAAGATTGCACCAACAATAGGAACTAAGTCCCAAACTTGACTTCTTTCAAATTGAGCTAATTCATCTTGCATACCTAAAATCAATTTGGATCAAGCAGAGCATCGTCAATAGATCTTTGTTCAATCTTGGAGATCAAAAGCAATTCGACTTCCATCATTTCAAAAATATGATCGAGTTCTCATCCCTTATGTAATATCTTCCACGACTTGATCTATGGTATGATTAACATTTGTCCTAGTGGATCTTGGTTCTTGGGTGGTGGTAACCACATGCTCAAGAGGTGACTCTTCTATCATTTCACCCTCACTTTCTTGATTCCCTCCCCCTTGATCGTTTCTCTCGTTCAATGTTAAATTTTCTAACCTGAATTGTACATCTACATCAGTTGTCTTTGTCGGATTTGAAGGTGAATTTTGTTCAAAGACAGCATTTAGAGATTCTTCGACTATTTGAGATCTCTTATTGTATACTCTATGTGCGTTATTGTGGTTTGAGTATCCTTCAAGAATACGCTCATCAGCTATGCGAAAAATCTTCCTAAGTGATCTTTGGTGTTTAAAATGTATACCTTACATTCAAACACTCTAATATGTTTATTGTTGGAGGTTTTCCAAACCATATCTCATGTGATGTTTTGTTTAAAAATCTATGTATTAGGGTTTGATTTTGCACATAACAGATCATGTTTATTGCTTCAGCCCAAAGGTAGCGCTGATGTGAGTATTCATTTAGCATGCTCCGAGCAACCTCTTGTAAAACTTTATTTTTCTCTCAACAACTCCATTTTGCTGAGGTGTCTTGGGGGTAGAGAATTCATGTTTATATTCTTTTTCCATCCACAAGCTTGTGAATCCATTATTTTCAAATTCACCTCCATGATCACTTCTTATTCTATTTATTTTGTGATTCTTTTAATTTTCTACCCTTTTACAAAAAACAATCATGGTTACTAAGGTTTGATCTTTGTATTCAGGAAAAATAACCATGTATATCTAGTGTAATCATCAACTATCACAAAATAATATCTACTACCATTTAAGGAGATATATCTACTGCTATCAAATAAATTCATGTGAATGAGCTCTAATGCATTTGAAGTACTCATGACATTTTTACCTTTGTGGCAGCTTTGGTTTGCTTGCCCATTTTACATGCATCGCATAATTTATCCTTTTGAACCTTCAACTTTGGTAATCCTTGCACCAACTCTTTCCTTGATAACCTTCTAATATTCCTCATGTTGGTATGAGCAAGCCTCCGATGCCAAAGCCAAGTCTCTTCTTCTTAAACATGAAATACTTAGCAAACACATTAGTAGCATCAAATAATTTGACTTGATAAATATTTTCTTTTCTATGGCCTATGAGCATGATAGTGTTTTGTTCATTATGCTTGATTAAACATTGAGATGAATCAAACTCAACTCTATATCCTAGAATCACATAATTGACTAACACTTAGAAGATTGAAAGTGATGCCTTTCACTAATAAGATATTTTAAATCATAAATTGTTCAGAAATTTTAATATTTCCTATTCATATAACCTTAAGCTCACCACTATTACCAAATGGTACGGTACCTTTATTTTTGTTATTTAGTGATGAGAATTTTGATGAATCTCTCATCATGTGCTAAGAGCATCCGCTATCTACAAACCATATATTGCTTGCTCAAATACGATGAACTAAATGTTTTGGTACTCAAATCTTGGGTCAAGCAACATCAATAATATATTGCTTGGGTACCCAAGCTTGCACAGTCTTAATTCTAAAACATTATTTCTACTCATTAAAGATATAAAGTTCATTTCCTTCTATTTTGATTTATATCCTAAACCTGCTTTATTATAAACAACCTTCTGAGCTCCTAGAATCATGTTTGAGTACTTAGAACTTGATGTAAACTTTTCTAATGTATTTCTAAGATTATCTACTTGTAGTTTCAGAGATGCATTTTCATTCTTAAGTTTATCTACTAAAGTATTGGTATCTATTATCATGATGCATTTACAAATTTGAGCACTTTCAACTCATTTTATAATTTTTTTAATCTTACTTTTAGATCTTGACAAAGCATTTGTTAAACATGCAACGGTAGCATACATCTTGTCAAGCTTGGGAAAAGTTACCTTGTCATCACTAGATGATGACTCACTTGACGATTCCACATCTTCACTATGACTATCTTCATCTTTGCAACTCTCCACATTGCTTAACACCTTGAGTGCCACATGCCTTGGATTCTTTCCTTCATCTTCCTCTAATGAGCTTGAAGAGGAATCATCCCATGTGGCTTTTAGGATCTTCTTCTTTTTCTTCTTAAGTTTGTCCTTCTACTTCTTCACTTCTTGACACTCGGACTTGAAGTGTCCTTTGGTATTACACTCAAAGCAAACTACATCAGTTTTAAATTTGGATTTTTCCAAAGATTTACCTCTCCTCTTGCTATCATTTAGGATCTTATTGACATCTTTCTTGTTGACTTTTTGAGATCTCCTCATCATTTTCCTTATGAAATTTGACATCTTGCTTGGCAAATTCTCTTCCTCACTATCGCTTTCTTGATTGGATTAAGATGAAGTTTCTTCTTTCCTTTCCTTTTTCTTCTCCTGACCCTTTTTCTTACTCTTTTCACCTGCAACTAAAGGTATACCCTTCTCCTTATCTTGTTTAATAATTGACAAGTCCCTTGAAACTTTGTAGGCGTCTACCACAGATGACCACAATGAATCTCTATGAAAAGATTTCAAGGCATACCTGATGAGATGTAAAATATCAGAAATTAGAGGGTTAAATTGTAAATATAATTAACCTTATTTTAGGGTTTAAGAGAAGATGAGGGAGGTTAATAAAATTAACCCTAAAAGTTGATTTGGGTTTGAGTAATTAAACCCTAATCCATTTAATAAGCTGATTAGGGTTAAAGGGGTAATGGTTTAATGGGTTATTGGCTTAACGGGTTTCAAACCCGACCCATTAAGAACCTAATAAGAAGCCACACCGCGATCTCCCTTCTCCCAACCCATGATTATTTCCCCTGTTTCATTCTGGCGCCTTTGTTCCTTCATCTCCGACGCAAGCGCGACCGTGATTCTCCAACGCTGGTGCCAAATCGAAGCTGAGGAAGAACCGGCGACCGAAGGTGGAGTCAATTGGGGCTTGGATCTTGCCAGAGGTGACTAAAGTCCGGAGGAAGTGGAGGCTGCTTGCGGTAGCGGATCGAAGAGAGGAAGAAGATAGGTAAGAGATTTGAGCTAGGTTTCGGCTTGTGTTTGGTTTTTGAGCTTAGATCAGTGGTCTTTCCAGATTTCTGAACTTGGATTTCGAGTTTGAGCCTTCTTGCTAGTTTCGACCGTGAAGAAGAAGATCTGGAGGAACCTATCGGTAAGAGGGAAGCTCTTCGATTTTGTGGTTTGATGATCCTTGATTTGATTGTATTCCACATCTTGATTATTGAAAATCCGATCAGATCAGTGAGCACGGTGGTGTGGATTGGGGTGAAACCGAGGCTTGATTTAGGGTGAAAATCTTGGAGGTAAGATCTTGGATTTCTATGGTTTAATTCTTGATTAGTTGATGATTGTGTTGATTCCGATTACTGTTGGATTGATTTCGAGTTTTTGGTTGTGTTGAATCTTTGTGGCTAATCGGTGTGGGGACTGACCTTGTTTCGTAGGATCTTGTTTCTGATCAAAAGAAGAGGTGGAGCTGAGATAGGACTTTCAAGATCCTGGATCTGAGGTAAGCTGTTGAAACTGATCCTTGTAGGATTTGGTTGCTCTATTCATGGCTTGGATTGGTTAGAATATTGATCTATTATGGGTTTGATTATTGTCAATGGAGTTATTAGGTTAGTGATGACTGTTTAATTGTGTCTTTGATCTTAATTGACCTTAACTTGAGGTTAGGTGATGGTTAAGTTGATTGGGTTGTTTATGAGTATTACGTTGATATGTCCTTGTAAAGGTTTCGACTAGAAACCTTAATATGATTGGTTGGTGTATTAGTTAGCTACTGTTGGATGGGTTGAAATAAGGATTAGGGATTTATTAGTTGATTATGATTGTTATTAATCTATTGGGTTAGGTTTGATCTATTTAGGATTAAATCTAATTAAAAACTCAGTAGGGATTTTAGTATGGATTTAATAGTTTAATCGTGGTATTTAGGGATGTTGTTTACCCATTTTTGTAGGCCCTTGATTATTGATCTGAATACCTACGTGGTTTATTTCCTGGGGGTTCTATTGTTGACTAGCTTCTAGGAGCTAAATTAGTGATTAGTCAGTGCTCTGATTTTGATGATTCCTTCTGGTGATGACGGATTCATATTGTATACCGATGCTTCATTCTAGGGATTGGGTACAGTATTGATGTAGCGTGATCAGGTAGTTGCCTACACTTCTCGTCAGCTAAAAGACTTCGACAAGAACTACCCTGTTCATGATTTAGAGTTTGCCGCTATTATCTTCATTCTGAAGATTTGGTGACACTATCTCTACGGAGTCACTTTCGAGATCCTCACAGATCATAAAAGTTTGAAGTATCTATTCACGCAGAAGGAGCTGAACCTCAAAATTTCAATGGTTGCTCAGTCAACTTTAGTGGAGAGGAATAAGTTGGCACAGGCTAGTGATCAGCATATCTAGTTCATCTGTAGCAGAGTGGATTCTGGATAGCAGTTAGAGTTTTATTATGACGCAGTTGGAGTAATTCAATTTCGAGAATGACTTTGTGTTTTAGAGCAGCATTCGATTAAGGAGGAGTTGTTTGTAGGGGGCATACCATTCTAGGTTTGCAATACATCTAATTGGTACTCGTATGTATCGGGACCTTAAGCGTTCGTATTGGTAGAATGACATAAGTGATATCGCAGACTTTGTTGTGCAGTGTTTAGTGTGTCAGCATATGTTGCACTATAGTTGGCTACGACCAGGACTGACTATATTGCCCTCCTGCTACACTGCCCGCTCCCCACTAGATTGGTAGTAGTTAGTTGTTGGAGTCTGTGCAGTATGTCCTATTGTGCGCCCCAGTTCACTGCCCTGGAGGGGTGACTGGGGATGGCAAGTGCAGACAGTGACTTGCATTTGATTCGATGGTTGTTGCATAATTACGTGCATTCGTTGGTAGGTTATTACATAGTTTACTTTACTCATATGGATATGATTGTTGCACTGTGTCATTACATACATGATTACATTTACATGATTCCTATGATCATGATTCATGTTATCTGCTAATTCTTATTACCTGTTGATTATCATTTATCTTGTCTATACATATTCATTCTGGACTGTACACTTTTGTTATTCCTGTTGATCTATTTGTACATGCACTTCTATTCTGTATCCATTGAGTATCTAATGCTCACTACTCAGATCCTGGGGTTATCTTGTTTTCTCCCCAGGTATCAGATAGGTGGATAGTACTTAGAGCTTAGATATCTGACCAACTGTATCCATCTCACAGCAGAAAGATTGGTATATGTTTGTTGTCTAGATTGTGTTTATGTGGTTAGATGGACTGTAGTTGTATTGTTGGTCTTATACTTGTGATTGTCCATTTTGTTCAGATTTTTGACGTTTCTGCTATGCATATTTTTGTTATATGTTGCATGATTGTTAGTAGTTGTGGTCGTGTGGGCCTTGTTATTATCTGTATGCACCTATGTGTGTGTTTGTTGGACGTGTTGTCCATATTACGGCCGTGTTGACATGTTATACACATGTATTCAGGGAAATTATCATAGTTACAGGGGAGATGCTGTCGAAATTTTTCGGATGGCCTCCCGGGACGTGACATGAGATCTATATTCTTTAACCTTTCTTTGATGGTATGAAGTCCATTAATAGTTCTTTAAACTTTCAGTGAATTTGACTCACAATTTCACCTTCATTCATTATGAAATTCTATATTTGGTTGACAAAAAGGTCCCTTTTTGCAATTCTGGAATCCTTGGTGCCCTCGTTGAGTTCAATCAACTTATCCCATAGTTCCTTGTCACTTTTGAATGAACCGACCTTAATCCATTGCTCCAAGATCAGTTCACACTATAGGGTAACCACCGCTTTAGCGTTTGCTTGTGACTTCTATTTTTGATTAGCGAACCATCATGTGGATTCTAGTACTTTTCCATTTTATCTGTTGGCTTAGGGAATCCCTCAGTTGTGGAGAACCACATATCTATATCAGTTCTTAGGTAGTATTCCATGTGGCTCTTCCATTATACGAAGTTGCTTCCCTTAAAGTACAGTGGTCATATAGTGCTGTGATATTCTTTCAATGACATTTTGTTGTTCTAAGCTTGTCTCCTTTAGATGTAAGTCCTCCGAAGCGACCTTGCTCTGATACCATTTATCAAGACCTTGTGAGCTAGAAGAGGGGTTGCATAGCTTCAATAAAGCTTTATGAGTTCTCGAAAATGCTTTCACTGCGTACCTTACCACATCGTGATTTTTTATTGGTTGTCCAATCGCATGGAGGTCGTTGAGGGGTCTTGGATTTGGTCATGAAGTTAGCTCGCGAATTCTCCTTCCTGCATTTTAATATTATAGTTTGTTTAAAATTAAATCATGCTTACTAACCTTTGTATTGGAGATTCCTTCGTGCAACTCGATTAGCTTTTTCCAGAAGTCTTTTGCGCTGCTAAAGACCCTACCTGTAACGCCCCGTAAATTCACCTCTGAGATTTATAAATGTTTAAAAATAGGTTTTTAGATATTTATAAAATGCTTAGAATAATTTTAAGAATTTTTCTAGAATTTTTAAGAGTATTTTAGTAATTTTCTAAAAGAAATAAGAAAAAGGGAGTAATCGAGATTCGAACCTGTGACCCTGCACAATAACCAACCTGAGCGCTACCAAGTGGGATAAGATAACTTAGTTATAAAATAGATTAGTCGACTTGTATTATAGCAGCCGACTGGTGCTATAATCCCGAACTTACAGAAAAATCAGTCGAGTGACAAGCATGGATCAGTTGACTGGGATAAGTCGACTAGAGTTAGGATCAGTCGACTGATGCGCGATTTTTATAAATACTACTCGCGCGAGGGTGGACGGGAACCCTAGGTATTTTCGCCGTCGTTGCTTCCCCTCCCCTTTCTTGTGTTCCCAAAGGCTTCTAGGTCTCATCTAACGCCTAAGGTGGTTAAAGAGGAGATCCCTAAGGAGTTTCCACGAGAAATCACGCACAACCACGTGGAGGAACGACTTACGACGCTCCAAGAATTGTAGGTTTTCTCTAAAATCCCGTGATCTACACGTAGTAAGTGAAAGAATCAAAGTAAGTACATCTCACCTGCAGTAGGATAGCTTTCGTGTGATGTTTTCTATGATTCTTCCCAAAATCCTTTTAAAAGCATGTTGTAGAAATTGATATTATGGCATGTCGGTATAAACCCTAGATCTATAGAAAAGATAAAGCTATAGAAGAGAATTTCTACCAAGTGAAGTTTAGTATCATGTTTATGAATTCATGTTTTATACTTGTCAACATCATGTTTATGAATTCATGTTTTAAAATTGTTAGTATCATGTTTATGAGTTCATGTTTTATATGTGATAACATCATGCTATTAAGTGCATGTTATGAGACATTATGTAAAGAAAAAGGCATAAGAAGCCTTAAGAAGATATCTCAATACTAGCATTTGAGATTTTATGTTTTGGCATATTAGCAAACGAAAAGGCATAAGTAAAGAAGCCTTAAGAAAGATACCCTAAACTAACATTGGGGGAAGGCATGCAAAGTGTTTGCTAAAATGTCCATGCATCTATAAAGTAAAGAAGAAAAGTATTTTACTTTGAAAGGATAGTACCGGGTGGGCCAGCCACCTTAAAGAACCCTAGGCATGGATGGGACATCAGTTCGTCCTAGAAGAAGTGTCTATGAGGGAGATAGAAATCCCTACCCTTTGAATTGGGACTTGCTACCCCACATTCATTAAGGGTGCGCGCTAGTAAGAAGCGGTACAATCCTAGGGCCCAAGAAGTGATTATGAATTTTCAAGTATTTTCAAAGTAATAAAGTATAAAGTACTTTTAAGTTCAGCGCATGTTTATGATACAACATGTTAGTAGAAGACTTGTAAACATATTAAGAATACTTGTTAGTATGTTAAGAATAAAAGTTAGCATGTTAAAGAGCAAGTTGCATGTTATGTATGAAAGCAAGTTTTTACTCCCTTATGCATGGTTTTTGTGAGTAGAATGTACTTACTAAGCAAATTTGCTTATAGATGTATTTTTCTCCTACTGCAGAGAAAGGCAAGGAAAAGCAATATTAGAATGGATGGCTAGGTAAGGCTTGATGGGCGGTGGCGGCGGAACAGCGGATTAGTACTCTAACATTGTTAAGTTTCTTTTTGTTATGCATCAGTTAAACGTTATGCATCAGTTTAATGTTAGAGTTTATATGACACTTAGTGGAGTATGACATGGGTGTTGAATGATATAGCTAGTTAATCTTTTGTTATGGAGATCTTATGAGTTAGTTTTGTTTATAAACAAGTCAGTAAACATTCCATGAAATTTAGATAAGTGTTAGCTATGTTTAAATTGAAGTTTTTGTAGTTCTGAAACTCTGAAATCGGGATTTCAGATTCACCAGTCGACTGGTACAGTCATCAGTCGACTGGTGGTGAAGAAATTCGAAAACAGAAAAATCAGTCGAGTCCCAGTCGAGTGACCAGTCGTGACCAGTCGACTGGTCTAGTAGTAGTCGACTGGATGAAAATAAAACAAAAGAATTGTGGACTGGTGGTAAGCCATAAAAGTCTCTAATAAGAGGTTCTTAGTTCGAATCTTGACTCAGGCATATTTATTTAGATTTTTGTTTTAGAGGAAATAAAATAGTTCAAGCCCCAGAATTATTCTTTTTGATGAATATATATTGAATTAAGCTTAGAATTTATGCATATTGATAATTCTTTAGATATGAAGGGGATAAAGTATGATAGTAAGAAATAAATTTGTAGAGTTTTTAAATACCTTATATGCATGCATACTCAAGTGTAGGTTCACAACTTACAATATGATGTGTCATATTAGTTAATTAAGCTTCCGCAAGTAGCGTAACGATCCACGGTATAGTAGTGGTAGAAGCTGGGTTGTTACAGTATGGTATCAGAGCAAAGTTCTGCCCTTCCGCCACGCCGCCATCAAGCAATAGTCGACATCCTAGTAAGAAAGATTTAAGTTTTCTTAATGTTTTCTTTCTCTATTAGTAGCATAAGTAAAGTTTATGAAGAAAGTTTTATCTTGCTTTAGCATCAGTATAGAATATGCTTTACTTTATGTAATATAAAGCATAAGTAAGCTAGAAATGCTAATACGACAGGATAAGAATAGTAAACCTAGTTATATCTTGCTTTAGCATCAGTATAGACTATGCGTTACTTTGTGTAATATAAAGCATCATCAGTATAGAATATGCTTTACTTTATGTAATATAAAGCATAAGTAAGTTAAAAATGCTAATACGGCAGTATAAGAATAGTAAACCTACGTTCTCCCATTCTTATGCCTAGTAAAGTAATGGCACCAAGGGGGAGACGTCCTAGAGCTAGAGAGCAAGTTTCTGAAGCAGTACCCCCACTTAATCTGACGGAAGTCGTTACTCAGCTTTAGGGACAGCTAGCCGAGCAACAACAATTGATTGCTACTCTTATGGCCAACCAGCAAACTCCTCTAGTTACACCACTTGATGCTAATGTGGTGGCTCCAGTAGCAGCTGAGGTCCCACCAGTTGCACCGGTAGCCCCAACAACAGTAGTAGTAAGACAAGAGGCCTATCTTCTCTAGTGGCAGAAACTTAAATCAGGAAATTTTTCTGGTACTAGTGAGCCATGGGATGCACAGGCTTGGTTTAATACGCTGGAGAGTATTATGGAGCTTTTAGACTGGCCAGAGAACGAAAAAGTCAAGTGCGCTTCATTCAGTTTATCTGGAGACACACGAATGTGGTGGGAGTGAGTCAAGGCTAAGGTATTAGACAAGAAGTTTCTCACAACTTTACACTCGGGTGAGGTGATCACCTCTGTTGATGCAGTCTGACCCGGTCAGATTTGAGTCTGGTCAGACTTGAGTCTGTTTTGTTGTTTGACAAGTTAAGTCAAATTAAATACAAAAGATTTAAGTTTAGTCTTACCCGGGCTAGTTAAGCTAGACGAGTTAAAGTTTACCCGGAATAGCCGAAACCCCTTGATTAATGAAGTCTTTACCAACATGCATTAATTAAATACTTTAATTAATTAAAGGTTGTATTAATTAATTAAAGCATGCATTAATTAAATACATTAATTAATTAAAGGTTGCATTAATTAAAACATGCATTAATTAAAAATGTGAATGCATGAAACAACGTTGAATGGCTTACCTTAATAAAAAAAAAGGGAAACAACGTGGTCGATCACCTGATCGACCAAGCTTGCTTTGGTCGATCAGTTGATCGACCAGCCTGCTTTGGTCGATCAGTTGATCGACCAGCTTGCTCTGGTCGATCAGCTGATCGACCAGCTTGCCTTGATCGATCAGCTGATCGACCTGCGTGCCTTGATCGACCAGGGGGTCGACCAGGTCCTGTGTTATTTAGCCGGGAGACACTGCTCTCAGCCGAGAAGATATTACCCGAGAAAATTGTATCATGGCCGGGAAAGTATAAGTTTACCCGGGAAGAAGGTTGTCTTGATCGAGGAAAATATAATCGGGAAGAAGGGTAGCTTGGCCGGGCAAAGTGAAGAAGAGAGAAATGAGGCCGGGAGAAGCAAGCCGAGAGAAGCTTGACCGGGAGAATGCAGTAATGTCTGGAGAAGAGTTTCTTGGCCGGAAGCAACAAACTTACTCGGGAACTGGACCGGGAGAAATAAGTTCTTGCCCGGGAGAAGTAATATCTTGCCGGCAAGGAGATTAACTTCGTCGAGAGACCTTTGGCCGGGAGAAGAGACGTTTGGCCGGGAGAAACAAAGCAGAGAGAAGCTTGTCCGGGAGAATGCTTGGATAGCCTGACTTCTGTCCGGAGGAGAGTGCCTTAACCGGAGAAGTGAAATCTTGCCCGGGAGATATAAGATCTTGCCCGGGAGAGTGATTATCTGATCAGGAGAGGTGAAGCCGGGAAGGTATTGCCCTTGGCCGAGAGACAAGAAGCCTTGGTGGCTCGAGACTGTGATAGCCGGGAGCTTGGTGCTCATGGACGAATGAAGAGAGCTTTGGTAGCTCGTCTCCGGAGTGGTCCAGAAGGAGTCTTGGTGACTCAGGACCGTGGAGCTTGGTGCTCGTGGGAGAATGGAGGAAGCTTTTGTAGCTTGTCTCCGGGATGGTCCAGGAGGAGCCTTGGTGGCTCAGGACCGGATTGGCCGGGAGCTTGGTGCGAATGGCCGGGACAGGTCCGAGAGAGCTTTGGTAGCTCGGCTCGGGACCGTGAGCTTTGGTAGCTCGATTTTAGGGAGCCTTTGTGGCTCAGAACCTGAGTGGCCGGGAGCTTGGTGCGAATGGCCGGATGGTCCGGGAGAGCTTTGGTAGCTCGGCTCGGGACCGTGAGCTTTGGTAGCTCGATTTCAGGGAGCCTTTGTGGCTCAGAACCTGAGTGGCCGGGAGCTTGGTGCGAATGGCCGGATGGTCCGGGAGAGCTTTGGTAGCTCGGCTCGGGACCGTGAGCTTTGGTAGCTCGATCTCAGGAGGAGGGCCTTGGTGGCTCGGTCTCCTGATTCCTCAAGAGGAGGGCCTTGGTGGCTCGGTCTCTTGATTCCAGGTGGAGGGCCTTGGTGGCCCGGTCTCCTGTTTGGTCCGAGAAAGCTTTGGTAGCTTTGCTCGTGACCTGGAACTAATGTTTAATCCATCCTTATACTATGTCCTTGTTATAGAATGTTTTTAATGCATCTTTTGAGTGTGCAGATATATAGGACAAGTTAAGGAGGGAAATTCAAATGGATGGTGAGAGTTCCAAGGCGGGCTTTTGAGCTGTTTCTTCTGTAGGGAGAGTTCTGTGACAACGGACGGCAGCTGGTGTCAGAATAGTGCAGGGATCCGTTGGGCACAAAGAACCAAGCAGAGGCTATAAGAGAAGCGAGAAGCAGCGCTGAGGAATTGAACGGAAGAGCTTACACGACTATTCGTTGATCATCCTTGAGAGCTCAGAAAGAACATTGTCAATCCTGTGAGAGCCTGATCGTGAATCAAAGAAAAGGAAGCAAGAGCAATGTCCTGTGTTTGGAGGAACCGGCTAGCAAGCTATTCTTGTTGGCTCTGTCTAGAGCAACGTCCTGAGTTTGGAGGAATAGGCTTGTGCTGCTAGCTGTTCTTGTTGGCTCTGTCTAGAGCAACGTCCTGTGTTTGGAGGAACAGGCTGAGCAGCAAGAGGTTCTTGTTGTCTCTATTGTCCGATCTTTGATTCATTGTATTCTCCTTGTCTCGTGCTTATCTTTGTATCTGTTGAGACAATCTGTGGAGAGGTTCCTCCACCGAGAAGGAGAAGATTATAGCCGATTTCTATCGGGGTCTGATCTGCCGAAAGATCGAGGGATCGTCCACCTTACGGACACGTCGAGGAGTAGGAGCATCATCTCCGAACCTCGTAAATCCTTGAGTTAGCGTGCTGATCTTCGTCTTCCTCTGATCAAGTTATTATTTCCGCTGCATTAAACGAAGACGAAGGAAGAAAAGCGAAAAGTGTGGACGGCTATTCACACCCCCCCTCTCTAGCAGGTGTCTAAAAGATCCAACAACCTCCACCCATTGGTTGCGAGCAATATCGATCAAGTTTTCAGATAGAGAACTTTATAGTGATCTGATATTGCTTAGTATGAAAGATTTTGATGTTATTTTAGGAATGGATTCCCTAAGCAAATATAATGCTTCTATCGAATGCCGCAAAAGAGGGGTGGCATTCAGACCGAAAGCCGAACTCCAGTTTAAGTTTATTGGGGAACCCAAAAAGAAGACTAGGAAGTTCTTATCTGCATTAATAGCTCAAAGAATGCTGGATAGTGGATGTGCGAGTTTTCTTGCACATGTGGTAGATATAGAACTTCAGAAAGGGTTAAAGAAATAGGAGGTCAGGATTGTCTGTGATTATCCAAAAGTTTTCCCCAAAGAATTGCCAGGGCTACCTCCTAACAGACAGGTTGTGTTTGAGATTGAGCTGGTTCCAGGTACCAGTCCAATTTCAAAGGCACCTTATCGTATGGCTCCAGCAGAATTGAAAGAGTTGCAGGAACAACTACAAGAGTTGCTCGACAAGGGTTTTATACGACCTAGTCATTCACCCTGGGGAGCACCTGTGTTGTTTGTCAAAAAGAAAGATGGGACGATGAGGATGTGCATAGATTACAGAGCACTGAATCAAGTAACCATCAAGAACAGATATCCGTTGCCTAGAATTGACGATTTATTTGATCAGTTAAAAGGGGCTACGGTATTTTCAAAGATTGACTTAAGATCAGGCTATCATCAGCTTAAAGTTAAAGAAGATGATATACCTAAGACTGCTTTTCGAACCAGGTACGGCCACTATGAGTTCGTGGTTATGCCCTTCGGAGTAACAAATGCACCTGCGATCTTTATGGAGTTGATGAACAGGGTGTTCCAAGAATATCTGGATAAGTTTGTGCCCTTCGTCTTCATCGATGACATACTAGTTTATTCAAAGACATACTAGTTTATTCAAAGAACACGCTGAGCATCTGAGGACAGTATTACAAATCCTCCAGAAAGAACAGTTATATGCCAAATTCTCCAAGTGCGAGTTCTGGCTCGATCAGGTGGCCTTCCTTGGTCACATAATTTCGAAAGACGGTGTTAAAGTCGACCCTGCTAAGATTGAAGCAGTCAGTAATTGGAGTCGACCTAGAAATGCCACAGAGAACAGAAGCTTTCTGGGATTAGCCGGGTACTACCGAAAATTTGTAGAGGACTTTTCTAAGATAGCTTCTCCTCTTACAAACCTCACTAAGAAGAATAAGAAGTATGAATGGACTGAAGAATGTGAACAAAGTTTCCTTGAGCTAAAGAAGAGGCTCACCAGTGCTCCCATTCTTACAGTACCAAAGAGTGACGAAAGCTTCGACATATACAATGATGCTTCTAAGATGGGGCTAGGAGCTGTACTCATGCAGAAGGGTAAGGTGATCGCATATGCTTCCAGACAACTCAAGAGTTATGAAAAGAATTATCCTACTCATGATCTTGAGTTGGCGGCAGTAGTTTTTGCTCTCAAAATCTGGCGGCATTATCTGTACGGAAGTTAGTGTCGTATTTACACAGATCACCAAAGCCTGAAGTATTTCTTCACTCAGAAGGATCTGAATATGAGACAGCGAAGGTGGTTGGAGTTGGTCAAAGATTATGACTGTGAAATCCTCTACCACCCTGGTAAAGCAAATAAGGTTGCAGATGCCCTAAGTAGAAAATCTAGTGAAACCCTAATGTCACTAGTTTCACTGTCCCAGTCATTACAGAAAGAGATAGAAGAATTTGAGCTTGAGATCATCCATGGAAAACTCTCTGCTCTGACTTTGTCATCTACTTTGATAGAGGATATACAGCAAAAGCAAAGGCAAGATGCTGATATTCAAAGGATTCTCCGAGAGATGCAAACAGAAGAGAATAGTAAGTTTCGAGTAACAGACAGTGGGATACTTTATCTTAGGGATCGTTTATGTGTCCCTAATGATAAAGAGCTGAGGAAAAAGATACTCGAAGAAGCTCATGGAACTCCATATACTATGCATCCTGGTTCCACCAAGATGTATCAAGATCTAAAAAGAAGATTTTGGTGGTCTGGTATGAAGCGTGATGTGGCTAAGTATGTCAGTACCTGCCTGACATGCCAACGAGTAAAAGCAGAGCATTAGAGAACAGGAGGAGTGTTACAGCCCATCCAGATTCCAGAGTGGAAATGGGAAGATATAGCCATGGACTTCATAGTTGGCCTACCAAGGACAACTAATGGTTATGACGCTATATGGGTAATAGTAGATAGATTTACTAAGTCTGCACATTTTCTGGCTATTAAGGTATCATATTCAATTGAGCAGTTAGCCTAGCTATATGTGAAAGAGGTGATCAGATTACATGGAGTACCCAAGACTATTATATCTGACCGAGATGGTAGATTCACCTCACATTTCTGGGAGTACATCCAGATGGCACTGGGCTCTAAGTTAAAATTCAGCACCGCCTTTCATCCCCAGACGGATGGACAAACTGAGCGTGTGAATAAGATTTTAGAAGATATGCTTCGAGCCTATGTATTGGTTTTCAAAGGAAGTTGGTGCAAGTATTTGTGTCTAGCTGAATTTGCATACAACAAGACCTCACTTTTACGCTATGTATAGGTATGGTACCCTATGAAGCCTTGTATGGAAGGAAGTGCAGGTTTATCCAGCCTTTATATGTTGGCATGAAGGTAGGAAAAGAAAGAATTAGAGTCAGAAACTGGGACAAAAAATAGTACTTTATGGAGGAGACTACCCAAGCCATTAAGAACATTCGGCAGAGAATGGAAACAGCTCAAAGCAGACAAAAGAGTTATGCAGATATCCGAAGATCAGACCAAAAGTTTGAGGATGTGTGTGGGTTAAAGGAACTCAAAGTAACTCCAATGAAGGGGGTAATTATAATTTCTGGACATGTTTTAGAAATGATAATTTAAGTCCTCATGCTATGCCATAGATATATGTTTAGCCATGGCAGTATAATTGTGATGCATTTAGAGCAGTTTGATATATTGCTGTGAACTGGTTGGGTTGTCATATGACACGGCCAGGCAGTGCTAAGCAGCAGTTACCATACGGATAATACACGTCAAGGAAAATTTTATTCATACATGTCTGTCACCCATAAGTCTTCTGTAGTTTATGCATGTACATAAGTAACTAATCCGGCCTTGCATGATGAGAGGTCGGGTCGTTACAGAACCTCAGACAGTAACTATTCAGGAAGATCTTAGTTACAAAAGTCGCCCTATTCGGATAGAAGATAGGGAAGTCAAGAGGTTGAGAAATAAAGAAATTCCTTTAGTGAAAGTTATCTGGCAAAACCAGAAGCACGAGGAAGCAACCTGGGAACGCGAAGATGAAATGAAACAAAAGTTTCCAGAATTGTTCTAAGTTCGAGGACGAACTTTTTATAAGGTATGGGGGATTGTAACGCCCCGTAAATTCACCTCTGAGATTTATAAATGTTTAAAAATAGGTTTTTAGATATTTATAAAATGCTTAGAATAATTTTAAGAATTTTCTAGAATTTTTAAGAGTATTTTAGTAATTTTCTAAAAGAAATAAGAAAAAGGGAGTAATCGAGATTTGAACCTGTGACCCTGCACAATAACCAACCTGAGCGCTACCAAGTGGGATAAGATAACTTAGTTATAAATTAAATCAGTCGACTTGTATTATAGCAGTCGACTGGTGCTATAATCCCGAACTTACAGAAAAATCAGTCGAGTGACAAGCATGGATCAGTCGACTGGGATCAGTCGACTGGAGCTAGGATCAGTCGACTGATACGCGATTTTTATAAATACTACTCGCGCGAGGGTGGACGGGAACCCTAGGTATTTTCGCCGTCGTTGCCTCCTCTCCCCTTTCTTGTGTTCCCAAAGGCTTCTAGGTCTCATCTAACGCCTAAGGTGGTTAAAGAGGAGATCCCTAAGGAGTTTCCACGAGAAATCACGCACAACCACGCGGAGGAACGACTTACGACGCTCCAAGGATTGTAGGTTTTCTCTAAAATCCCGTGATCTACACGTAGTAAGTGAAAGAATCAAAGTAAGTACATCTCACCTACAGTAGGATAGCTTTCGTGTGATGTTTTCTATGATTCTTCCCAAAATCCTTTTAAAAGCATGTTGTAGAAATTGATATTATGGCATGTCGGTATAAACCCTAGATCTATAGAAAAGATAAAGCTATAGAAGAGAATTTCTACCAAGTGAAGTTTAGTATCATGTTTATGAATTCATGTTTTATACTTGTCAACATCATGTTTATGAATTCATGTTTTTATATGTGATAACATCATGCTATTAAGTGCATGTTATGAGACATTATGTAAAGAAAAAGGCATAAGAAGCCTTAAGAAGATATCTCAATACTAGCATTTGAGATTTTATGTTTTGGCATATTAGCAAACGAAAAGGCATAAGTAAAGAAGCCTTAAGAAAGATACCCTAAACTAACATTGGGGCTTCGGCATGCAAAGTGTTTGCTAAAATGTCCATGCATCTATAAAGTAAAGAAGAAAAGTATTTTACTTTGAAAGGATAGTACCGGGTGGGCCAGCCACCTTAAAGAACCCTAGGCATGGATGGGACATCAGTTCGTCCTACAAGAAGTGTCTAGGAGGGAGATAGAAATCCCTACCCTTTGAATTGGGACTTGCTACCCCACATTCATTAAGGGTGCACGCTAGTAAGAAGCGGTACAATCCTAGGGCCCAAGAAGTGATTATGTATTTTCAAGTATTTTCAAAGTAATAAAGTATAAAGTACTTTTAAGTTCAGCGCATGTTTATGATACAACATGTTAGTAGAAGACTTGTAAACATGTTAAGAATACTTGTTAGTATGTTAAGAATAAAAGTTAGCATGTTAAAGAGCAAGTTGCATGTTATGTATGAAAGCAAGTTTTTACTCCCTTATGCATGATTTTTGTGAGTAGAATGTACTTACTAAGCAAATTTGCTTATAGATGTATTTTTCTCCTACTGCAGAGAAAGGTAAGGAAAGGCAATATTAGAATGGATGGCTAGGTAAGGCTTGATGGGCGGTGGCGGCGGAACAGCGGATTAGTACTCTAACATTGTTAAGTTTCTTTTTGTTATGCATCAGTTAAACGTTATGCATCAGTTTAATGTTAGAGTTTATATGACACTTAGTGGAGTATGACATGGGTGTTGAATGATATAGCTAGTTAATCTTTTGTTATGGAGATCTTATGAGTTAGTTTTGTTTATAAACAAGTCAGTAAACATTCCATGAAATTTAGATAAGTGTTAGCTATGTTTAAATTGAAGTTTTTGTAGTTCTGAAACTCTGAAATCGGGATTTCAGATTCACCAGTCGACTGGTACAGTCATCAGTCGACTGGTGGTGAAGAAATTCGAAAACAGAAAAATCAGTCGAGTCCCAGTCGAGTCTCAGTCGAGTGACCAATCGACTGGTCTAGTAGTAGTCGACTGGATGAAAATAAAACAAAAGAATTGTGGACTGGTGGTAAGCCATAAAAGTCTCTAATAAGAGGTTCTTAGTTTGAATCTTGACTCATGCATATTTATTTAAATTTTTGTTTTAGAGGAAATAAAATAGTTCAAGCCCCAGAATTATTCTTTTTGATGAATATATATTGAATTAAGCTTAGAATTTATGCATATTGATAATTCTTTAGATATGAAGGGGATAAAGTATGATAGTAAGAAATAAATTTGTAGAGTTTTTAAACACCTTATATGCATGCATACTCAAGTGTAGGTTCACAACTTACAATATGATGTGTCATATTAGTTAATTAAGCTTCCGCAAGTAGCGTAACGATCCACGGTATAGTAGTGGTAGAAGGTTGGTCGTTACACTACCCGATTGAGTTCTTCCTTTGGGATTTGTGTGGGTTTTGTGTTAGCCTCTATTCTTCTCTTGGTTTGTTGGTCCCACTCGTCGCAAGCTAGGGGGACTCCTTTGTCGATAGCGGTAGTGTATCCGATTTGGATGATAATCCACATCTCCACCTATGTCTTCAGGTGGTTCTCCATCCGGTCCTTCCAATAATCAAAATCTTCCCCGGAAAAGAGGGGCGGACGAGCTGTATTGTAGCCTTCTTGATGGGCCATTAAGACGTATTTCTTGCACATAAAAAAACTAAAAAAATATACCAAGACCTAGTCTTAGATTAGTAGTGAGGGAACAAAGACACACAAATAATAAAACCAGCTCAAGTGGTGTTTGCACCAAATTCGAGCAATTTAAAAAAAAATTAACCAAGTTGCCAGAAGAGAGGTGATTGCACCAATTCAGACTCCTTGATCACTTAGTGATACGAACCCCACCAACAACAATCTTGATGGAACTCGGGAATAATCGTTGGATAGAACCCCTAGAACTAGAAGACAAGAGTTTGGCCTTGACTCGTAACCAAGAGATGAAATGAACCAAAGACTACGGAGAAAAGAAACACCACACAACAAGGGTGATCGGAGGTTTGGACGCCACGAGACAAACTCGATAAGTTCAGAAGTTCTTTCAAGAATTACGAGATCACACAAACAAGAGCTTCATCCAAAAGTTGTTTTCTTTCCATAACATGCTCCCTCCCTTATGTAGCGGGAAGAAGTAATTAAGATTACAAAGCATTTATAATAGCCATTAAGAGTAATGCATGCATGCAAGTAATTATGTAAAATATGTGAACCATAGGGGGGTTAATTGTAAATAATTTAACACTAATTTGTAAAAGTTAGGAGGTTAATTAGAATTAATCAAACATATTATTAATTAAGAAAATCTAATCAATTAAGAAATAAATTTTATAATACAAAATTTCCTAACAAATTAGAAAATTTCTATAATTAGAAATTCTGAATTAAATTATATAATTTCTTATTTTAGGAAATAAAATTTTAATTAATAAAATTTAATTAATTAGGAAATAAATTTCCTAGCATGAAATTTGCTAACCAATTAGAAAATTTCTTTAATTAGAAATTCTAAATTAAAATCTCCAAAAATTTCTTAAATTAAATTTACGACTAACTTCTACACACAAAATAATTTTATGTGTAGGCCTTGCACAACCTGGCTCTGATACCACTGTTGGGATCATCCCGGTGCAGTGCGCGTGTTTACACGTTTCGCAAAAGTGCGCAGTGAAAATTTATAGATAATTAAAACTAATTATTATTACAACACACGCATGCAAAGCAGGAATTAAACAAGTACAAGACATGGCAGGAAATTAAAATTTTTAGAATAATAAATTATTCTAAATGCATACCTCGTGGATGATGATGTTGAGCAGTGTTAGCATCAATCGAGCAATTCTCGTCCGAGTCCAGCCTCTACTGGTGATCCACGCCAAGCTCCCGTCTGGACGGCTTCAGAAGCCATGAGTTGCGTCATTGTCTTCAGTACTAGCCGATGATCGATGACGATCAAATCGAGAGAAGCCTTATTCCGAAAACCACGCAACAACGTTTGTCGCGATCGTTTTGGGGCTATCTGACTATCACCAGGAATCGTATTTCTGATGTAGTTTCGATGGTCAACGATTGACTGTCGATTTAGGATAAATTGGTCAAAATCTTTTTGACGTTGATGGAAAAATCTCTAGAAGCTTCGTAAGCTTCCGCGAGATTAACAAACGATTGTTTGACGATCGGGATTTAATTGGCAATGATCGGAAAACTCATTCAACGATTGGATACAATTTCCAACTATCGGACAACGAATTATGATGTCCAAAACCCTAAAACAAACAACCATCCCTCTCTTCACACAGCAAGCAAACAAAGTTTGTCTCTATTTCTTGTGGTCAACAACACAAACAAGACACACAAGCTCAAGCTCTAGCTTGTTGCGATCGGCAGCACAAAACAAAGAGGGAAAATCTCTATTTCTTCGCAAAATAGAGCACGGCGGTAGTTTGCTGTCTTCTTCCAGGCAGCCAAAGGTGGTGGTAGAGCAAGGAGAGAAGAAGAAGGGAGATCCCTGCTCTCAAGCTATGGATAACAATCGTTCTAGGGTTTTCACACCCACCATGCATCCTCTGATTCTCCAGCCGACACCCACGATTGGCGATGATTCTCCAAGAGGGACGACACTGTGCTCCCTAACCCTCGTCGTATCTGGGAAGCACAGGGTGGTTGCCGGCAGAAGCTGCTATCGAGAGGGGCTTCTTGCTCAGGATCGTCTGCCACACTCGCGTGGAGCATGCACCGGCGCCGCGCGGTTAGGAAGCTGAAGGACAAGGCCGCCTCTCACACGAGGGAGGGAGATGGCTATCCTTTATGGTGGTAGCCGACCGCCTCTCACACGAAGAGGAAGAAGCCTGTCTGGCCGGCCGCCGCTCACAAAGAAGAAACGAAAGAAGATCTGCTCGGAGCCGTGAGGTTTTCTTCCATCACGCGCGTGAAGAAGCAGAATATGACGTTTATCCCTGTTTTTATCGCGCTTCTGCCCTCCTCAGAAACTACAGTAACGATGAGTTTTGGGAAAAAACCAAACTGGGCTTTTAGGTTTAGGGTTGGCTATTGAACCTGATTTTAAGAATAAACCAAAAATCATAACCCAAAACCCTAATTCAGATTACACCAAATCACATCAATGTAGCGAACCTAACCGGACCAGATTCAAAACTAACTCGTTTAGTTCTCTAATCAAATGAACTCCGATTTGACCCAAACCAATTTTGTTCATTTTGTCTTCACAAGACAAATCTTCTCATTAAGTCTGTTTACCAAAATCTCTTCCATCATAAACCAAACTAAGTTGATTCAATTTCAGTTCTAAAATGAGTCATTTGGTTCACTAACCAAATGACCTCTCATTTGAACGAAATTAATTTCGTTCATTTCGTCTTCCGAAGACAAGTTGCATCATTTTGTCCTTTGTCAGGTTCAACCAGATTTTATCTCTCTCATTTTGAGAATCCAATTCTCAAACTCATTTTAAGTCCTTCGGAGAACTTGTAGTGTGTGTGACCAAATAGGTTCCCGGTTATGTTGGTCGTCTGTAATTAATCATTAATTATGGAACGATCATGAGTGACACCTAGTAGTATATCATGATCCCTAATTGATCAGAAAATCAATAATTGATTCTAAAACAATTCTAAGCCCTTTAGCAGCTATACTGAATCGTGTCTCGTTCCTTTCACCGTCTTATACCCGCTTGGTTCAAGACATGATCTATGTGTCTGTCCCCACTAGGTTGACTATGTCACACCTAGCCCAAGCTGCTTTCTTGTCCTGTGGATTCAAGTTACTCATACATGTGTCCAAGAGTACAGTACGCTTGACATGTAATGCTTTGGCCAAAGACTTTTAGTAACAATCCTGACAAGCAACCGCAGGGTATACGTCTCCTTTTTAAAGGAGCGGTGAATCCTCTGTGGGTTATTCAAACACCTTCGGACACTTCAACTCATACCCAATCATCTCGGGTCCACACCTCCTCGGAGATGCTTGCTTAAGATGTCAAAGTATAAGCCTCCGTGACCAAGGTGGCTTGAATATCGCAAGTCAAAGGAAACTCGCACTTAAGCTACATTGAGATCTTCATTGACATATATATCGAACCATATGAAGTCTCAAAGCAGGTCACTCCAATGAACTGGTTACCTTTAACCAGCATCCACGATGTTGATAGCAGTGAGATCAGTTGCTTGGCTAGCCAAGGAGTTCAAAATGTGCTAGTCTCGACAGAATCAATGACGTCCGTGCTCATCAATTCCTCGACTAGGGATAATTCCAATACGTTCATAATTACACATGTAGAGATGCTCACTAGTTATGATCCAATTACAAATTCTCTCACGCTATGAATTGTATTGCGGACATTCAGTATTTGATTTTAAGATCCAATCAAACATATATGAAATGTGCACTCAAATAGTGAATTGTTATTTATCTAATAAATAGTATAACCGTAAGGTGATTGCCTTAGGACACCTCTCAAATTTAACAAGAAAGTCATAGGATGGATCATTACAGATATTCCTGGCTGATGCCCCTACTCCTGTATGCATAAAATCTTCTTGGAGGAGGACAAGAACCCAATAAGGTAACCATAGAGTTATTATACTTACAAATTTAACAAGAAAGTCATAGGATGGATCATTACAGATATTCTATTGTATGCATAAAATCTTTTGGAAGGTAAGGTAACCATAGAGAAGACGGAATCTATTGCTTTTTGAAGTGGTGAAGAAAGAAATTCAAAAGTTGTTACAAGTCGATATCACTTGTCCCATTTCAAATAGTCAGTGGGTAAGCCCAGTGCAAGTCGTGCCAAAGAAGTCTGGGATGATAGTGATTGCTAGTAAGGATAATGAGATGATTTTCACTTGAGTTCCGAACAGTTAGAGGGTATGCATAGATTACAGAAAGCTTAATCAGGCTCCACGGAAGGATCATTTTTCGTTACCTTATATTGATCAGATGTTGGAGAGACTAGCGGGAAAGACTCATTACTACATCTTGGATGACTATTCTGGATATTATCAGATTTGCATTGCACCCGAGGACCAAGAGAAGACTACTTTCATATGCCCCTTCAAGACGTTTGCATTCAGACGTATGCCATTTGGACTTTGCAATGATCCAGGTACATTTCAACGATGCATGGTAAACATTTTTGCAAATTTTTAGAGCATTTCATGGAAGTATTATGGATGATTTCACTATGATTCATCATTTGATGCATGTTTAGATAGTCTTTTTCATGTTTTGCAAAGATGTGTAGAAACTGACATAGTATTAAATTTTGAAAATGTCATTTCATGATTGAGCATGGCATTGTTTTAGGTCATATTGTTCCTGCTAAAATCAATGTGATTTCTTCTTTATCTTACCCCGCATTTGTGCAGGAGGTTCGAGCATTCCTTGGTCATGCAAGTTTCTACAGAAGATTTATTCGAGATTTTAGTGCCATCGCCGTTCCACTCTCACATCTATTACAGAAGGATATGGAATTCAGATTTGATCAAAAATGCAAGGACTCCTTCAACCAACTCAGGGGCGTTCTCATCTCAGCCCCTATTATACGTGCTTCCGATTGGGAATTACCATTTGAATTAATGTATGATGCTTCTAATTTTGCAATGGGTATAGTTTTAGCTCAGAAAGTTGATAGAGCATCACACGTTATTTATTATTCGTCCAAGACACTAGACCTTACTCGAGCAAATTACACAACCACAGAAAAATAACTTCAATTGTGTTTGTATTGAATAAATTTCGTTCATATTTATTGTGTTCTCATGTGGTTATCTTTTCAAATCATGCAGCCCTCAAGTTTCTCTTAAAGATGCCAGATGTAAAGCCTAGATTAACCAGATAAATGCTTCTCCTCCAAGAATTCGACGTGGAGATACGCGATAGGAGTGGTAAGGAGAACTTAGTGGCTGATCACTTGAGTAAAACCATGCAAGACATTGAGCCTACACCAGTACCAGATTTCTTTCCAGATGAACAACTTTTGAAATTGCAAGAGGACTTACCATGGTATGCTGACATCGTTAATTATGTGGTTGCACGAGTTGTACCTGCATTTCTCACAAGCATAGGTTATTAAGTTGAGATGTGATGCTAAATACTATGTATGGAATGAACCTTACTTGTGGAAGTTTTATAGCGATCAGGTAATTAGGCAATGTGTTCCGAATGATGAATTTTATTCTATTCTCTCATTTTGTCATTCTTTATCTTGTGGAGGACATTTTAGACCTCAACGAATAGCTAGGAAAGTCTTAGATTTAGGATTATATTGGCCTAGTCTGTTTAGTGATGCCTATGAATTTACTAGACCATGTGAATGGTATCAAAAGGTAGGGAATATTGGACGTAAGAATGAAATGCCTGAACAGTCTATGTTGTTTTGTGAAATATTTGATGTTTGGGGAATTGATTTTATGGGTCCATTTCTAGTTTCTTATGGTTTCACATATATTTTATTGGTAGTTGATTATGTTTCTAAATGGGTGGTGGTCATTAGTGTGGTGATAGATCCTAATTGATTGACTTAGCTTGATGATTTTATACACCTAATGAAGAATTAGCCATTTTTCTCCTTATTGTATGATATGCACTCATGTTGTAGAACTCAAGAACTTGCTATGCTTCTTTTTAAGGCCACAATATCATAAGTTATGTGATGATGATGAATGTTATCTTATCTACACTTTTGTAATTCTCTGTGTAAATGCCTTCATAACAATATTCTTATACCACACTGATAGTTTCATTTCTTTTTTCTTTATTTTGTGTGACCTTCTTTGGTACACCTTGACTGAAATAATTTACTGTTATCTTGTTGAATTTATTGCCCGAGATGATCAAATTTTAAATGTGAGGAGGAGATGTGGTTGAAATAGAAAAAAAATGAGGCTAGATATAATCTATAGTATGAGTGAGTCGTGCTTGATCACCATAGTTAAACTATGCTTTATTTTCTTTGAAGTCATACTTTTTGTTTAGAAAATTAGTTGGTGTTGTTGATAGATTGTATTGATAGCACATCATATCATATTCAAAAATGGGTGCCCATTAGGATTTAATATCTATTTTGTTTATTTGAGTTTTTATTTTTGTTTTATTGTATTTTTAGATAGGTTTTTATTTTTAGATAGGTTGAAAAAATAGAAAAAAACAACAAAAAAATAATTAGGTGAAAAAAAAGAAAACAAAAAAACAATAGAAAAAAATTTTTGTTGAAAAAAATATGTTGAAAAAAAATAGAATAAAAGAAAATAAATAAAATGGATTAATATGTTGTGCAATTTTTCTAGAAGAGGAGTGTGATGATGATGTAAACCCGTGAGAGAAAAATCTCAAGAATCCACAAGGAATTGAAGAAAGAACGAAGGAAAGTCTAAATCGATAAGAAGGATAAATAGAACCTCATGCCGATACTTAAAAAAGTCAAACCTTGATATAGAGGAAGAGGGAAGATGCCACAACCTTGGGATGGAGACTGATAAGTCTTTGAACGCCACAAGGGGATGCCTTGATAAGTTCTAGTACAATGAAAAACCAACAAGTGAGAGCCTCACCATGATTTAGATTGAAAATATACCAAAAGATACATGTGTGGCCGTCACCCCCTTTATTTATATCTATAGGGCGACCTAAAAACCCTAAAATATCAAAAGAAAATCCATTCAATAAAGGCTTATGTAGACTACTTAGCCATTTAAGCTTATGACATCATTACAACCCAAATAAAGTTAAAAATTGAACCTAAATTGAGCCTACATATCTCTACTACATAAACATGAGACTAAGTGGCTACTTAAGTCTATCCAAGGCTTGAATTAGGTTGACTAAGCCACATGACTTACTCTTGGTCAAACCTTCTTCAAATACAACTTTGGCCTTCACATCTTCAATTAGCACATTAAGTGCTTCCTTCATCTTCTTAATCTTAGCTCTTGTAATTGGGCCTCAATTGATGCATAATGGATCATCAACAACATTTAGAATGGGTTGAGCATGATCCATATTAGTTTGTTGGGCAACTTATTCACTTGGTTTGACTCCATCATCCCCCTCTCCTCAAAAGGATTCGTCCTTGAATCTTCATCACCTACATCGAAGGGAAAAAGATCAGAAACATTAAATGTAACACTCACATTATACTTGTAGGGATCTATATGCGCCTAAAATAAATTTTAATCGCATAAATGCAACAGAAAAAGGGATCCCTCCAGAGATCCATGCGAAAATCATACTCATTTTATGGATTCTATTTACTGGAATCGAGGTTACCTTCGATGCGAGCCCTTCGCAATCCCGACAGCAACTCTTGCCTTCAAAGGTTGGCGGATCTCAGCGCGATCAGTGTGTTCGCGCTTCCATGGTATCCACACAAACACCGAGATGGAGAGGAACCAAATTGTAGTGCCAGCCACAAATGAAGTTCAGCCAAAGAGGTAGAAGAGAAGGGAAGAAGATCACGAAAAGCCTCTTGGTAGCAACCTTAGTACAAAAGCCTCTCACCCCCTTTTATATACAACCATTGAATATGAAGGGTCTTGGCTTTTGCTATTTCATGGAACCTCATTAATCCCATCCTAAATGATCATGCAACCCTCTTGATGAGTCTCACTCAATCTGAATTGACTTGAGTCCAACTCGAGTCTAATTCAATAAGTCTACCTTGAGTCCCACTCAATGAGTCTAATCTACATTAGACACAACCCAATGGCCCAATGATTCATCACATGAACCATCTCCAAATCACACGTTCTTAGTGTGTGACCTAATAGGTTCTCGTAACGTTGGCAATGTCTTTAAAACCATTTTAGATACATAAGCAATGAGCGGCATCTAGCAATACATCATTGCTACCCAAGTGACGAGAATGTCGAGATCTGACACAACCTTTCCATGACTACTATCTTGTATGACTCAGTCCTTCTATCCTTAATATCTTGATTGATCAATGAGGCATAGACCGTGTCATCCTCTTATCAATCATGTATTTCTTGATCTCCAAGTAGACTACTCAATCAAATAAGCTTAATATCTCATATTGACTTATTCGAGCATGATCATGCATTTTTGCAGTCCTACTCTATCAAGGGGTCCATAGATATCACTTCAGTCATATGGAAGGGATAGATCCTATCTACATCACTCATATCCCTCAGCATAACTTATTGCATACTAGTGATCGCCTTTATAGTCACCCTGTTACGAGTGACGTTTGACAAAGTTAAAGTATACAACTTATCATGTAGGGAACCGTAGTGACTTCAGGTCTAAGGATTATTCATACCAATAGTCACATGAGAATGTTTATGACACCTATACAACGATCCATGAAACATTCTCATAATGGGTCAATTCAGTACATAGTCTCTAATATGTACCCATGTGTCAACATGATATCATATATCCATGACTTGTTGGATTAAGTCATCAATTGACCTACATGCTAGTCTCAACGCATTAATATTGCCCTTGCATATTAATGTTTGACTAGGAATAGTTAAGAGTAGTGTTCTATATATGTCTACAGACTCTCATTATCAATTCAACTAATTGATATGTTGTAGACAAGAACCTACTATTCAAGGATACTATTATATTTATTAATATAGCACGGATAAGAAATAAATATAATAAGCAAACCTTGCCTTTATTAATGAATATGATACATGTTGTTCCCTAAACAATCATCTCATGATTGGCACTAAGGGCTGACACTAACAATACTCACTTGGTAAGTCAAGTTTGTAGGCAGTATCAATGATTCGAACAATGACTTGAAATGATCCATCGTCTCGTGGATGCAACTTAGAAAGCCGTTTAGCAGGAAATCTTTCCTTTCTTATATGAACCCAACCCCAATCTCTTGATTCAAAGATCACTTTTTTCGTCCCTTGTTGGCTTGTATAGCATATTGTTCGGTCCTCTTTTCAATTTGCAACCTCACTTTCTCATGCATTTGCTTCACAAACTCAGCTTTTCTTGTACCATCTAAACTAGCATGCTCAGAGATAGGTAAAGGTGACAAATCCAATGGAGTTAAGCGATTGAACCAATATACTACTTCAAAAGGTAAAAGATTAATAGTAGACTGCACAGATCTATTATAAGCAAATTTAATATGTGATAAACAATCTTCTTAGCCTTTTAAATTCTTTTGAATGATAACTCGTAATAAAGTAGACAAAGTTCGATTTACTACCTCAGTTTGTTCATCTGTTTGTGGATGACATGTTGTAGAAAACAAAAGCTTTGTTCCCAACTTTCCCTATTAGGTTTTCCAAAAGTAGCTTAGGAACTTTGTATCATGATCATAGACTATGCTTCTTGACACTCCATGAAGTCGCACAATCTCCCTAAAGAATATATCAATAATATGGTTAGCATCATCTGTTTTCTTACAAGGAATAAAATGAGCCATTTTAGAAAATCTATCCACAACAAAAATCGAATCCATACCTTGTTTTGATCTAGATAAGCCTATAACAAAGTGTATGGAAATATCCACCCCAGGTTCACTAGAAATTGACAAAGGTGTATACAATACATGAGGTAAAGATCTAGATTTTGCTTGTCTACATGTGATACACTTCTCACAAAACTTGACTACATCTCGTTTCATGTGAGGCTAAAAGAAATGCTCAACCAAAACTTCTAGAGTTTTTCTTATACCAAAATGTCCCTTTAGTCCCCCACCATGAGCCTCTTGGATTAATAATTCCCTCAATGAACAATTAGGCACACACAACCTATTGACCCTGAAAAGAAACCCCTCATGCTTATAAAACTTTCCAAATGCAGCATGTTCACAAACTTCAAATACATTTCCAAAGTCAGGATCATTAGAATATAGATATTTAATGTATTCAAAACCTAACAATTTAGTGTTCAAAGTAGAAATCATGGTATACCTTCGAGACAAAGCATCTGCAACAATGTTTTCCATACCTTGTTAATACTTGATCACATCAGGAAATGACTCAATGAACTCCACCCATTTTGCATGATGTCTATTCAACTTACTTTGTCTCTTCAAATGCTTCAACAATTCATGATTAGGGTGAATAACAAACTCTTTGGGCCACAAGTAATGTTGCCAAGTATCTAAAGCCCTCACCAATGCATACATCTCCTTGTCGTAAGTTGAATAGTTTAAAGTTGCTCCACTGAGTTTCTCACTAAAATAAGCAAGGGGGTTGACCTTCTTGTATTAGCACAGCTCCAATACCTATTCTTGATACATCACACTAAATTTCAAAAGTTTTAGCAAGTTAGGTAATGTAAATATTGGTGCAAAAGATAGCTTCTCCTTAAGTAAGCTGAAAACTGAATTTTGTTCACTATCCCAATGAAAACCAACTTTCTTTTTAACAACTTCAGTCAAGGTTGCAGCTGAAGTACTAAAATTTTTAACAAACCTTTTATAGAAACTAGCCAACCCATGAAAGCTATGTACCTCAGTTATGGTTTTTGATGTTGGCCATTTACGATAGCCTTAACCTTCTCTTCACCCACTGCTATTCCCTTAGCACTCACAATATAACCAAGAAATTCAATCTGACTAGTGCAAAAAGAATATTTTTGAAGGTTAACATACGACTTTTCATTTCACAAAACAAGTATAACATTTTGTAAATGATTTAGATGTTCATCTAAATTTTTGTTATAAATCAAAATGTCAACAAAATATACTAGAACAAAGTCAAATATGGTTCATTAATCTCATGAAATTATTAGGTGCATTAGTTAGCCCAAATGGTATGATTAAACTATTCGTATAAACCATACCTTGTCTTAAAAGTAATATTCCATTCATCTCCCTCACGCATTCTAATTTGATGATAGCCAGACATCAAATTAATTTTAGAGAAAATGCAAGACCCATGTAATTCATCTAGCATATCATCTAATCTAGGAATAGGATGACGATACTTTACCGAATCTTATTGATAGCCCTGCAATCAATGCACATTCTCAAAGTTCTATCCTTCTTAAGCACAATCAAAACAGGAACAACACAAGGGCTCACACGTTCTCCGGCGTACCCTTTCCTCATTAACTTTTCAACTTGCTTTTGAAGCTCTTTATCTCTGCTAGATTACTCCTATAGCTGATCTATTAGGAATTGTTGCTCCTGGGATGAAATCAATTTGGTGCTCTATTCCCCTAAGTGGTGCCAATCCATCAAGAAATACATCATCAAACTCCTGCAAAAGAGATTTAACAACACTAGGCAAAGAAGAGTTAAGATTGTTAGAGTTGAAATAAGCCTCCTTGTACAAAAGTAAAATCATCGGCTGTTGAGAATAAAAAAACTCTTTTAACCTCTCTTTCTTTTGCATAAAAGCTGACTTTTTTACTCTCTTGCTCTTGATGCTTTTTTCTTTTTCATTCTATTTTTCACTCCTCTCATCTACACTTTTTATTTTCTCACACTCCTTTTCTTTTCCATTCTTTCTTTTCTCACACTCTTTTCTTTTTTCACTCTCATTTTTTATCCTCAATTGAACTTCATATACTTGCTTAGGAGTTAATGGTACAAGAGTTACAAGTTTATCATGCATCATAAAAGAATATTTATTTTTGAACCCATCATGCATGACTTTTCTATCAAATTGCCATGGTCTACCTAAAAGCAAATGATTTGCATGCATTGGCAATACATCACAAAGAATCTCATCATGATACCTACCAATGGATAATGAAACCAATACTTGCTTAGTGACCTTAACTTCTCCGCAATCATTCAACCATTGTAGTTTATAAGGTCTAGGATGTTTAGTGATAGGTAAGCATATTTCTCAACCAAGAGAGTACTAGCTATACTAGTGCAACTTCCCCCATCGATAATCATACTACATCTCTTTGATGTGGCAACGGGTATGAAATATGTCTTCTCGTTGTTCTTCATCTTCTTACTTCATTTGCACATTTAGGGCACGCCTAGTGACGAGGGCTTCTCCTTCAACGAGATACTCTTCCACATCACTTTTCAAAAATCGTGGCAAGGCACCATCTTCGGACTCACTCTTAGTTTCAATATAACCATTGTTTTTCAGAATCATAATTCTTTTGTTTGGACATTATGATGCAATATGTCTTCTTCCCAAACACTTAAAGCATTTAATATCTCTGTTTCTTGAAGATTAGATAGGTTCTTTACCTTTGACCAATGGAGAACTAGCATCTTTATTCTTCAAAAACTCGGTCTTACCCTTTGCTACAACTTTATCATCTTTTTTATTCTAGCTAGATTTCCAAATGGATGAATTATGACATTGCCCATGCTTGATTGAACCCTTTCTTTTGAGTTGCCTTTCAACTTTCATGGACATATGCACCATATCTTCGAGCTCCACATAATGTTGTAACTCCACTACATTTGAAATTTCTAGATTCAAACCTTGTAAAAATAGTGCTATGGTTGCTTCTTGGTCCTCCTCCACATTGGCTCGAATCATGGCAATCTCCATCTCTTTGTGATATTTTCCACAGTCTTGGACTCTTGTGTTAGACTTTGCAATCGTTGGTACAAATCTCGATAGTAATGTAAGGAAATGAACCTCTTTCTCATTATAGATTTCATCTCCTCTCATGTATCAATGGGTCTCTCTTTGTTTCTTCTCTTGCTTCGAAAATTTGATCCCACCAAATAATAGCATAATCAATAAACTCAAAGCAGCAAGTTTTACCTTCTTTTCATCAGAGAGTTGTGACAATCAAACACTAATTTCACTTTCTTTTTCCACTCTAAATATACGTCTGGATCACTTTTACCTTGAAATGAAGGAATAATCATCTTGATATTGCCCAAGTTTCTGTCAACATAATCATTTGTCCTTGCTCGTCTACCACCAATTCTAATATAACCAGATCTGCCACTAGAAGCTCTATCATCAATGTCCTAAAAAATGACATCGTCATCATCACGGTTATATTGCCTTGCACTTCGTGTAGGAACTCTACCAATTTGATTATTTTGTAATCCAGTAATTATAGCATCTTGCCTCTCTAATCTGTCAAGGATTTGACTGAATCTAATTTCCATGCATTTCAAATATTGTCTCAAGGAACATTGTTCAAGGGTATCTCTAGGTCTTACTTCATCTCCACTTGTCGCTAGTAAAGTAAGTTGTTGTCACTGAATCACTCAACTCACTAATATTAGCTCTTTAAAGAACTTAGAATTGAGGCAATTCCCTGTAATTGAAAAACTCCAAGAAAATTAGGATAAAAGATAGAAATTGAAGAAGATAGCAAATTTCAGAATTGAAAACTTGAATTAAGTGTCGAAAGAAAATTTACCAGAATTAAATCTAGAGAAAACTTATTAGAATGCAGAATTAAAAGATAAAGATACTGGAATAAAAGCTGAAAGGAAAATTGCTAGAATTTAATCTAGGCATGTGCCAGAATTAAATCTAGACAAAACTTGTAAAAATGTTGAATTGAAGGATACTTGAAATAACTGTTGAAAGAAAATTTACCATAACTTAATCTAGGCAAGTGTCAGAATTAAATCTAGGCAAAACTTGAAAGAAATATGAAATTAAAAGATAAAAATACTTAAAATAAAAACTGCAAGGAAATTTGTTAGAACTTAATCTAGGCAGGTGCCAGAATTAAATTTAGGCAAAACTTGAAAGAAATGTGAAATTGAAGGATACTTGAAATAAGTGCTGAAAGAAATTACTAGAACTTAATATAGGCAAGTGACATAATTAAATCTAGGTAAAACTTGAAAGAAATGCATAATTAAAAGATAAAGGGCAATAAAAAAATGCAAGTATAGAAATAAAAATGTATCTACACCCACTTTTTTTTTTTTTTTTTTGGCTGAAAATAATATTTTTTTCTCTTTTTTTGTTGAAATTGTTTTTCTCCTCTTTATTTTTTGATAGCAACAAGCAAATAAGACTTACAAGGATTGAAAGAAATGAAAATAATAAGTATCAAATGATGAATAAAATAGATAAAGTTTCAAGCACAAAAGAAAAGGACCAAATCGATTTAAAAAAAGTCACTTTGTTACCAACTAATGTGAACCCATGAGAGAAAAATCTCAAGAACCCACAAGAAATTGAAGAAAGAATGAAGGAAAGTCTAAATTGATAAGAAGGATAAATAGAACCTCGACCCGATACTTAAAAAAGCCAAACCTTGATATAGAGGAAGAGGGAAGATGCCATAACCTTGGAATGGAGGCTGATAAGTCTTTGAACGCCTTAAGGGGATGCCTTGATAAGTTCTAATATAATGAAAACCAACAAGTGAGAGCCTCACCATGCTTTAGATTGAAAATATACCAGCCCCCGGGGCATAGGTGAGTTGGTTACGACGCAGCAAACTTGCAGAAGAGGGCAAGGGTTCGAATCCTAGCGAAGCCAGGCAATACCCTCCTGCGTCGTAACCAACTGCACTTTCTCGATTTACCTCCTCACAGATGATCGTGGGGCCGACCGTGTGGGGCCGCTAAGGTGGCGGATCCACCTTTTGCAGAAGAAAATATACCAAAAGATACGTGTGTGGCCGTCACCCCCTTTATTTATATCTATAGGGCGACCTAAAAATCCTAAAAGATCTAAAGAAAATCCATTCAATAAAGGCCTATGTAGACTACTTAGCCATTTTAAGCTTATGACATTATTACAACCCAAATAAAGTTAAAAATTGAACCTAAATTAAGTCTACATATCTCTACTACATAAACATGAGACTAAGTGGCTACTTAAGCTTATCCAAGGCTTGAATTAGGTTGACTAAGCCACATGACTTGCTCTTGGTCAAACCTTCTTCAAATGCAACTTTGGCCTTCACATCTTCAATTAGTACATTATGTGCTTCCTTCATCTTCTTTGCTTTAACCCTTGTAATTGGGCCTCCATTGATACATAATGGATCATCAACAACATCTAGAGTGGGTTGACTCCATCATTCTCCCTCTCCTCCTATGATTAGCTCATTTAGTATAACGTCATCCTGGCTAACATGAGAAATGAATATTTCTCAGGCTGACGATGTATCCTATCAGACCTGTGAAGAGGTTGGTCTACTTGAACAGTTTGTTGCTCCACATCTTCTTGTGCAACAATCTCATCATCGACAACACTTTGTGGTGCCTGTTCAATTTGCATCGAGACCTCAGTGCTATCTACATCTTCTTCAAGATAGATTTTACTCCCACTAGTTCTTCTAAAAATAAACTCTCTTTCTAGAAAAACATCATTTCTTACGATAAATACTTTGCCTTTTGTGGGATTGTAACAGTAATATCCCTTTGTTTCCTTGGGATATCCTACAAAGTAGCACTTGTTTGATTTGGGGCCTAGCTTGTCTGAAACTTAACGCAAACGTAAGCCTCACAATCCTAAATCTTTATAAAAGACATCTTGGAGCTCTTCCCAGTCCGTATCGTATATGGTGTCTTTATGATGACTTTAGATAGAATGCGATTGATTAAGTGTGAAGACAGTCGTCTCTAGAGCGAATCCCAAAAGGAAGTAGGTAGATCAGTCTGACTCATCATCGATGGTAACATATCTAATAAAGTACGATTTCTCTGCTCGAATACACCATTCCACTATGGTGTTCCAGGTGGAATGAGTTGGGATATGATCCCATACTCAGCTAGATGGTCACAAAACTCTTGGCTAAGATATTCACTACCTCGATCTGATCGAAGCATCTTAATACTTTTTCTAAGGTTGTTTTGTACTTCATTCTTGAATTCTTTGAACTTTTCAAAGGATTCTGACTTGTGTTTCATAAGATACACATAGCCGTATCTACTGACATCATCAATAAAAGTGATGAAGTACTGATAGCTTACTCCAGCAGCGACTTTGAAAGCGCCACATACATTAGTATGTATGAGTCCTAACAAGTCCATTGCTCTTTCGCCATGTCCACTAAATGGAGTCTTGGTCATCTTGCCTAGAAGATAAGATTTACATGCCTCATATGATTCAAAATCAAATGAGTCCAGTAATCTATCCTTATGGAGCTGAGATATGCGACTCTCATTTATGTGACCCAGGCAACAATGCCAGAGTATGTTTGGTTTAAATCATTCTATTTAAACCTTTTGGTATTTATGTTATATTGGATTATCTAAGTGTAGAACATAGAGTTCATTCATAAATGGTGCACTACAATAGAACATATCATTTATCAATATAGAACAGCATTTATCCTTTATGATTAATGAAAAACCTTTCTTGTCCAAACAAGATACAGAGATTATGTTCTTTGTTAATGCAGGTACATAATAGCACTCCTCTAGTTCTAAGACATGCCGTGTGGATAAAGATAGGGAATATGTTCTTACAATTATAGCAGCAACTCTTGCGACATTGCCTACTCGTAGGTCCACTTCGCCATTTGTCAATACTCTAATTCTTTGTAGGCCCTGCACATTGGTACAAATGTGAGACGCGCAATCCGTATCTAATACCCATGATGAAGAAATAGATAGATTGACTTCTATAGCATATAAACCTGAAGCAGAAGTCTCACTTCTTTTATTCCTAACTTCCTTCAGGTAAAGTTTGTAGTTCTTCTTCCAATGTCCAGTCTCACCACAATGGAAGCAGGTTCCTTCCTTAGCCACCCACCTTTAGGTTTCAGTGCAGAAGTGTTGACCTTGCCTTTGGGGTACCCTTACCTTTTGGCTTCCATTTTCCTTTGCCTTTCTGTACCATCAGCAGGTACCAGGCTTAGTCTTTTTGAGATTAGGTTTAGTTGTTCTCAACATGCTGAGCATCTCAAGCAAAGGCTTATCAATTTCATTCATGTTATAGTTCATGATAAATTGATTATACCCTTTTGGTAATGATTTTTTGATAAGGTCAGTGGTCAATTCTTTACCTAGTGGAAATCTTAGTCTTTCAAGATTCTTAACATACCCAATCATCTTGAGTACATGAGTTCCTTCTTGCATCTTGCATACAAATGGGGCCTTAGACACCTCAAACCACTTGTGCCTAGCTTACGCTTGATATAATTGTTTCAAGTGCTCAACCATATCAATGTGCATCCATGTTCTCATGTTGCTTTTGAAGCTTAGAGTTCATGGTGGCAAACATTAGGCATGATACATCTAATGCATCATCCTAATGCTTCTTGTAAGCATCTTTCTCCGCACGAGTGGCGGTAGTGGTGGGTGTTTCAAGAGATTGCTCTAGGACATACAATTTTCTTTCTTGCTTGAGGACGATCCTCAAATTTTTGAACCAGTCTAGGAAATTAGCTCCGTTGAGCTTGACCTTCTCAAGGATAGATCGCATAGAGAGAGTATTTGACGTGTTAGATGACATGGTGATCTACAACAATAAAATATAAAAATAAGTATTATATCTAAATCATTTAATTATATCTTTAATTAAATGATACTCCCACTGAATCATAAAGTTTTGGTAGAGGCTAATTATGCATGTAACCAAACGCATTTTTCCCACACTACTAGCTCCTAATCCAATAGCTACAAATTCATGTGGGATAAGATCCACATCATACCTCACCCTAAGTTAGCTTTGGCTAATCGCTCAAGACTTAATATGATTAGATAGGTAATATTTTACCAATTACATCTTATGCAACTCTTGGAAACACAGGGTCAAGGTCCACATTACACATCATCTTGAGTTAGCTTTAGCTAATCGTCCAAGACTTAGTATAATTGTTCTCTTACCCAACTTTCCCAACTTTTGGGATATGCCTCAAAGTTTTCCTCAATCTAATTGAGGTAACTTCGTTAAGTCTCATCCAAAATTCGATAGCGGGACATCACAATTGTCCTCTCGCACTCTATTAAGATAAATTGTATCACTTTGCTTTGGCAAACCCAACAACAAATGATCGAGATAGTAGTGAGTACCAAACTTTGGTAGGCATATCCAGTTTACTTAATTAAGATAAAGTTATTATCTAACATGCATCACATACATATATAGCATATATCAATCATATAGGCTTAAACGTGATATGATTATGACTCATATTCTACGATCCTCTCAAAGCCAATGAGAAGATCGAATAATCAACCAAGAGGTAACATCTTCTCCAAGTGCTTCCTTTAGTTATCATGTGTCGTCGGCATCCTTCTTATAACTTCATCCTTCAATAGACTTTCTACTCCTCATTTTGTACATTACAAAATAAGAATACTCGAGTTATATTTGAATCTAAATCTATTTTTACAACTAGAAAAATAGAGAGAAAGGTACGACACGCAAGCCATATTATGAATTACAACATGCACACACAACACAACCACAATCACATCAGGGTTAAGGGCCATAACCATGCACCATGGCAACCAACACACAACAAATATATCTAAGACATCAAAATGAGTCGCTGCCCTTTGTTCATGAAAATGAACCTGAAACCCTCTTGTTCCATTGATGTATTCTTGTGACAAAAATCATACCATCTGTTCACAACAGATCATGAGCAATTTATCACACTTTTGTCAAATTCTCGGACTATAGCACACTTTCATTAGACAAACATTTGCACATCTGTCAACATGATGATGTTATATCCTCTTAGTTTGATCAACACAAACTTTTGCATACAGACAAAATACTCATCAATTAGGCAACCCAAACAATAACATGCCCTACTTCTATATCACATATAAAAGAAAAAACTTTGTATAATCTTTCGCAAGTGGCTCTGATACCACTGTTAGATCTGATGGAATCCATATATATTTCTACAACAGTATGATATTATCCACTTTGAGACCACGCCCTCATGATTTTGTTATTGGGATTTATCCAAAAGGCCTCATACCAATGAGATATCTTTCATCTTATAATCCCAGGATCTTTCCATGTATTTCCAATATGAGATTTTGATTGTATCCAATACTATAACATATATACCTGAGGCAGAAGTCTCACTTCTTTTCTTCTTGACTTCCTTCAGGTAAAGCTTGCAGTTCCTCTTCCAATGTCCAGTCTCATGACAATGGAAGCAAGTTCCTTTCTTAGACCTTTGGGTTTCAATGCAGAAGAATTGGTCTTACCCTTGGCTTGGATCTTACCCTTACCTTTGGGCTTCCATTTGCCTTTGCCTTTTTGTATCATCAGCACGATACCAGGCTTAGTATTTTTGAGCTTTGACTCAGTAGTTCTTAACATGCTAAACATCTCAGATAATGACTTGTCAATTTCGTTCATGATAAATTGACTATACCCTTCCGACAACGATTGTAGGATAAGGCCAGTGGTCAATTCTTGGCCGAGTAGAAATCCTAGTCTTTTGAGGTTCTCCACATACCCAATCATTTTGAGTACATGAGTTCCTATAGGAGTTGTGAATAAAGGGTCAAAATCCACATTATACATCATCTTGAGTTAGCTTTGGCTTATCGCCCAAGACTTGTATAATTATTCTTTAATCCAACTTTACTAACTTTTAGGATATACCTCTAGGTTCTCAATCCAATTGAGGTAACTTAGTTAAGTCTAACCCAAAGTTCAATAGTGAGACATCACAATTGTCCACTCGCACTCTACCAAGATAAAATGTGTCACTTTGCTTTAACAAATCCAACAACAAATGATCGAGGTAATAGTGAGTACTAAACTTTGGTAGGCATATCGAGTTGACTTAATTAAGATAAAATTATTATCTAAACATGCATCACATGTACACATGACATATATCATCAACATATAAGCATAAACGTGATATGGTTATAACCCATATACTACGATCCTCTCAAACCAATGAGAAGATTGAATGGTCGACCTAGGGATAACATCTTCTCCAAGTACTTCGATCGTCATGTGTCATCGACATTCTTCTTGTAACTTCATCCTCCAATGGACTTTTCACTTCTCATTTTGTACATTATAAAATAAGACAACTCGAGTTACATTTGAGTCTAAATCTATTTTACAACTAGAAAAATAAAGATGAAGGCACGACACGTAAGCTGTATTATGAATTGTATTACAACATGCACATACACACAACCACAATCATATTGGGGTTAAGAGTCATAACCATGCACCATGACATCCATCACACAACAAATAGATCTAGGACATCAATTTTATTATGCTTGAAAAAATTGATCATGAGCTAAAACCTCACGGCGGTCCCGCTAGCGGGTGGGGTTAAGTGGGCAGCGCCCTCGAAACAAGATTTATTTTGTTGACTCCTTGAATGAGTCACTGCCAAAAATCCATTAGAAAGAACTGAGACCCCTCTTGTTCCGTTGATGCATCTGTAGGATCAAGTTAAGCGCTAGAGGGAGGAGGGTGAATAACGCTTAAGCATTTTTCTTGATTTTCAAAACTCGTGCGTTCGATTACGTAAAGAGTATTGCGATAGTGAAAGACTTAAGTAAAATAAAACAATAGATAAGAGACAACTTTTTTTATTTGGTTCACAGCTGAAGGCTGCTACTCCAAAACCCACGATTTGTGATCATTTCTGACAAGCAATTCACTAATAAACTTGTTCCCTTACGGAAACAAGTTGGAACGAGTACAAATATTATGAAAAAATAAATCTTTTATCATAGACTAACAATGCAAAAATTAACTCGTTATCCAATTTGCCAGAGCTTCATAGATCTTCGATTTGGCGCAAATCTGGCATTGCGACGACTTGATTGATTGCTTCTGCTCGCTTAGAACATCGTCGGCTCGACAAAACTTGATCATGGAAGTGTAAGAACTATTGTACGAAGCCTCTGGTCGACGTTGCTTATATAACCTACTCAGGTCGAATGGAGTCCATCTCAAGTTGACCCCAACTAGACTGCGATCCTCTTCCTCCACGATTGACTTCGCCTTCCAGTCAATTGGAGTCCCTACTTAGGTCAACTCGAAGCTGACGTGGAGGATGTCAATAACCTTTGACTATGGTTGCGCTTATCCAAGCTCAGATCGACTAGAATCATCACTCCGGTTGACTCCAATTTGACGTGGAGAGGTTTGATATACTTTGACTTCCGCTGCACTTATCCAAGCTCAGGTCGACTTGAATGTCCATTCCGGTCGACTCGAACATCCAAACTTTGGATAACTTTGCCCGGAGTCAAGTACTTCACCACTCCAACCTGCATTACAAGTTAGCTCCAAAAATAGATAAATAATAGGTGGAGCGTCAGTTCTTAGAACTGTCTCTTGGTCTTAACTTTAGATTTCTGGTGAAACCTTAGGTTAGACCGATGCCTAATGTTCCTATTCGGGAACGCGTCTTGCCTCACTCTTCTCGGAAAAGTTTACCTGATTGCCAACTAAGTCCTCCAGACTTGTTGGACTTTCCTGCTCGGCTTTGTCCTTGACCCCCAACGTTTCCTGCTACGACTCGATCCTCCAGACCACCCAGTCTTAATCAATCCTCTGTTCCTCCTGATCGTACCCAATTGGACTTTGGCCATGCTTCTCGGTCCTCAAACACTGCATGGGCTTGCACCTCATGCTCTTGACTCGCCAAGACTTCCCCTTGATCCTCCAAATCAGGACTTTCTCCTTGCCTAGCCTACAACTAGAACTTTGTCCTTTGCCTAGCCTCAATTAGGACTTTACCTGTGCTCCATGCACACTTGATTAACTTATTAGCACAATAACACACTTAACTTGAACCTAATGTCTTTATCAAAACTAAGGTTCGATCGTCTGGTGCTTCCTGCACCAACAGCATCCTTGTGACAAAATCGTATAATCTGTTCACAATAGATCATGAAATATTTTTCACAATCCGATCTCAATAGATTAACGCAACCTCATCAACATGAACACCATAGGTTTTAAAATTTCTATGAAATGTAATCAGACTATAGCACGTTGTCATATGTATTATGATGCTATAGCCTTTTAGTTTGATCAACACAAACCTTTACATATAGATAAAATACTCATACAATTATGTAACCCCTAACAAATACATATCCTAATTCTATATCACATACAAAAGTACATTTCGAAAGTGGCTCTGATACTACTGTAGGGAATTCTATGCGACAAACAATAAAATTCACAGTGGAAATAGGATACCAACGAGCGATCCATGCGAAAGAAAACTCATACAAAGTTTGATTTATCTATCTAATATATCTATACCTTTGAAGTGTGCCCTTCACTTATCCCGCTCGTCCACGGTTCACCGGATCTCATGCATGTTCAAGCATCCGTGCCTATATGCGTACACACAAACACGATCTCAAGCTTTGAAGAAGAATCATTTTTGTGGTGCTAGCATCACAAGGAGATTCAACCAAAACAAGGAGGAAGAAAAGGGGTAATTGGCCAAGAGGATGAAGATAGCTCAAAATGCATTGTGCACCTTTGATATTTCATCTCATGAATATGAAGGGTTTTTTACCTCTTTAATTTCTTCACATTAAAGCCAATTAAAATCAAAATAGAGCACATATTTCTCATGTTTATTTTTCATCTTCTCTTCATCTAATGAAGAAAAAAATCTTTGATCTTCCTTTATTATTAATTTATTAAATATTTTAATGAATCAATATATTATTCAAATTTGGTTGAGTCTAATCTAAATGAGTCTAACTTAAATTAGACTCAATCTCATAATCCAATTGGATTCACTTGAGTCTAACTCAATTAATTCAATTTGGATCATATTTTAGTCAAACTAAAAATCAATCAATCTCCGAAGCATCGTGTCCTTTGTGTGTGACCCAATTGATTCTCGTAAGGTTGGTAATATGTCTAAACCGCTTTAGACACATAAGTAATGAGCGATATCTAGCAATGTATCATAGCTACCCAAGTGACGAGAAAGTCAAGATTCGACCTAAACTTTCCATGACTTCTATAATATATGATGATGTCCTTCTATCCTTGATATTTAGATTGATCAATGAGGCATAGACTATGTCATCCTCGATACAATCTTTGTGTTTTGATCCCTGAATAGACTCACTCAAACAAATGAACTAAATATCTCATATTGACTCATTTGAGCATGATCATGCATTTAGTAGTCCTACTCGATCAAGGGGTTCACAGATATCACTCCCGTCATATGGGAGGGATAGATCTCATCTATATCACTCACATCCCTCCCCATAATTCATTGCATACTCAATGATCGCCTATATAGTCCACCCGTTACAGGTGACATTTGACGATACCAAAGTACACAACTCTTTATGTAGGGAATCGTAGTGACTTCAGGTCTAAGAACTATTCATACCAATAGTCACATGAGAAAGTTTATGACACTCATATAACGATCCATGAAACTTTTTCATGGAGGGTCAATTAGTATATATTCTCTAATATATACCCATGTATCAACGTAAAATCACATATCCATGACTTGTGAGATCAAGTCATCAATTAACCTACATGCTAGTCTCAATGCATCAATATTGTCCTTGAATATTAATGCTTGACTAGGAATAGTTAAGAGTAGTATTCTCTACATTATCTCACTATCAATTCAACTAATTGATATGATATAAATTAGAACCTACTACTCAAGGGCATTATTATATTTAGTCATTTAGCACAAACATGAAGTAAATATAATAACCAAACTTTGCCTTTATAATAATAGAATATGATACAAAAGTCTCTAGTCAATGATCACATAATAGGCTCTAGACCTACTATTAGCAATTACAACCCAAATAAAGCTAGAAATTGAGTCAAAATTGAGCCTACATATCCATACTACATAAACATTAGACTTAGTGGCTACTTAAGCCCATCCAAGGCTTGAATTAAGTTGACTAAGTCACATGACTTGCTCTTGGTCAAACCTTCTTCAGTTGTAACTTTGGCCTTCACATCTTCAATTAGTACATTAAGTTCTTCCTTCATCTTCTTAGTCTTAGCCCTTGTAATTGGGCCTCCATTGATGCATAATGGATCATCAAGAAATCTAGAGTGGGTTGAGCATGATCGATATTAGCTTATTTGGACAACTTATTTGTTGAATATTGGATAGGTTTTTATCTTTGACCAATGGAGAACTAGCAAAAACTCTTTAACCTTTGCTACAACTTTATCATCTTTTTTTATCCAACTTTATCATCTTTTTTTATCCCAGCTAGATTTCCAAGTGGATGAATTATGACTTTGCCCATGCTTGATTGAATCCTTCCTTTTGAGTTGCCTTTCAACTTTCATGGACATATGCACCATATCTTCAAGCTCCACATAATGTTGCAACTCCACTACATTTGGAATTTCTGAATTCAAACCTTGTAAAAATTATGTCATGGTTGTTTCTCGGTCCTCCTCCACATTGGCTCGAATCATGACAATCTTCATCTCTTTGTGATATTCTTCAACAGTCTTGGACCCTTGTGTTAGACTTTGTAATCATTGATACAAATCTCGATAGTAAAGTGAGGGAATGAACCTCTTTCTCATTATAGATTTCATCTTTTCCCATGTGTCAATGGGTCTCTCTTTGTTTCTTCTTCTAGTTAGAAAAATTTGATCCCACCAAATAATAGTGTATAATCAATAAACTCAACAGCAGCAAGTTTTATCTTCTTTTCTTCAGAGTAGTTGTGATAATCAAATACTAAGTCCACTTTCTTTTCCCACTCTAAATATACGTCTGGGTCACTTTTGCCTTGAAATGAAGAATCTTCATCTTAATATTACCCAAGTTTCTATCAACATAATCATTTGTCCTTCCTCTTCTACCACTAATTCTAACATGACCAAATCTGCCATTAGAAGTTCTATCATTAATGTCCTCAGAAATGTCAACATCATCATCACAGTTATATTGCCTTGTAGGAGCTCTACCAATTTGACTATTTTGTAATCCAGTAATTATAGCATCTTGTCTCTCTAATCTATCAAGGGTTTGACTGAATCTGATTTTCATGCGTTTCAAATGTTGTCTCAAGGCACGTTGTTTAAGGGTTTTTCTAGGTCTTGCTTTATCTCCACTTGTCGCCATTAAAGTAAGTTGTTACTAAATCACTCAACTCACTAATGTTAGCTCTTTAAAGAACTTAGAATTGAGGCAATTCCCTATAAGCGTTCTTTGACATTGAAAAACTCCAAGGAAATGAGGATAAAAGATAGGAATTGAAGAAGAAAGCAAACTGCAGAATTGAAAACTTGGATTAAGTGCCCAAAGGAAATTTGCCAGAATTGAATCTAGGCAAAACTTATTAGAATGTGAAATTGAAAGATAAAGATATTGGGAATAAAAGTTGAAAGAAAAATTGTCAGAATTTAATCTAGGTAGGTGCCAGAATTAAATCTTGGCAAAACTTGTGAGAATGCTGAATTGAAGGATACTTGAAATAACTACTGAAAGAAAATTTGCCAAAACTTAATCTAGGTAAGTACTAGAATTAAATCTAGATAAAACTTGAAAGAAATACGAAATTAAAAGATAAAGATACTTGAAATAAAAGCTAAAAGAAAATTTATCAGAACTTAATTTAGGCAAGTACCAGAATTAAATCCAGGCAAAACTTGAAAGAAATATAGAATTGAAAGATAAAGGGCAGCCAAAAAATGCAAGTATAGAATTAACAAGGTCTCTACACCCACCTTTTGTTGCACTATTTTTTTTACTCTTTGTTTTTCAAAATTTCAACCTCCCTTTCTTTCCTTTTTTTCTTTTTTTTAGTTGAAAATAATATTTTTTTCTTTTTTTGTATAATTTTTTTGCTCCTTTTTTTTTATAGTAACAAGCAAATAAGACTTACAAGGATTGAAAGAAATGAAAACAATATGTATTAAATGATGAATAAAATAGATAAAGTTTCAAGTACAAAAGAAAAGGATAGCCAAATCTATCTAGAAAACCCAAAGCTCTGATACCAACAGATGTGAACCCATGAAAGAAAAATCTCAAGAACCTACAAGAAATTGAAGAAAGAACGAAAAAAGTCTAAATCGATAAGAAGGATGAATAGAACCTCGACCCGACACTTAAAAAGTCGAAACTTGGTATAAAGGAGAGGGAAGATGCTACGACCTTGGGATGGAGGTTGATAAGTCTTTGAACGCCACAAGTGAGAGCCTCACCATACTTTAGATTGAAAATATGCAAAAGATACATGTGTGGCCGTCACCCCCTTTATTTATAGTTATAGGGTGATCTAAAAACCCTAAAAGGCCAAAAGAAAGCTTATTTAATAAAGGCCTATGTAAACTACTAAGTCATTTTAAGCTTATGGGATCATTACAACCCAAATAAAGCTCTTTACTACATAAACATGAGACTAAATAGCTACTTAAGCCCATCCAACGCTTGAATTAAGTTAACTAAGCCGCATGACTTACTCGTGGTCAAACCTTCTTCAATTGTAACTTTGACCTCCCATCTTCAATTAGCACATTAAATACTTCCTTCATCTTCTTAGCCTTAGCCCTTATAATTGGACCTTCATTGATGCATAATGGATCATCAACAACATCTAGAGTGGGTTGAGTATGATCCATATTAGCTTATTGGGCAACTTGTTCACTAGGTTTGACTCCATCACTTGGTTTGACTTCATCATTGATTATGATATTATTTGGTGGGGTCAAATTCTATAACATACAAACTATAGACACATGTATAACAAAGAGAGACCTATAGACACATGGGTGAGATAAATTCTATAATGAGAAAGAGGTTCATTCCCTCATATTACTATCGAGATTTGTACCAATGATTACAAAGTCTATCACAAGAGTCTAAAATTATGGAGGAATGCCACAAAGAGATGGAGATTGTCATGATTCAAGCCAATGTGGAGGAGGACCGAGAAGCAACCATGGCATGATTTTTACAAGGTTTGAATTCAGAAATTGTAAATGTAGTGGAGTTGCAACATTATGTGGAGTTTGAAGATATGGTGTGTATGTCCATGAAAATTGAAAGGCAACTCAAAAAGAAGTGTTCAATCAAGCATGGGCAAAGTCATAATTCATCCACTTGGATTTCTAACTGGAATAAAAAGATGATAAAGTTGCAACAAAGGGTAAGACCGAGTTTTTGAAGAATAAGGATGCTAGTTCTCCATTGGTCAAAGGTAAAGAACCTATCCAATCTTCAAGAAATAGATATATTAGATGCTTTAAGTGTTTGGGAAGAGGACATATTGCATCACAATGTCCAAACAAAAGAATTATGATTTTGAAAGAAAATGATGATATTGAAACCGAGAGTGTGTCCAAAGATGATAGTGCCTTGCCACTATTATTAGAAAGTAATGTAGAAGAGCATCCCGTTGAAGGTGAAGCTCTCGTCACTAGGCATGCTCTAAATGTGCAAATGAAGGAAGAAGATGAAGAATAACGAAAGAACATATTTCATACCTATCGCAACATCAAAGATAAGGTATGTAGTATGATTATCGATGGGGGAAGTTGCACTAATGTAGCTAGTACTCTCTTGGATGAGGTTCTTTGTGATGTAGTGTCAATGCATGCAAGTCATTTGCTTTTTGGTAGACCATGGCAATTTGATAGGAAGGTCATGCAAGTCATTTGCTTTTATGATGCATGGTAAACATGTAACTCTTATACCATTAACTTCTAAGCAAGTATATGAAGATTAATTGAGGATCAAAAATGAGAGAAAAAAAAAGAGTGTGAGAAATGAAAGAATGAAAAAAAAAGAGTGTGATAAAATAAAAAGTGTGGATGAGAGGAGTGAAAACAAGAATGAAAAAGATAAAAAATTTCAAGAGCAAGAAAGTAAAAAAGTGAGCTTTTATGCAAAAGAAAGAGAAGTTAAAAGAGTTTTTTATTCTCAACAGACGATTGTACTTTTGTACAAGTAGACTTATTTACACTAACAATCTTAACTCATCTTTGCCTAGTATTGTTAAATTTCTTTTGCAGGAGTTTGATGATGTATTCCCTAATGAGGTCCCTGATGGATTGCCACCACTTAGGGGAATAGAGCACCAAATTGATTCATCCTAGGAGCAGTAATTCCTAATAGACTGGCCTATAATAGTAATCCAGCAGAGATAAAGGAGGTTTAAAAACAAGTTGATGAAGAAAGGGTACGTCCAATAATGTTTGAGCCCTTGTACTATCCTATTTTGCTTGTGCTTAAGAAGGATGGAACTTGGGGAATGTACGTTGATTGCAGAGTCATCAACAAGATTACGATAAAGTATCATCATTCTATTCCTAGATTAGATGAACTATATGGGTCTTGCATTGATAGAGTCAAACCAAGTGAACAAGTTGTCCAACAAACTAATATGGATCATACTCAATCCACTCTAGATATTGTTGATGATCCATTATGCATCAATGGAGGCCCAATTACAAGAGCTAAGGCTAAGAAGATGAAGGAAGCACTTAATGTGCTAATTGAAGATGTGAAGGCCAAAATTACAATTGAAGAAGGTTTGACCAAGATCAAGTCATGCGGCTTAATCAACTGAATTCAAGCCTTGGATGGGCTTAAGTAGCCACTTAGTCTCATGTTTATGTAGTAGAGATATGTAGGCTCAATTTCTAGTTTTATTTGGGTTGTAATGATGTCATAAGTTTAAAATAGCTAAGTAGTCTACATAGGCCTTTACTAAATGGACTTCCTTTTGGCCTTTTAGGATTTTAAGGTCACCCTATAGTTATAAATAAAGGGGGTGACGACCACACATGTATCTTTTGGCATATTTTCAATCTAAAGTAAGGTGAGACTCTCACTTGTTGGTTCTTCATTGAACTAGAACTTATCAAGGCATTCCCTTGTGGCGTTCAAAGACTTATCAACCTTCATCCCAAAGTTGTGGCGTCTTCCATCTTCATCTATTCCAATGTTCGACTTTCTTAAGTATCGGGTCAAGGTTCTATTCATCTTTCTTGTCGATTTAGACTTTCCTTCTTTCTTTCTTCAATTCATTATGGGTTCTTGAGATTTTTCTCTTTGGATTCACATCATGCATGTACTCTAAAATTGATTTGAAGTCTGGCTATCATCAAATTCGAATGCATGAGGGAGATGAATTGAGGCGGTTTGGAACCAAGGAAGAGGAGAGGAGGCGGCTCCCATACCAATCCTAGATCCCTTTGGTGGCCGGCGGCTTGGAAGAGAAGAGGAGGCGACTTGGAAGCAAGGAGAGGTCGACACCTACCCTTGGTTTCCTTGTGTGGCAGGCGGCTAGGGTTCTTGAAGGAGGTAGGTGGTTATTCTCTTGGGAGATCGTCGCCCACACGACGTCCAAGAAGAGGAGAAGAATACAACAGAAGATCAAGAGGTCTTCGACTACGAATCATCATCCATACAATCTCAAAGAAAGATATAACTATAAATACTATTACCAAGGTTACCAACACATAATGATCCTGAAATTCTATGGGATCCTACTATTATAAGTACCGAATTATATTGCTTTCCTCTATTGGCAAAATAATGGTGCAGCGATTACATAGCTTACTTGTTGGCTCTAAGGTTGTATTATTGTGCCAATTTCATCCACATTATCATCATAAACTAGATCACTAACTATTTCAATCTTGTCATCCATATCTTTCTCAAAAAAATTATTATCAAAATTAAAATAAAAGAACTTACAACCTTTAATTTCTCGAGTACTATGATCACAGTATGAGACTTCTTTAGCCAGAACTTGTCTGTCACGATCTTGACCACATACCTCGCGATCTTCAAGATCTTGCATTGCTAGACACTGGGATAACTCCATGATTTGTCTCTGTAGATCTTCAAGTATCTCGTCTTTGTAGATCTTTAAGTATCTCGTCTCAAGTGCTACGTCACAGTGGGAGGCTTCCTCAGTTGGAACAAACAGTGCGAGGCTTCCTCAGATGGAACCTGTTTGTCACAACTACGATTACGACCATGACGATCATCCTTGAGATCTAAGAGCTCTGATACTAACTAACACCGGATGGAATAACAATTATCGTGTGAGCAATATTGACTCCATTGGTTCAACTACAAATGTCAAAAATAATCTTCTAAAATATGTTGATTCGGAAGAACATGAAATAGGAAAATAAACGACACTGTCAAAAATATTATTAAACCAAAAACTTTACTCTAAACATCAACTAAATAATTATTTAAATAGACCCAAAATTCTAGAACGCAAAGAAAAATTCCTAACAAAAAAGGAAAAAAATCTTAACAGACTTAGAATCTTAAAAATCCTAAACGGATTTAAAATCCTAAAATATAAAAGATAAAAATACTCTAAATACTAAAAATATTTAAAAATTATCAAAAAAATAAAAATTATCAAAAGTAGTAATAAAAATCTTCAGATCCTCCTACATCAATCCCCTTGTGTTGAAAAAAATTCATCCTTGATTTAGACTAGTGCTAGATGGTGGCCTAGGAAGAAGATCATCTGATACCAAATCGGTAAAATATACTAGCAATTGCTAGACTTTGGGAATCCTCGTCGATGTCCTTTTTGTGCTTTCTCTTGAACTCCTCCACAAAGTGGTTCACCATCTTGATGTCGAAGTCCTCACCATTAAGATGTGTGTCGTTGGCGATCACCTTCACCTCGATGATGCCCTCTTTGATAATGAGAAGAGAAAACATCAAAAGTCCCGACTCTAAGAACAAAGATTAGCATGCTCTTCTCACCAGAGCAGCTCCCCTTCTTGTTGAGGTCTAGGCTATGGCTGCTACCATTGTCGCCATGGCTGGAAATGATGATAAGGCAAGACCCTGAGAAATACTATTACCAAGGTTACCAGCACATAATGATCCTGAAATTCTATGGGATTCTATTATTACCACTGTCGGATTGGATTGCTTTCCTCTATCGGAAAAAAATAATGGTGCAACGATTGCATAACTTGTTTGTTGGCTGCAAGGTTGTATTGCTGTGCCAATTTCGTCCACATCATAATCACAAATTGGATAACCGACTATTTCGATCTTATCATCCATATTTTTCTTAAGCAAAGTTTTATCTAAATTAAAATAAAAGAATTTAGGACCTTTAAGATCTCGGGTACTACGATCACAGTATGAGACTTCCTTAGTCGAAACCTGTCTATCACGACTTTGACCACGTACCTCATGATCTTCAAGATCTTGCGCCACAAACGCTGGGATAACTCCATGATTT
>NC_133866.1:10058323-10109274 GCF_044706935.1 Curcuma longa
AACATCAACTAAATAATTATTTAAATAGACCCAAAATTCTAGAACGCAAAGAAAAATTCCTAACAAAAAAGGAAAAAAATCTTAACAGACTTAAAATCTTAAAAATCCTAAACGGATTTAAAATCCTAAAATATAAAAGATAAAAATACTCTAAATACTAAAAACATTTAAAAATTATCAAAAAAATAAAAATTATCAAAAGTAGTAATAAAAATCTCAGATCCTCCTACATCAGTCCCCTCGTATTGAAAAAACTCATCCTTGAGTTTAGACTAGTGCTAGGTGGTGGCCTAGGAAGAAGATCATCTGACACCAAATCGGTAAAATATACTAGCAATTGCTAAACTTTGGGAATCCTCGTCGATGTCCTTTTTGTGCTTTCTCTTGAACTCCTCCACAAAGTGGTTCACCATCTTGATGTCAAAGTCCTCACCATTAAGATGTGTGTCGTTGGCGATCACCTTCACCTCGATGATGCCCTCTTTGATAATGAGAAGAGAAAACATCAAAAGTCCCGACTCTAAGAACAAAGATTAGCATGCTCTTCTCACCAGAGCAGCTCCCTTCTTGTTGAGGTCTAGGCTATGGCTGCTACCATTGTCGCCATGGCTGGAAATGATGATAAGGCAAGACCCTGAGAAATACTATTACCAAGGTTACCAGCACATAATGATCCTGAAATTCTATGGGATTCTCAAGGTTGTATTGCTGTGCCAATTTCATCCACATCATAATCACAAATTGGATAACCGACTATTTCGATCTTATCATCCATATTTTTCTTAAGCAAAGTTTTATCTAAATTAAAATAAAAGAATTTAGGACCTTTAAGATCTCGGGTACTACGATCACAGTATGAGACTTCCTTAGTCGAAACCTGTCTATCACGACTTTGACCACGTACCTCATGATCTTCAAGATCTTGCGCCACAAACGCTGGGATAACTCCATGATTTGTCTCTGTAGATCATTAAGTATCTCATTTCGAGTGCTACCATCACGGTATGAGGCATTCTCAATTGAAACCTGCTTATCACAACTACGATCATGACCACGACGACCATCCATGGAATCTAAGAGCTCTTACACTAACTGATGCCCAACGGAATAACAATTATCATGCAAGCAATATTAATTCCGTTGGTTCGACTACGAACGTCAAAAATAATCTTTTAAAATTTATTGATTCGAAAGAATACCAAAAAATAAAAAATAAATAACACTATCAAAAATATTATTAAACCAAAATACTTCACCATAAATATTAATTAAATAATTATTTAAATAGATTCAAAATTCAAAAATACAAAGAAAAAAATCTTAATAGAAAAAATTCTAAAAATCCTAAATGGATTCAAAATTTTAAAATGTAAACGATAAAAATTATTATAAATACTCAAAATGCCAAAAAAATTTAAAAATTATAAATAAAAATAATAAAAATCTTTAGATCTTCCTACATTAGTTTACAAAACCATCAATCACAAGCTAAACCAATGTATGAATATAGTTAATATCACTTAAATTATACTAATAAATACAAAATAGAAAATTTAAAGTCAATTCAATAATTTTGTAGTGAATTTTTCAATTCAAAATTACATATAAAATTATTCTTTTTGCACTTCTAAATTAGTAGAAAAGGTCAATCCCTATAAATATCATACTGGTTGATGTATGATGCAATTTGTTCAGGGGATAAATTCATACATTTCATGATCATTGTAGATCACTATACTAATGCTCCAAAGTTATTATTGGGTAATCATATAAATCAACAAAAGCTATTGATGCATGCAGTAATTAATCGTTAAACTACTGAATTGGAAGACAACCATACATCTTCCCTTTACCTTGGGTTTAGCGATACGCTTCCTACCAATGCCGATAGTAATGTGATTTTTCTTGACCCTAGAGGATGTTAAAGGTCATCCCGTTAATCAACAATGAAAGGATTTTGGTTAAAATAAAGAAATAAAGTTATATAAAAATTTTATAAAAGGAAAAAAAATGTCTTCTTTGATTTATCATTTTACATGTACAATTTCTTTTCACTAACACGTTCCATTATAATGGTGAGAAAAATAATGTTGAGAATGAAGGCATTCTCCATCGTCAAGAACTAAGGTCCAAACTCTATTTGAGTTGTAATAGTTTACAATAGTCAAACTTCTAATCATGTTGAAGATAAAACAAACAACAAGTCTTAGAACTACATAATCGTAGAAATCTTACACTAGTCATGGGAAAAAATGTAATTAAGTTGCAATAACTACAAAGAGATAAAACTAAAAGTAGTACATGAGGGATAAAAAAAATACTAATTGGAATCATAAGAATATTTCAATAAAAACATATGTGAAATGGGCTGAAATTGATAAAATATTTTTAATTTTCAATTGTGTACTACTTTTCATATTCAATTTCAGCCCATATAAAACCATTTAGGTTGGAATTATTTTACCAATTTACGATTATTATTTTGGCCAAATTTATTTCAAATTATTAGCTATAAATATTTATTATTTTTTATAAATATTTTTCCTAGAATAGGCCTCAAACTTTAATTATAAATATGATCTTATATCTTATAATTGAAATAAAAATTCTTTTATTATTTTGTTAATATGGTATCAGAGCCCTAAACCTAATTGGGTTAGTTTTTTTTTGGCGCCGACTTCCCTCACGATCGTGATTTTTGAAATCGCGATCTCTTCCTGACGTCCTCTTCCCGACTGCTCGACGATCGCGATTTGCCCTCTTCCCAACTGCTCGACGATCACAATTTGCCTTGTTTCTCTTCCTCTGCGCGCGGCTCCTCCCCATGTTGCACCTCCCCGCGCCATTTGTTGCTTGGAGAAGCGCCGCTTGCTCCGCCCGGTTAAGGAGGCTGATCACGCTGAAGCAAGAGAAGAAGCCGAGTTCCTCTCTTCCTCTTCTTCTCTGATTCGCGACACTCCGCTGGGTTGTTGGTTTTTCGCAAAGCGCCGCCGCCGAAAGAGGAAACGCTAGGCTAGCTACAGTGTTCTCTCCTTCTCCTCCCTAGTCTGATCGCGTGATCCCGGCGCCTCTGTTCTTGCTATGCCTCTGCGGCCTCGATCGGGGATTCCCGCGACCTGCCACCTCTATTCATCCTCTCCAAAGGGGATTATGCTTCATCTCTTGGACCGATCGCTTTGCCGAGCTTCTGCCTCGCAGTACAGTCACGCTCCTCCGCTACAAGTGAAGCACTAGCGCATCTTCAGCTTCCAGTGCTCCGAGTTCCATCTTTAGCTTCGATCTGGTCCTGCAGCAAAAGATCGGCTCCCTGCTATCTCTGGCCTTTCCATCCTCGATTGGTTGCAGTTGGCTGGTTCCATCTTCGGTCAATCCACTACTGGGTTCAAGATCGAGCTTTACCTTGGACTATTAATTTTCATCTGATATTGCTGTCTTCTGGCTTCCTGTCCCCGTGGAATTACTTACTAGATCTAGCACAAAAAGGTGGAGAGAATATTGAGCATGAGTTGTGTGGGGGAGATGGGAGTGTTCTAAAGTACTTTATCCTAGAATTCAGAGAAAGGGATCGACTGTGACACTTGTGGTGAAACGATCCTAGGACTTCAGACTCCTCAGAGTATGGATTGATTGACTTGGATCCTCTACCTTTCCTCAATAATTGTTCAATTGTAGGGATGTTAACCAATTTATCCAATTCAACCTCGTCAGGTATCCTCGAAATAATGCATTGGTGTTCTTACGTCACTCGTTGTCGGTTTGAAATGGTTCTAGAAGCCCGGTTCAAGGCATTCCCGTGTCACTCAGGCGCCCCGGAGTACTAAAAGAACCCTATCCCCTGTCACAGGATATCTTTTTACGGATCTCTCCCCAACAACGAATGACCGCTAACTATCCCTCATAAGAATTAACTACGCATTGAGAAACCCCTCGGAACTCGCCCGGTTCAAGGCATTCCCCGTGTTACGAAGCGCCCCGGTGTACGGCCTAATGATTCCCCAATTCATAGTAAATCCCTACCCTCATGGATTCACACACACATAATTTATCATCAAGCACAAGCATAAATCCACAAAGCAATGCACAGTTATATCATAGAAAACGGTAGATTAATCAAATCCAAATACAATCATCCATTACATCTGATTCATCCTACATCCTAGAATCAAGGGAATCTACTCCATAGCGTGGAGGTTACAAACCAAAAGAAGGGAAGAGTACATCTCAATCACAAGATACAACAAGGAAATGCAGGAAATGAGACTTATCTTCCTCCTTGGACTGCAATCTCGGCGTAGATGGGATGAGGATGGACTGGAGCAGTCGGATCGGTGGATGGATCGTCGAATCTCGCTCCGAAACAGGCGTCGGTGGCTCTAGAACAGCTCCGGTGGCTCTCCAAGGTCTCCCCCTTTCCTAGGTCTCAATAAGGACCTATTTATAGTGCAGGTCACGAGTGCAGCACGCCCCCGTGCACACGGCCGTGCCTGGGAGGCACGGCCCCGTGTGGGCGTCGGGCACAGGAGGAGGCACGGCCGTGCTTTGGGGGCACGGCCGAAGGTAGTCAAGCTTCTGTTCTGGGGCACGGCCGTGCCTCTGGGGCACGGTCCAGACTTGTCTCCCTTCTGTTTGAAGGCACGGCCGTGCCTTTGAGGCACGGCCTCAGCCTGTCTTCTCCTCATTTGCTGGACACGGCCGTGTCTTTGAGGCACGATCAGCTGCTTGGACCCTTCTGTTTTGGCACACGGCCGTGCCTGGTAGGCACGGCCATCAGCAGATGCTTCTTCTGGATGGAGACACGGCCGTGCCTGTGAGGCACGGCCATGACTTGGCTGGATTCTGTTTTGAAGCACGACCGTGTCTGTGAGACACGGCCTCAAGCTGCTGCTGAGGGGGATTTTGGCACGGCCGTGCCTGTGAGGCACGGCCTTGGCTTGTTGGTCTTCTGTTTGGGCACACGCCCGTGCCCTTTGAAACACGGCCAGGAGGCTGAGAGACACGGCCGTGCCTATGAGGCACGACCCTGTCTTGCCTTGTCTTCAATGGTACTCCGTTTTACCCGTTTTTGCTCCATTTTTCACCCTGAAACATATAAAAACACGAGCAGATCTCCGAACTAGGAAATGCAAGATATGTGCCTAAATGCATGAATAAGGGATGCAATGCACATAAGAATTTAGCAATAAACTCAGAAAGATGTGCAAATAAAGCATAAATACATATATACATCCTACGCACATCAACCATCAGCACAGTACTAGACTTAGTCTTTTTGAGATTGGGCTCAGCAGTTCTTAATATGCTAAGCATCTCAGGCAATGGTTTATCAATTTCGTTCATATTATAGTTTATGACAAATTAACTATACTTTTTTTGGCAATGATTGCAGGATAAAGTCAGTTGCCAATTCTTAGCCGAGTGAAAATCCTAGTCTTTCAAGGTTCTTCACATACCCAATCATTTTGAGTACGTGAGTTCCTACAGAAGTTTCCTCTTGCATCTTGTATGCAAATAGGGTCTTAGACACCTCAAACCGCTCATGCTTAGCTTGCCCTTGATATAGTTGCTTCAGGTGCTCAACCATTTCATGAGCATCCATGTTCTCATGTTACTTTTGAGCATTCATGTTCTCATGTTACTTTTGAAGCTCAGAGTTCATGATAACAAGCATAAGGCATGATACATCTAGTGTATTATCCTAATACTTCTTGTAAGTATCTTTTTCCGCACGAGTAGCGGTAGTGGTGGGTGCTTTGGGAAGGAGTTGATCTAGAAAATTTACTTCGTTAAGCTTGTCCTTATTAAGGACAGATCACAGAGAGAGAGAGTATTCGACGTATTTGATGACATGGTGATCTACAACATTAAAATATATAAATTAGTATCATATCTAAATCATTTAATTAGACCTCTAATTAAATGATGCTCTTACTGAATCATAGAGCTTTGGTAGGGGCTAGTCATGGATGTAGGAAACCACAGTTTTACCCACACTTCTAGCTCCAAAACCAATAGTGACAAGATTCATATGGGACAAGATCTTCAATATATTTCATCTTGAGTTAGCTTTGGCTAGTTGTTCAAGACTTAGTATAATTATGTAGGTAATATGTCAATTACATCTTATGCAACTCTTGTGAATAAAGGGTCAAAATTCATATTATACATCATCTTGAGTTAGCTTTAGTTAATCGCCCAAGACTTAGTATAATTGTTTTTTAACCCAACTTTCCCAACTATTAGGATATTGATGGGCTTCCACAAGTATACGAAATGTCGTCAAGTAATAAAAGATATCGAACCACAGGGACCGATGAATCAATCACTAAACTAACACAAGAAGAGTGGAGAGATCACGTAATTTGGGTTGAGATCGAGAAAGTGAGAGTGTATAAGTCGAGCTCCTGAATCTCAATCGAAGTAAAATCAACTAGTGACAAGATTGGAAAAATGATCCTACGATTTTGGATTCCTCAAGATTATGTTTGATTGACTATGGACTCCTTACCATTCCTCAATATTTACATATTTACAGAGATTCTAACCAAAATATTCAATTAGACCTCGTCAGGTTTCCTCAAAATAAAATCAATAATCCTCTAATGTTACGATTGTTAGTTTGAGATGACCTCAGATAGCCTGGTTATAGCTCTCCCGCTGTCATCGAGCACTCCAGCATACTACTAGTGTCCTACCTCCTGTCATCGGGTATCCAATTAAGGACCTCTCCCTAACAATCAATAACCATTAGCTATCTCTCATAAATATTCATTGCAACCTAAGAATTTTCTGGGAAAGTCCGGTTAAAGGTTCACCTTCTGTCACAAGGCACCCCGGTCATACGATTCTAAGATTTTCTTAAACTACAACTCACCCTCATCCTTATAGATTCATACCATTCACATTCATATCATCAAATAAGCACAAGACATAATATCCATAAAGCAAATACATAAATATATCATAGAACATGGTAAACACAAATCCATAGTTACAATCATCCATAATACACCTCGATTTCTCGTACATCCTAGAATCTAAGGTTCTACTCCATGACGGAGGGGATACAACACAAAGAAGATGTAAAGAAATACATTTTAGATCCTAATCTGAGATAGAAAAAAGAAATAAAACTTATCAATGGATGTCTTCTTCTTCGCTTTGCAATCTCCTCGTCGACGGTGGATGGATGCGATGGAGTAGGCCCGAAAGGATGGATGGATCATCGATTTTTGCTCCGGATGGCGTCTACGATGGCTCACTATCACTCTCAAGGTCTCTCTCCTCCTTTTAGGGCAAATAAGGAGAGTATTTATATGTCCCCGCTATGAAGTCCTCGCCACACGGCCGTGTCTAGTCACACGACCCAGGGCACACGGCTAGCATGCTCCGTCACACGGCCGTGCCTGGTAGGCACGGTCATGTGCTGCTAGCCCCCTAGAAACAAGGCATGGTCGTGCCTGTAGATACGAGAAATTTTAGGGTTGATTGTAAATAATTGAACCCTAATAGGTAAGGATTAAAGAGTTAATTGGTCATTTAAGGCTTGATTAATTAAAGATTTGGATATTGATTTAGGTTAATGAGGTAACCTAATTGATCTAACCCTTTAGCCTAACTAAGAGGCTAATTAAATGAGCTCATTTAATCTTCATTTTAAGCCTAATGAATCAGCCCAATTAGAAAAGTCCATTTGTTATATTAAAGCCCAATTAATAACTTAAATAGGTATAGGGTTATTGGGTAATAGTTATTGGATCTTGGACTAAACGATTAAGTAATTAGCCACCCGGTAAGAAAGCTAACCTCACGAAGCCTTCCCCCATCGCGATTCTTTTTCCTTCTTCTCCAACCCGACTCCTCAACAAATCGTGATCTTCTCTTTCAAGCCAGACACCACCTCTCCTCCTCTTTGTTGAGACAATTTTGCCCCAAGTAATTTAGATTTGAAAATATGCCAAAGATATATGTGTGGCTGTCACCCCCTTTATTTATATCTATAGGGTGACCAAAAAATCCTAAAAGGCCAAAAGAAAGCCCATTTAGTAAAGGTCTATGTAGACTACTTAGTCATTTTAAAATTATAGCATCAGTACAACTCAAATAAAGCTGAAAATTAGCCTAAATTAAGCCTACATATCCCTATTACATAAACATGAGAATTAAGTGGCTATTTAAGTCCATCCAAGGCTTGAATTAAGTTGACTAAGCCATATTACTTTTTTTTGGTCAAACCTTCTTGGATTGTAACTTTGGCTTTCACATCTTCAATTAGCACATTAAGTGCTTCCTTCATCTTTTTAGCCTTATCTCTTGTAATTAGGCCTCCATTGATACATAATGGATCATCAACAACATCTAGAGTGGGTTGAGCATGATCCATATTAGCTTGTTGGGCAACTTGTTCACTTGGTTTGACTCCATCATTCCCCCTCTCCTCAAAAACATTCATCGTCGAATCTTGATCACCTACATTAAAGGGAGAAAGATCAGAAACATTAAAAGTAACACTCACATTATACTCACCTGGTAAGTCAAGCTTGTAGGCATTATCATTGATTCGAGCAATGACTTGAAATGGTCCATCGCCTCGTGGATGCAACTTAGAAAGACGTTTAGCAGGAAATCTTTCCTTTCTCATGTGAACCCAAACTCAATCTCCTGGTTCAAAGATCACTTTCTTTCGTCCCTTGTTGGCTTGTGTAGCATATTGTTCAGTCCTCTTTTCAAATTTGCAACCTCACTTTCTCATGCATTTGGTTCACAAACTCTGCTTTTCTTGTACCATCTAAACTAGCATGCTCCAAGATAAGCAAAGGTGACAAATCCAATGGAGTTAAGGGATTGAACCCATATACCACTTCAAAAGGTGAAAGATTAGTAGTAGAATGCACAGATCTATTATAAGCAAATTCAACATGTGGTTAACAATCTTTCTAACCTTTTAAATTCTTTTGAATGATAGCTCGTAATAAAGTAGATAAAGTTTGATTTACTACCTCAGTTTGTCCATCTGTATGTGGATGACATGTTGTAAAAAACAAAAGCTTTGTTCCCAACTTTCCCCATAAGGTTTTCCAAAAGTAGCTTAGGAACTTTGTATCACGATAAAAAACTATGCTTCTCGATACTCCATGAAGTCGCATGATCTCCGTAATCTTGACACAACAGATTGTTTTTTGCTTTTCCAAGACACCAAATTTCCACCTATAAACATATAATATCCAGTTGTTGATCTTCTATCTTGATGATCTCCTGCCCAATCTGCATTGCAATATCCCACAATTTCTGTATTATGGTTATTTCTTATCCAGATTCCTTTTCCTTGAGTCCATTTTAGATAGTTGAGGATTCTTTCTGCTGCTTTCCAATGACTTTTCTTTGGTGCATGCATGTTTTAGCTAAGTTGTTTTACTCCAAATGAAATATATGGGCGAGTAATGGTTAGGTAAATCAATTTACCTACTAACCTTTGGTATTGCTGAATGTCCTCCCAAGGATTGTCATTATCATTTTCTTTCTTAGATGTGAAGTAGGGGCTATTTACTGATTTTACTCCAACTTTTCCAGATTCCTATAAGAGGTCGAGTGTATACTTTCGTTGGGATAGAACTAGCCCATTAGGAGAGTAGGCTAGGAAGTAAGTTCTATACCTAGGAAGTATTTTAGTTTTCCTAAATCTTTGATCTCGAATTTAGAATTGAGAAATGATTTAACTTGATTTATTAGATTTATATCATTTCCTGTAATAATGAGGTCATCTACATAAATAAGAATGATAACAGTTTTATCATTTTCTATTTTAACAAATAATGAGGAATCGCTACTGCATTTTTTAAACTTATAGCTTAAAAGAGCTGAGCTGAGTTTAGCATACCATGCCCTTGGAGATTGTTTGAGGCCATATATGGCCTTGTTCAATTTGCATACCTTCTCTTCATATCTTTTTTGAATTCCTTGTGGAATTTTCATATAGACTTCTTCTTCTAGTTCTCCCTGCAAAAAGCATTGGCAACATCCATTTGATAAAGTGGCCAATCCATATTTATTGCAAGGGCAAGTAAGACTCGGATGATGTTCATCTTGGCTACGGATGCAAATGTTTCATTATAATCAATTCCATAGGTTTGAGTGTATCCTTTGGCTACCAGTAGCTTTGTGTCGTTCAACAGTACCATCACTTTTGTGTTTGATCTTGTATACCCATTTGCACCTTACAGGTTTCTTCCCTTTAGGCAAATTGGTGATCTCTCATGTTTCATTCTTTTCTAAGGCATTAATTTCTTCTTTCATTGCATTTTGCCAAGATTGTTGTTGTTTTGCTTCCTCATATGTTCTAGGTTCTTGTGCTTTATCTATGCCACTCAAGAATGCTTGGTGACTTGATGAGATATTATTAGTGGTATAATAATCAGAGATAGGATGACATAACATGCTAGAGTGATAGTATGTTCTACGATTAATCCATTCAGATGGAGGATACCTTATTCTTGTTGACCTCCTTAGTGGTGCAGAAGAGGAGTGTAGATGTTCAGTTCCTCTTGATCCATTATTGTTCGTTAATTAAGACGGAAGTTCATTTTCTCCCTATTGTTCTAGACTCTCAGTTTCTTCAGTATTGGGTTTGGTTCCTTCTTGTGAGCTTTCTAGAGACTCTAAGTTGCTACTTTGAGACGGATCTTGTCTTTCTTTAAGAAATAGAGGATAAGTGTCAATTGGGTTTCTTCCCTTTGACCTCTTCTTCCTTTGTTTCTGAAACGAAAACTCATTTTCCATAAATATCACATCCTTTGATGTGTACATCTTATTAGTAGTAGGATCAAAACATTTATATCCTTTTTCTGATGTAGCATAGCCAAGAAAAATACATTTCCTTCCTAAGTTAGGAGTTCTATTGGAGACTTTCCTCCTAAGTTTTCTGTTGGCATTAGATTTATGTGATGAGCTGTTGTGCTAATGGCTTCACACCAGAATATTTTGGGAACATTAGCATGATTTAGGAGAGTTCTTGCTGTTTTACATTCTTCCAAGTTTTGACCATTAGCTGTTATGTTTTGACCATTAGCTACCTTAACTGTTTTACATTCTTCCAAGTTTCTGAATTTTATGATTTTATTCCTATCATTTACCATATGATAATCACATCCTGAATCAATAATCCAATGTTTAGTATCTAAAGTGGAGTTTAAGCATATACACCTGTTGTAGAGGTTTGGTGATGCTCCTCCATAGAAGTTTGTGCTTTTAATGCTTGCACAGGTTCCTTCTTTCGAAATGCCTTTGGTCTTAAATGAGGATGAAGAAACCAACACTTGTCCTTTGTATGCCCTTTCTTCTTGCAATTGGGGCATACTTCTTCTTTTGGATGAACTTCGTTAATGTTGAACCCATGAACTTCCATTTTTTTTTGAAGTTTCTTCAATATTCAAGCTTGACTCGGTTCTTTAGATGATTTGCAATCGTCATGATAGGTAGGGAGATTTTGCATTCACAGAATTTCCTGTCTCATAGTTGAGAATGAGTCTCTGAGAGTCATAAGAAGACTAAAAACCTTGTCTTCATTTTGTCGCTTTATTATTTCTGTTGGATAGGTGGTTGGTGGTCGTAGAACCTCAAGCTCGCTCCATAAGTTACCAAATTCTCCAAAGAGTTGTGAAAGAGTCTTGTTTTCTTTTCTCATGTCTGCTATTTGTCTTCTTAATTCAAAGACTCTTCCGATGTTGTTGGTTTGCCCATATAGTGCTGAGAGATGATCCCATAAAACTTTAGCATTTGGAGAACAAGCAACCATACTCTTATGATCTTCATCTAGAAAAAGAAGAAGATGAACAAATACTTGATTATCTTTCTTCTGCCATTCTTTGAAGGTAGGATTAGATTCAATAGGAGGATCCTGAAGAATATGATCTTCAAGGTTATAGGAACTTAGGATCCTCTTAATGAATTCGGACCATTGAATATAGTTGGAGGAACTAAGAAGAAGAGAAGAGAAGAGTTGAGGAGGGAGCAAGCTTAGTTGCGGAAGAGGTAGACTCTGCTGCTCAGATACCATGATGAAATTTAGCTTTGGTATTAACTTCAAAGCTTGTTACAAAATGGAGGAGAACCCATGAAAAACTTGTTGTAAGAAAGAGGAGAAAACATGAAGCATTTTCTTCATTATCTTGAAAGTAACCATACAAGGTGATTTTATAGTGTTACATGAGAGTATCTTGCATTAAATGCATTTAAATACATTATCTTGAACGTTGTGGACATGCATTATCCTGCATACATGCTCCAACGTTCATGTTTTTGAATGTTGGAGCATTAAATTCATTAAATACATTTAATGCACTTAATCTTTTTAAATATTAAATGCATTTAATGCACTTCATCATGATGGGAAGGATCCTCCTTGTTGCTTTGTCTTCTTGCATTTATTTGTCTTCTTACATGATAAACTAGATTTGACTTAATCTTTAATTATTTGACGCCTTGAACTTTAACAAATCAATGACGTAAAGCATACAGATAAATATTTTGTTTGCCTTTAACTCTTAGATTACAAAGGTTTTATACATCAAAGGTTATTGTTAAGCACATGACTTGGCCTGAAAATTATGAAATAAAAAGGGGTTAATGTGTCATCCATCAGATGATTAGGCATGGAAATATTTTAATAGAATATATTCTAAATTTATGAAGGAGACTCAAAACATTAGATTATGTCTCTGTGCTGATAGATTTTGTTAGATACGAGAAATTTTAGGAGTTAATTATATAAATAACCCTAATTGATCAAGAAAGATTAAGGAGATTAATAAGTTAAGGCTAGGTAATTATGGAATTGAGTTTCATTTGGGTTTAAACCCATTAAATCAATTCCTTAATTCAATTAGAAGCTCAATTGAGAGACCCAATTAGCCAACCCGATTAGACATGTAATGAACCGAATTGGAACAACCCATAAGCCCACTCCATTAATGGTTATTGGATTGGTATTAAACCCGTTAACCTGCCGCCTGTTAAGAAAACTTAAGACACACTTTCTTCCTTGCTCCACGCGACTCATGACTGTGATCGCGCTCGCTTTCTGTTCCGCGCCTCGTGTGCATCTCGTTTCCGCTGGTGGACAACTCGGGACAGGGGCTTTAAAGGGGGCCACGGTGAGAGACCCGAAGAGCACGCGATTCAACTCTTCCCACCCCCCCCCCCCCCCCCCCCCCGCGCGCCGTGTGATCGCTCCACCGCAGCTCGCCTTGCCGTCGCCAGCTCTACCGCGATCCCTTCCTCTCACCTTCCAAACCATACGATTTCGATCTGCCTCCCTTCGATCCCTGCACAAGAGAAGACGGAGCACACTCGCCACGCCTCTACCACCCTCTTCGCCAAGGCATCCCCTTCCTTCCTCACCACTGGTCGCCCCTTTCCCCTCCCTTGCTCGACGAGGCCTCACCCTCGCGCTCAAGTCCCCCGCCGATGTCACCGCCCGCAACCCTTCATTGCCGACGCCGCTGGAACATCGATGCCTAGTTCTACAGTAGCGATTTAATGTCGCGCCACGCCGCGACTCCTTCGTGTGGAACACCTTGCTTCGCACCTATGCCAACCTCGACCCCTGTAATGAGGCCCCCTTCCTCTATGCACTGATGCACGACACCAGCCCCTTCCCGGACCATTTCACCTTCCCCTTCGTCGTCCGCGCCTGCGCGGTCACCTCTGCCTTCCGCGAAGGGGTGCAGGCCCACTGCAACACCCTTTTGATCGGCCTCGCTTCAATTCAAGACTTCAGCAAGGGATACAAGTATGATAGTAGTAATGATAGAAGGGGACATGATAGCAGAGACAACTATCTTCATTCTATGAGACAGTATGATGACAATAAGAAGCACATAAGGTAGGTTGTTAAGGGGCTTTTCAAGATTGTGACTTTGTGGAAATTCAAGAGGTTTCAACAACTAGGCAGCCTACAGAGTTCTAAGGAGAGCATAAATCATTTATAGTTGAGCAGGACTTACAACAGCTTGATCGATGCCTTCTACAAGGCAATAGAGTTGGACATGGCTCATGAATTGCTTACGGTGAATTGGAGAGAAGAGATTAGGGCAACAAAGGTAAGCCAGTTTCCTATGTGATAAATTTGAAATTTAATTAGGATATGTTAAATCCGATTAAAGCTAAGTATGGATTTGAGCTAAATGGAAATTAAATGATAAGTTATGTTAACCGTATTGGGTTAGGTTAACATTAGATCCGGTTGACATTAGGGTTTATGCCTAATTAACAAGGAGATTAATTTAATGAGGTAAATTTGGAAATGATGAATTGATTTGGGTTAGGATTAACTCTTGATCCGGTTAGGGTTAACTTAAGTTAACTAGACTTGGTTAGATTAAATTGGGTTGAAATATGAGATTTAGTTGGGATTTACATTGGGCGTGAAATTTAATATAATATTGTATTAAGAAGGTATTGCATTTTGGTGCAGGACCTTGATTTATAGATCCTTTTATACGGAGAGGTTCGGGTTTTGACGTGCGTCATACCAAGTGGGGTACATTCTATCCTTGGACTCATATAATTTTCCCTATGCATGAATAAATTAAAAATTAAATGGATATATATTTATATATATTATAATTGCTTTCAAAAGGGGATTAGAATAACCTTTAAAATACTGAAACCGGGTTAAAATGATTAAATCACTAAAGGGTAAAGAATTGATTTATTTCCTGTTCGCACATGGGTTCAACTGGAGAATTAAAATGGGAAAAGATGTTTTTAAAATTTAAATGGATATTCTGACTTAACCTGCAGTTGATACATGTCTTTACGTTGCTTGATCTGTTATATTATTTTCAGTTAATTTCATCCCATTGATACTTAACCTTTATCTCTTGATACTCATCCTTTACATGGCAACCTTACGGTGATATTTTAAGGAATAAATAAGATTTAATTTGATCTGAGTTGGTCATTCAAAGCAAATCGAGAAAATACATACTGAGAATGTAACAATTATATTAATTAATGAAAAAGCTATAACCTGAAATGAGATAAAAGAAAATGATAATTATTAAAAGATATTAACATGAGCCTAGTTTTTATACTCGAGTTTTATACCAGAGTACTGGATCGTACACTTGAGTAGTAGTGGCATGATGTAGCCCTCGGTCCATAACACTTGACCGCCCACATATTATTATGGTAGAGCAGAGGCCGCGATCAGTATTTATCTTGTCTTTCACTGGTGAGGGCTTTTAACCCGTACGTTAGATAACGTATGCGATAATAAATTTTGAGAAGGCTATATATGCTGTTAGCCTATATATGAGTTATTATGAGGAGGCTATAGGCTGTTAGTCTATATATAAGTTATTATTATTCTCTGATGATATTGGCTCCTGATGTTCACTTTTTAATTGATTATGCCAATGTTGACACTGATTTTAATATTAATCATGTTGTTGAGATTAGACTAATGATATATATATATAACTTGATTAAATTAATCATAATTGAGTTGAGATAATCTATAGTTTGATTAAACAACAAAGATTGAGAAATTATCATAATTGATGATAATAATTAATGCACATACATAAAAATGTTATCTAATTCCAGACAATGATAACAGAAGATAATGGTACGTACATATATATTTATATTATGTATACATGGAGAACTCTGTGAAGAACTTACGGTTGAGATAATAAATTGTGATATGCTCTGTTTCTTTGGCTTCTTGAATAATATTAAGTTCATGCACATCTTTCTTGATTACCCACTTAATCATTGGCTAACTGTCTACATTCTTTGGTCTCTAGTTTTGCATGTGCATCTTGTTTATATTGAGACGGTACTAGATGAGGATAACGAAGTTTGGAGTTCTGCTAGACTGCCCCCATCTCATAGCAAGGCAAAGTTGGTCTTCCTTCGTGTGTTTTGGATTATTGGTTTTTTTTTTCAGATTTTATATGGTTGAGTTTATGGTTTGATTTTGTCGTGAGCGTCATCGATGTGCTTTGGGATTTTCGCAGTACTTGTAGTTGATATGTGTTGGTGATCACATCTTGTCAATTTGTGTATATGAGTTTGGTGGTAGATGTAGTTGTTATAATTGATGCATGAGTTGTGTATGTGGTGTTGTGGCCATGTGGACCTCATTCTTATTATGTATTCAGGAAAAGTTGAATTGTTATAAGGAAGATGCTGCCAAAATTTTTAAAACAGTTGTCTCTTGGGACGTGACAAATTTGCTCTATTTGGCAAATCAGGAAGATCTTAATCTTATTGGCCAGTTAAATATAATTGGTGGTTAGATAATCCAATTGAGTTAGAACTAGTATAGATATATTTGAGTTCATCTTGTGTTCAAATTAGGCTTAAATTGGGATGGTCCTCTTGATGGGTTCAAGGATAAATTGGAGATTTATGCATCAAAACCCACTCCCTCTCCTTTTTCCTAGACTCCCGAACACTCGTTACAAGCGTTCATCTCTTTTCTCTTCTCTTGTGAGCAAAGCAAGGATGCCCTCCTCCTGTTCTCCCATTTGAATAGTAGCACTGTAACGACCCAACCTTCCTTATAGGATGGCGAACGCTACGTTTTCTTTTCTTTCATACATTTATGCATATGAATCATGAGCATTGCAGCGGAACTTAAACCTTTCATACATGTACTGTGTATTCATATGCAATAGAAAACTTTACTAACAAACCTTTCTATCTCCAATCTAAATCATGCATGTCAGGGTATTCTAATTCCATTTAATAAAAACTTAACCTATCATTCTTATCCGTAAATCATATACATGCAAGTATTAGATTCAGAATCTAGAAGGTAATAAACGATAATAGGATCATTCTCTGCCAAGTCACTGCCACACACACACTTGCCTTCCTGCTGCTTCCCATTCCTTAGTAACCTTTAATTGAATCTGCAACATAAGAAAGTAAGACTATAAGCACGAATACTTAGTAAGCTCCTTTCCTACTCACAAAATCCAAACGTCATATAAGCATGAATATTCATAGCATAACGAAAACACATAAAACATGCATTCATGTTAACATTACATAAAGCATATACTTGATTAACCTTAACATTAAATCAAGCATATAAACATTAATCCATCTTAGCATTTCATAAGCATATGATTATCGTTTCTTCTTTGATTAAATCATGTGCATCACCTTTACGATGTGTTTTGAAACAAATCATATAATAATTAAACATAATCATTTCATTAACATTGTTGGGCGTCCCCGACTTGTACCCATTCATTCATCATTTGCGTGCATCCTTAGTTGATCTGGGAAAAACAAATTCTCAACTACTAGGATACTAGGTCTTCACCTCCGTCCTTCGACCTAGGGATCCCTTGTAATCCGAGGTAGCTAATCCCAAACCCACTCAGGGAACTAGGTCTTCACCCGTCCTTCGACCTCGGTCTTCACCCGTACTTTGACCTAGGGGCGCATTGGAGCTCATCCCTTGGACCACCTTCACTTACGTACTTCAGGGTCCGGTACAAGCCATGCATTTCATTTAAAGTAAAATACATAACATACATGTATTCTTTTCTTTTCATAGTGTATGTTCTTTAAATATTCCATTAACCATTAATCATGTATACGTGCATTCATTTCTTTTCATAGTGAATGTTCTTTAACATTCCATTACTCATCGTGTATACATGCATTCATAAGGTTCTTAAACCTTTACTATTTGTCATACCTAGCATACCTTGGTTGAAACCTAACCTTAAATCCATCATGCTAATCCATACATCAATGCATAACCCTTAGTTAAGTCTAATCATTGATAGCGTTCCGCAAGTATACGGAATGTCGTCAAGTAATAAAAAGATCGAATCCACAGGGACCGTGGAATTACTTACTAGATCTAGCACAAAAAGGTGGAGAGAATGTTGAGCATGAGTTGTGTGGGGGAGATGGGAGTGATCTAAAGTACTTTATCCTAGAATTCGGAGAAAGGGATCGACTGTGACACTAGGTGGTGAAACGATCCTAGGACTTCGGACTCCTCAGAGTATGGATTGATTGACTTGGATCCTCTACCTTTCCTCAATAATTGTTCAATTGTAGGGATGTTAACCAATTTATCCAATTCAACCTCGTCAGGTATCCTCGAAATAATGCATTGGTGTTCTTACGTCACTCGTTATCGGTTTGAGATGGTTCTAGAAGCCCGGTTCAAGGCATTCCCGTGTCACTCAGGCGCCCCGGAGTACTAAAAGAACCCTATCCCCTGTCACAGGATATCTTTTTACGGATCTCTCCCCAACAACGAATGACCACTAACTATCCCTCATAAGAATTAACTACTCATTAAGAAACCCCTCGGAACTCGCCCGATTTAAGGCATTCCTGTGTCACTCAGGCGCCCCGGTGTACGGCCTAATGATTCCCCAATTCATAGTTAATCCCTACCCTCATGGATTTACACAAACATAATTTATCATCAATCACAAGCATAAATCCACAAAGCAATAGACAGTTATATCATTGAAAACGGTAGATTAATCAAATCCAAATACAATCATCCATTACATCTGATTTATCCTACATCCTAGAATCTAGGGAATCTACTCCATAGCGTGGAGTTTACAAGCCAAAGGAAGGGAAGAATACATCTCACTCCAAAGATGCGACAAAGAAATGCAAGAAATAAGACTTATCTTCTTCCTTGGACTGTAATCTCGGCGTAGATGGGATGAGGATGGACTGGAGCAGTCGGATCGGTGGATGGATCGTCGAATCTCGCTCCTAAACAGGCGTCGATGGCTCTAGAACAGCTCCGGTGGCTCTCCAAGGTCTCCCCCCTTTCTTAGGTCACAAAGAGGACCTATTTATATGCAGGTCACGAAGGCAGCACGCCCCCGCTCACACGGCCGTGCCTGGGAGGCACGGCCCCGTGTGGGCATCGGACACAGGAGGAGGCACGGCCGTGACTTGGTGGCACGGCCTGAGGCAGTGAGGCTTCTGTCCAGGGGTACGACCGTTGTAACGCCTGCCCTTATCAGAGCCTTGACGGACACTACAGTTTGTGCTGGTGGTAATCAATACACAATCTCATGGAACCGTCCTTTTTCTTCATGAATAAGACTGGAGCTCCCCACGGTGATACACTGGGACAAATAAAACCCCGATCCAATAACTCCTGTAGCTGGATCTTCAGTTCCTCCAACTCCTTCGGGGGCATCCGATACCGAGCCTTAGACACTAGTGCAGTGCCTGAAATCACCTCACATGTGAACTAGATCTGCATCTGAGGCGGCAAGCCAAGAAGCTCGTCCAGAAACACATCCTGATGCTCTTGGACGATACGTACATCGGATGAACGAGAACCACTATCCTTCTTTGTTTGCTTCAGAAATTGTAAATAATCTCGGCAACTACGTCTTAACATTTTCTATGCCTATATCGCTGAAATAATGGATATTTGTTCACTCCTAGTACCCACCAATTCCCATGCACGTTGATCCATAGGTTGGAAGGCAATCACTTCAGCCCGACAATTCATCGTAGCATGATAGTGACTAAACCAATCCATACCAAGAATGATATCAAACTCCATCATATCCAGCACTTGAAGGCCCACTGTAAGAGTATGCCAGACTACAAGATTTAATCAAACCCCATCATATCCAGCATCCCCTAATCTCTTGATATGTAGTCAGCACTTTACCCGAAGGTAAGGAGATTGCCAGACTACAAGATTTAATCATCAAAATTTGCTTAATTTTCCTCGAATGATCGATCCATTGGCCCACTACGCCTCAGCTGCGCTTCCTCTCGAGTAATAGCATAAACGCGACCCAAACTCCATGCTAGCCGATTGAGTAGCTGAATGAGACGCAAACTGCCTCCTCTCTGGCTGGAACTGACTCTGGGGTACCGACGTCGTCTGCTGAATATAATGAGAAGATATACTGTAATAAGTCGATGTTGCTGGTGGCTGCTGCTGCATCAGAATCGCCGTATAACCGATCTCTGGCTGGGAAGCTGCTGGATACCCTATATAATCCTTCCCTTGTATCTAGTACTTTTGTCTTGAAGATGGTAGAGATCTATGTTGCTGATGTGCTTTGGTCCTCTGTGTTGTCTTCTGCGATCGCTGCTAAGTAGAACGTCCTCCAATAGTGGAAGTACCCGTGAACTCCAGCTGAGCTCTCCGAGTGCAATCCTCTCAGTCTTCCACCACGTGACAGCCTGATCATGAAGGTGGAATACAACCAACTCAACCTGCTCTGCCTCAGTGCTAGAGATGTGCATGAAAGTATCAGTCACGTTCTTCAACCAAAAAACGTGCTAGCCATGGGTCAGATCCCCCATGGAATAAAGTCATCCGGTCCTTTACTGACTTAGCCAATGTTAGAATCCCCCAGTTCTACAAATCTAACATGATACAATCTATGCTACAAGTCCAAAATAGAATACAACTGTAATAATACCAACTAAAGACACCCCCTAATGTGAGATAGCAACAGTCAACCGAATCCCTAAGTTCCAAGTAAACCTATCTGCTACCTGGGGAGAAAACAATGCAACCCCAGGTTTTGGGTAGTGAGCATTAGATACTCAGTGGGTACAGGAATAAAGTGCATGTAAGGGTAAACAACAGGAATAATAAAAGAGTACGAGCTAAAGTAACATATACAGAAGAAATGAATAACATGTACATGATATCAGGTATCAACAAGGTATCAGGTATCAAGGAATGCAACGTGGTATAATAACTGATTCCACTAAGGAAGAATCATACAGTGCAACAGGTAGTATTGTTAAATCTCTTTTGCAGGAGTTTGATGATGTATTCCTGTTGAGGTTCCTAATGGATTGCCACCACTTAGGGGAATAGAGCACTAAATTGATTTCATCCTGAGAGCAATAATTCCTAATAGATCGATTTATAGGAGTAATCCAGCGGAGATAAAAGAGCTTCAAAAGCAAGTTGAAGAGTTGATAAGGAAAGGGCATGTCCGAGAAAGTTTAAGCCCTTGTGCTGTTCCTGTTTTGCTTGTGCCTAAGAAGGATGGAACTTGGAGAATGTGCGTTGCTTGCAGGGCTATCAACAAGATTATGGTAAAGTATCGTCATCCTATTCATAGATTAGATGATATGCTTGATGAACTACATGGTTCTTATTTTTTCTCTAAAATTGATTTGAAGTCTAGCTATCATCAAATTCGAATGTGTGAGGGAGATGAATGGAAAACTGCTTTTAAGACTAGGTATGGTTTATATGAATGGTTAGTCATGCCATTTGGGCTAACTAGTACTTTCATGAGATTAATGTACCATATTTTTCATGCTTTTATTGGGGACTTTGTTGTAGTATATTTTGATGACATCTTGATTTATAGCAAAAATTTAGATGAGCATCTAAATCATTTACAAAATGTTCTACTTATTTTGCAAAATGAAAAGTTGTATGCTAACCTTCAAAAATGTTCTTTTTGCACTAGTCAGATTGAGTTTCTTGGTTATATTGTTAGTGCTAAGGGAATAGCAGTGGATGAAGAGAAGGTTAAGGCTATTCGTGAATGACCAACACCAAAAATCATAACTGAGGTACGTAGCTTTTATGGGTTGGCTAGTATCTATAAAAGGTTTGTTAAAAATTCCAGTACTTTAGCTTGCACCCTTGACTAAAGTTGTTAAAAAGAATGTTGGTGTTTCTAAGTTGCATCCACAAGGCGATGGACCATTTCAAGTCATTGTTCGAATCAATGATAATGCCTACAAGCTTGACTTACCAGGTGAGTATAATATGAGTGCTACTTTTAATGTTTCTGATCTTTCTCCATTTGATGTAGGTGATCAAGATTCAAGGACGAATCCTTTTGAGGAGAGGCAAACCAAGTGAACAAGTTGCCCAACAAGCTAATATGGATTACTCAACCCACTCTAGATATTGTTGATGATCATGATCCATTATGCATCAATGAAGACCCAATTACAAGAGCTAAGGCTAAGAAGATGAAGGAAGCACTTAATGTGCTAATTGAAGATGTGAAAGACAAAGTTACAATTGAAGAAGGTTTGACCAAGAGCAAGTCATGTGGCTTAGTCAACTTAATTCAAGTCTTGGATAGGCTTAAGTAGCTACTTAGTCTCATGTTTATGTAGTAGAAATATGTAGGCTCAATTTTTAACTTTATTTGGATTGTAATGATCCCATAAGTTTAAAATGGCTAAGTAGTCTACATAGACCTTTACTAAATGGGCTTTCTTTTGGCCTTTTAGGGTTTTTAGGTCATCCTATAGCTATAAATAAAGGGGGTGACGGCCACACATGTATGTTTGGCATATTTTCAATCTAAAGCATGGTGAGGCTCTCACTTGTTGGTTGTTCATTAAACTAAAACTTATTAAGGCATCCCCTTGTGGCATTCAAAGACTTATCAACCTCTATCCCAAGGTTGTGGCGTCTTCCCTCTTCATCTATACCAAGGTTCGACTTTTCTAAGTATCGGGTCAAGGTTTTATTCATCCTTCTTATCGATTTAGACTTTCCTCCATTTTTTCTTCAATTTCTTGTGGGTTCTTGAGATTTTTCTCTACGGCATTCCTCTATTTTCTCTTTCATTCCCGATCCAGCTGACCACGCACGAATCCTAGGATCTCTGACGGTGCCGGTGATGAGTGTAGCCTCCGGAGATCAAGGATCTTCAACCTTGGACTCGATCTCTTGTCGAAGGTGGTGCGTTCGAGCAGCAATCGGCGACGCAAAGGAGGAGGAAGAGGCGATCGGTAAGTGTTGATTTCAATGGATTTTTGAAGATTTGTTGGTCTTCTATTAAGGACTCCTTTAGATCTCTTCAGATTCTGAGATCCGGTTCTTCACAACTTGAATGGAAACGAACTTGCGGAGGGGAATCTTGGTGTAGATCTTGATTTCGGCCGACGACTTTGCTTAGGGCTGAGCTACGGTTTTTGAGCTGAGTAAAGGAGATTCTAGGGCATGGTTCCATCTAAGGTAAGGGTTAAAGAATTCTATGTCTATTGGATAAATTAGAATCAGATTTGGATTGTGCTGAGGGTTCTTGGATTTTGGGTACTGTTCGATTAAATGGTGTTTGGTTCTTAGATTAATCAGATTCTATATTGGTGGATTCAAAGGAGCAGGGAAATCTAGGGCAAAGGTTGAATCAACCTGAGGTAAGCTTTTTGAAACCGATACTCTGATTAGATTGTTTCCTTTTTAAACCAATACTTGTAGAATTCTTGATCTGATTAGGTTGTTTCCTTTTGAACCCGATACTTGTGGAATTCTTGATCTGATTAGGTTGTTTACTATTGGTTTTGGGTTCTTAGAATTAATCTAATGATGTTGCTATTATGGTTCTGTTATGGATTCATGATCATTGAATGTAGGGTTTCGGTTGATTTAGATTGTAATTTAGGATTGATCTGATTAGGTTGTGGAATCAATTAGAGTTAATGTTAGGTTTGGTTGAGTTATTGGATCTTAATTGATCCTTAGCATGAGCCAATTTAACAAGTGTTAATGGAATTCACTTAGGATGTGGTTAACTTAAATTAGGATCTAATCAATTTTGATTAGGTTTTGATTGAGTTAGATTGGGTTTATTAACCTAATGTGGTTAGCTTGGATTTAATTAAATATGAGATTGGTTATATTAATTAATTAATACAATAAATTACTGGATTAGTTAAATCCTGTTAATAGCAACCCAACGGTTAGATTAGTCTAACCCCAAGTTAGGTTAATCGAATAGAATTAAACTAACTTTGGATTGATTAGGGTTTTTTTAGTATGTCATGGCATTTTATGGATATTGTCATTGTATTTGCAGGACCTTGAGTGATTCGTAGAGTTCATTATATACGAGGATTTCTAGGGGTTCTAGTATTGACTTGCGATACATCAGGTGGATAATTTTCTGTATTTGGTCAATACAGATTTATTCTATTTCCGGTGCATGTGTTCCTTTCCTACTATTGTTGATTAGTCTATTTGTAAAATACGAGAACAATAGAGCGTTAATTGTAAATAATTAACCCTAATTAGTCAGATTTTTATTAGGTTTATTAGGGTTAGTGGAACCAAATCAATTAGTATGTAATTAGCCCTAAGCTCATTAAACCAAGCCATTTAAAACTCATTTAATTTAACCCAAGATCAGCCCACTCAGAGTTAATTAATTTAAAGGATTAATGGGTTAATAGGTTAGAGGGTTAAAAGGCTAATGGTTAAGGGTTAGATCCATAACCCATTAAGGAAAATCCGGTAAGAAAGGATTAAAGTCGCGATCCCTTCTTCAAGCCGCGTTTTATTCCCCTATTCTCTCGTGACCATCCCTGTTCTTCCTCCTTCATTCCCGATTGCGCGACCACGGGGTTTTGCTACCGATGCGGACGACCAAAGCTGTCGGAGATTAGAAAGCTAGGATCATCGGGCTCATCTTCTAGCCGAAGGTGGCATGGTTCCTTTGGAAGGAGCTGCGATCGACGACGGTAGAGGGAGGCGGTTGGGTGATAGAAATCGGTAAGAGGCTTGAATTTAATTGGATCTCTTCGATTTTGGAGTTTGTTCGTGCCTCACAGCTTGTTGGGGAATGAATTTTCATATTTCCTTCTGATTTCTTGATCTCGATTGAGAAGGTGTGGATCTTGATACCGGCTGGCGGCGTTGATTGTGCACAGCTAGGGTTTCTAAAAACCAAGGATCTTGGGCATTCAACCAGCTTAGTGGTAAGTATTTCTTGGTTGTTTCGATTAAATCGTGAATTGGTTTGATATTGGAAAAATTGGATTACTGTCTAATTGAAGAGGCTTGTTTCTTGAATTGATCAGGGCTGATTTATGGAATCAAGGGAGTAAGGAATCTAGGGTACTCTTTGATCAATCCCATTGGATCAGAGGTGAGTTCTTCTCAAATTTGGTTGGGGTTCAATGGGAGTTGTGATATGTTTTGTCCTTTAAAAGTTGCCGATGCTTCTAATTCAGTGTTTCAATTTGAATCTTGAGTTTTGGTTGGATTTAATGGTATGGATATATTGACTGTGGATAAAAGGAATTAAATGGACCCTAATGGACCTTAATTAAAGGATTAGAATTGGGTTGAAAGGTCGGATCAATTCTTTGAAGGTGTGGTTAGGTTCTGATCATAAGGTTTATGTTGAGGTGTGATCTGTTCATGATCCTTAAAATTAAGATTAATGTTGATTAGTTTAGATCTAATCTCGTTTTGCCATGGGATCGGTTGGGTTCTATTGGGATTTAGTGGGTTGTTATTCCATTAAATATCAATAAAGGTAGGAATCTATTTAATTGTGGAGCAATGATATATAGCATGAAAAAGTCCAACATGAAACCAAAATGACAAACTGCATGCAGTGGGTCCCACATCCATGCAGTGGGACCCAGAGGCATGCAGTTGAGTGTTTTATGTTGGTTTCATGTTGGACTTTTTCATGCTACATATCATTTCTCTTAATTGTAGTCATTGGAATTTTATGGAAACAGAATTCTTATTTCCATTAATGATTAGTTTTTAATAAGGTTAGGGTTTTGGATCTATTGGATCCTAATTGGTTCCTAGCATGAATCCGAATTATGATCTTACTAGGTTAGAATGAGTTTATTAACCTAATGCGGATTATCTTGGGTTTGATTAAATACGAAATTAGTTGTAATAAATTGTTAATATAGCTAATCAATTATTTGATTAAATCCTGATAATAGCAACCCAACGGTTAGATTAGTCTAACCAAGTTAGATTAAATAGAATTAAACTAACTTTGGTTTGATTAGGGTTTCTTGGTTATATCATGGTATTTAGGAATGTTATTATTGTATTTGCATGACCCTGAGTGATTCGTGGAGTTCGTTATATACGAGGATTTCTGGGGGTTCTAGTATTGACTTGCTATACATTAGGTGGATAATTTTCTGTATTTGGTCAATACAGATTTATTATATTTTCGATGCATGTGTTCCTTTTCTACTGTTGTTGATTAGTTTGTTGATCACATTCCTATACCTGTTTATGGATTAGACACTTATGCTACTCATATTTATACTATGCTTGTCCTTATTTCTGTTGATCTTAGATTATCAATTCTGTTGTATGAATCCTTTGACCTATGGATTATTGTTCTATCCTTGCTTATGTTACCTGTGATCATTAGAGCTTATTACCTACGCATGTTGATTAGCATGGTAGATGTTGATTACTATGGTTTGATCATCATATCATGATGCACGATGATGATTGTAAATCCCAATGTTGTGGGTCTATCGTTCTAATTAGTTGGCCTTTAGTGGCATATCTATATAGGTGGTTATGATACTCTATTTTCATCATGGTGATGGTGGCTGTATGGCAGTGTACGTAGCCGAGTCGATGATCTAGCCTTGACACCGGTTAGGGGTGGTACTCGGAGAGTATAGGGATGATACTCAGAGACGAGTATTAGAGGATAGATATCGATCATAGGATGTACATAGCTATATATGGCTACCTACTGATTGGGTCACCAAGCTACTTTATTGTAGGGCTGGAGTTATGACCATTTGGATGTTGGACACCCTCAGTCTCATATATATACATGAGTACTGTAGTGAGTGTAGGCAGTTGCATCATGCATTTGCGCATCATGTGCATGATATATATATGTATGGGACTGCACATATACTATATTTTGGTTGTATATTTGGTTGACTCTTGATTGTTGCATTATGTGTGACATATCATTCATATGACTCATTGCATTTCATGAGATCCATGTTAGTTGTTTATTGCATGCAGAGATATTATTGATCACTTGTTGATTTCTGGTATATATCTTTACTCTTGCTATTTACTTCGTTCATGCACTGTCTTTCCTTATTATCCACTGAGTATTTTTGTACTCACCAGTCAGAACCCGAGATTTTTTTGTTTTCCTATATATTAGGTAGGAGCTTATAGATGAGGCTAGAAATCTACCAATCATGCCATCTCATAGCCAGGATTCAATGTTTGTGTGTGTGTGGATGTATTTGTAGTATGTTTGTGGTATATTGTGTGTAGATTGTTTTACTTTTCTTACTTTCGAGCTATGTTTCATATCGGTGTTTGTAGACTCTAGTACATTGCTTATCCATGATTTTATAGTTGTACCTTTTATGTTTTCGCTTGCATAACTTCAGATTTTTTGTTACTTTCGAGTTTATTCGTTTTGTTATGCATGTGCAGGATGTGTCAGTGGCTGTGTGGGTTGCCTTTCTTTTGTTTAGTTGTTTATAATCCATATTTTGCAGTATGGATAGGCCGTGTAGGCCTTTATGTATACTTGTATTAGGGAATTGTCATGGATACTAGGGAGATGCTGTTAAAATTTTTTAGCCGGTTGTCTCTCGGGTCGTGACACTATTGATCAAATTCCTATATCTGTTTGTGGAATAGACACTTATATTATTCATGTTTATACCGTGCTTGCCCTTATTTCTGTTGATCTTGGATTATCAATCTGCTGTATAAATCCTTTGACCTATGGATTATTGTTCGATCCTTGCTTATGCTACCTGTGATCATTAGAGCTTATTACCTACGCATGTTGATTAGCATGGTAGATGTTGATTACTGTAGTTTGATCATCACATCATGATGCATGATGACGATTGTAAATCCCAATGTTGTGGGTTTATCGTTCTGGATAGTTGGCCTTTAGTGGCATATCTATATAGGTGATTATGATACCCTATTTCCATCATGGTGATGGTGGTTGTATGACAGTGTATGCAGCCGAGTCGATGATCTGACCAGTCATGCCATTGAGTATGATACCCTTTATATCTATATAGGTGATTATGATACCCTTTATTCTTGCTATTTATTCGTTTATGCACTGTCTTTCCTTATTATCTATTGAGTATTTTTGTACTCACCAGTCAGACCTTGGGATTTTTCTGTTTTCCCAAATATTAGGTAGGAACTTATAGATGAGGCCAGAGATCTACCAGTCATGCCATCTCACAGCGAGGATTCAATGTTTGTGTATGTGTGGATGTATTTGTAGTATGTTTGTGGTATATTGTGTGTAGATTGTTTTACTTTCCTTACTTTCGAGCTATATTCGTATCGGTGTTTCTAGACTCTAGTACATTGCTTATCCGTGATTTTATAGTTGTACCTTTTATGTTTCCACTTGCGTAACTTCGAATTTTTCGTTACTTTCGAGTTTATTCGTTAGTAGTTGTGTAGATTTAAAAAATTCATTGTTATGCATGTGTAGGATGTGTTAGTGGCCATGTGGGTCACCTTTCTTTTGTTTAGTTGTTTATAATCCATATTTTGTAGTATGGATAGGCCGTGTGGGCCTTTATGTATACTTGTTTTCAGGGAATTGTCATGGATACTGGGGAGATGCTGTCGAAATTTTTTGGACGACTGTCTCTTGAGTTGTGACAGTTCCCAACTTTCCCCATATGATTTTCCAAAAGTAGCTTAGGAACTTTGTATCACGATCAGAAACTATGTTTCTCGACACTCCATGTAGTCGCATGATCTCCCGTAATCTTGTTGATAGCCCTGCAATCAACGCACATTTCCCAACTTCCATCCTTCTTAGGAACAAGCAAAATAGGAACAGCACAAGGGCTTAAACTTTCTCGTACATACCCTTTCCTCATCAACTCTTCAACTTACTTTTGAAGCTCCTTTATCTCTGCTAGATTACTCTTATAGGCCAATCTATTAGAAATTGTTATTCCTGGGATGAAATCAATTTGGTCCTCTATTCCCCTAAGTGGTGGCAATCCATTAGGAACCGCATCAAGAAATACATCATCAAACTCCTACTAAAGAGATTTAACAACACTAGGCAAAGAAGAGTTAAGATTGTTAGTGTTGAAATAAGCCTCCTTGTACAAAAGTAAATTCATCGATTGTTGAGAATAAAAGACTCTCTTACTCTTGAAGTTTTTTTTCTTTTTCATTTTTTTTCACTCCTCTCATCCACACTTTTTATTTTCTCACTCCTTTTCTTTTCCATTCTTTCTTTTCTCAGTTTTTTTCTTCACACTCTTTTCTTTTCCATTTTTTTCTCACACTCTTTTCTTTTTTCACTGTCATTTTTGATTCTCAATTGATCTTCATATACTTGTTAGGAGTTAATAGTACAAGAGTTATAAGTTTACCATATATCATAAAAGAATACTTATTTTTGAACCCATGATGCATGACCTTCCTATCAAATTGTCATGGTCTACCTAAAAGCAAATGACTTGCAATGCATTCATACTACATAACAAAGAAACCTCATCATGATACCTACCAATGGATAATGAAACCAATATTTGCTTAGTGACCTTAACTTCTCCGCAATCATTCAACCATTGTAGTTTGTAAGGTCTAGGATGTTTAGTGGTAGGTAAGCATAATTTTTCACCCAAAAGAGTACTAGCTACATTAGTGCAACTTCCCCCATCAATAATCATACTACATACCTTCTCTTTGATGTAGCAACGGGTATGAAATATGTTATCTCGTTGTTCTTCATCTTCTCCTTCATTTGCACATTTTAGAGCACGCTTAGTGATGAGAACTTCACCTTCAACGGGATATTCTTCTACATCACTTTCCAATAATCGTTGGCAAGACACTATCATCTTCGGACTTACTCTCAGTTTCAATATCACCATTTTCTTTCAAAATCATATTTCTTTTGTTTGAACATTGTGATGCAATATCTTCTCTTCCCAACATTTAAAGCATTTAATATCTCTATTTTTTGAAGATTGGATAGGTTCTTTACCTTAACCAATGGAGAACTAATATCTTTATTCTTCAAAAACTTGATCTTACTCTTTGATGCAACTTTATCATTTTTTTTATTCTTCAATATCACCTGAGTGGGTTGAGTATGATCCATATTAGGTTCGGCAACTTGCTCACTTGGTTTGACTCCATCATAGAAGTCCGACTGTTTTGGATTTCTATCCCATTTTGGGGGTAAATTTTCATCATCTGATTCTTCCTCAACCGCAGGAGTAGTAATAGAAGCCATATATTGAGTGTGCTTATAAAATCATCATTTCATCAAAATCCAGTTCCTCCAATGAACATTCCATGGATCGGAGTGCAGAGGCCCCTGGGCTTGCATTTCCTTCATGGATACCCAATGGATTCCCTTGATCCAATTCAGATGAATGTTGTTCCAGAAGAGCACACATGGTATGCTTTCCTTTTGATTTTCTTTGTTGTAATTCCTGCAGTGTTACATAACAGGTCACATTGTCTGAGAGGCTTTTTCTTTTGGGATTTTTTGGCTTGGTGTTGATTCTTCTTGACTTGTTGAGCCAAAACCCTTTTGGCCATGTTCTGCCTCAGACAAACTTTGAACTTCATAAATATCCAGTTAATAATTCTCTCAAAAATAATTTGCACAATAAATTGTCCCTTAGAAAATTTGACTTCATGGTTAGAATGATTAAAAAGTACTATCTTGACTTCACCTCGATAGTCGTGGTCGATAACACTTACTCCGACATCAAGTCCTAATTTCTAGGCTACACTTGATCGTGCTGCAATTCTTCCATAGGACCCAAATGGTATTTCCATACTGATGCCTGTTGAAATAAGAGCTCGTCCCTTTGCTTCTATGCAGACGACTTCATCCGCTGCAAGATCATATCCTACTGCTCCAGAGCTCTTGAATTCAGGAAGCTTTGCTGTTGGCGTCAATCTTCTTACTAAGATATAGGGGGGAGGTTCCCCTTGTCCAGGTGGAATCTGCATGATTTCTTCCATTTCCTTCTGGACATCCTCGTGTTCCTGTCGTAATGAATCAAAGAGACCGTTAAGTTCAAGAAGTACTGCAATTGTATGCAATAATATAGATTCTTCCTCTTGAACTTCCTCATCCCGTTGGTTGAAAATAGCGGGGTTTCGGAGTGCAGGCTGCAACATAATTTTGGAAACTTAGGGCTATACTTCTTTCAAGTAGGTTCCTTGAGTTTACTTCAGTAGGTTGCATTAGGATTTCAATTTTGGTGGGTCTGATGACCCAATCAAGCCCCTGTAATGCTGTTGTGGAATACCTTCGTCCGGGTAGAGCATGGACTCCATGACTTACCAAATAATGCACCACTAGATGTATCTCGTAGGCAAAGCCCACGTTTGGAGTATTAGAAAGGCGTCCCACCATTCCTCTTGTAATTAATCGTTCCTCCATTGTTCATATCCTCACGTTAATATAGAAATTTGGATATTCCTGACAAAGTCACCAGTAGTCATCAAAATGTCAGGTATAATATACACTAGTTTACTCCCATGAGTGAGATCAACTTTGTAAGGATTGATTGGTCACCTAGCCATCTGTTGTCCTTGAAAACTATGAGCATAGTTCCTTCTGCTTGCCGATGAAGTATTTGAATACGCACTTGTAGGATACCAATATGTATATATTGCATCCTACTTTGTTGTAGCTGGTTATGACTTTTTTCCTGGTTAAACATCCTGTCTTGCTGGTTATTGTCAGCACAGAGTAAAGCTTCTTTTTGATCTGTGTACATACACTCTATGGTGTATGTCATCTGAAGTGAACCCAAAGAGAAATATCAAGATCTGGTCATGTTAGAATTGGTGGAAGAAGAGGAAGGATAAATGAATATGTTGATAGAAACTTGGGCAATATTAAGATGAAGATTCCTTCATTTCAAGGCAAAAGTGATCTAGATATATATTTAGAGTGGGAAAAGAAAGTGGAATTAGTATTTGATTGTCACAACTACTCTGAAGAAAAGAAGGTAAAACTTGCTGCTGTTGAGTTTATTGATTATGCTATTATTTGGTGGGATCAAATTATTCTAAGCAGGAGAAGAAACAAAGAAAGACCTATTGACACATGGGAGGAGATGAAATCTATAATGAGAAAGAGGTTCATTCCCTCACATTATTATCGAGATTTGTACCAAAGATTACAAAGTCTAAGACAAGGATTCAAGACTGTGGAGGAATACCACAAAGAGATGGAGATTGCCATGATTCGAGCCCATGTGGAGGAGGACTGAGAAGCAACCATGGCACGATTTTTACAAGGTTTGAATCCAGAAATTGCAAATGTAATGGAGTTGCAACATTATGTGGAACTTGAAGATATGGTGCATATGTCCATGAAAGTTGAAAGATAACTCAAAAGGAAGGGTTCAATCAAGCATGGGCAAAGCCATAATTCATCTATTTGGAAATCTAGCTAGAATAAAAAAGATGATAAAGTTGCATCAAAAAGTAAGACCAAGTTTTTCAAGAATAAAGATGCTAGTTCTCCATTCGTCAAAGGTAAAGAACCTATCCAATCTTCAAAAAACAGAGATATTAAATGCTTTAAGTGTTTGGGGAGGGGACATATTGCATCACAATGTCCAAACAAAAGAATTATGATTTTGAAAGAAAATATTGATATTGAAACTGAGTGAATTTGAAGATGATAGTGTCTTGCCACTAGTATTGGAAACTGATGTAGAAGAATATCCTATTGAAGGTGAAGCCCTCGTCACTAGGTGTGCTCTAAATGTGCAAATGAAGGAAGAAGATGAACAACGAGAGAACATATTTCATACCCGTTGCCACATCAAAGAGAAGGTATGTAGTATGATTATTGATGGAGGAAGTTGCACTAATGTAACTAGTACTCTTTTGGTTGAGAAATTATGCTTACCTACCACTAAACATCCTAGACCTTATAAACTACAATGATTGAATGATTGCGGGGAAGTTAAGGTCACTAAGCAAGTATTGGTTTCATTATCCATTGGTAGGTATCATGATGAGGTTCTTTGTGATGTAGTGCCAATGCATGCAAGTCATTTGCTTTTAGGTAGACCATGGTAATTTGATAGGAAGGCCATGCATGATGGGTTCAAAAATAAGTATTCTTTTATGATGCATGGTAAACTTGAAACTCTTGTACCATTAACTCCTAAACAAGTATATGAAGATCAATTGAGGATAAAAAATGATAGTGAAAAAAGAAAAAATGGAAAAGAAAAAGAGTGTGAATAAAAATAGAGTGTGAAAAGAAAAAGAGCGAAAAAAAAGAGTGTGAGAAAAAAAAGAATGAAAAAGAAAAAAAAACTTCAAGAGTAAGAGAGTAAAAGAGTGAGATTTTATGCAAAAGAAAGAGAGGTTTTTTATTATCAAAAGCCAATGATTTTATTTTTGTACAAGGATGCTTATTTGAACACTAACAATCTTAACTCTTCTTTGCCTAGTGTTGTTAAATCTCTTTTACAGGAGTTTGATGATGTATTTCCTGATGAGGTTCCTAATGGATTGCCACCACTTAGGGGAACAGAGAATCAAATTGATTTCATCCCGGGAGCAACAATTCCTGTAAATAAAAGGGATCGTCTCTCAGTTCTCAGCTCAGGATGGAGCCGGTACCTAGGGCAGAGAACAAGAAAACTATTGGAGAGAAGGGGGCACAAGTGAGAGAGAAAACATGCTCTTCTATTGATTTACAAGAGGGAAGTAGGGCACGAGAATTGCTCGTCTGCTCACTTCCAATTACAAGGGGACTTAAATAGTGAAGGAAAAGCCTTGAATAGAGGAAGAAAAGATTAATCATCACATGTCGGGTGCTCATTGGGCCCCATCGTCACATGTGAAGATTCTTTTCTTCTCCCCTAAGTCTTCCTTTCTTCTCTCTTAAGTTACGACACATACAAGTGGTCAACACCACTTACAAGAGACCAAAACCATGGGTTCAAAACCGTGAGCGCCACTGGTTTTACAAAACCAGGAATCCAAGTGGACCCCTGTTGAACAGTATGGCACATGGACGGCCACCTTTGGGTGCTTTTCAGGCACACTGTTCGACACGACAAAAGTAAAAGAGGGCACTTACACATCGGCCCGACACTACCATGTGGATGCGTAGGGAATCTGGGTCCACCACGCTCCATTATTGACCCTGGTGTACAGCCTTTTAACGGCTGGCTGTACGGAGCCGTCGCTGGTTCTTGCCTGACGGACCAGCAACTCCGTCACCAATCTTCACGGCATCTGTCGTCGCCGCTTTCTGTTTCTTCTTTTGCACAGGATTCCAACGGAAACGCCGTCTCCTCGGCCTTGTCGATTTGTGATTGACTCGGGTCGGGCTTGACCTCTGGGCCGCGATTGGATTTGCTGTAGGTGCCGAGATGGCTTTCTGAACAGTACAAGGCCCACGGGCCTGCTTCTGCTCGGTCACCTTTCTCCTCTCCTGGCGTCGCCCTACGCCGGAGCTGTTCATCTTCTTCCATCGTTGGTAAGCCGATAGCGCTCGTGGAAGAGATGCAGAAGGCGGCAGTGGCACTAGGCTACCACTTCCCCCACCACCTTCCGAAAAATGGATGGGACATCCATTTACTTGCCGGGAACAGTCGGGATCTCTCGGCGGTTCATCGTCCCATTTTGGAGAATCTTCAGCCATTCCACAGCTTAGGCATACCGTAGAGGCTGCTTCACAGGAGCAGGTCGTGGCTGTCTCCCATGAAGATTCTGACTCTTCAGTAGATGCAGTCTCCCATGATGAGGATGATTCGGAGGTCCTGCATGAGTCAGTATGAACAGTGGAACCAGAGTGAGATGTACCTGATTCTTCGCTGGCCACTGAACTGTTGCCATCATCCGTTTCCCAGTCGGACGAGGTACGACTTTCTTCGGATACAGAGTGCGAGGAAGCTTCGTCTGATCCGGTGGATGAAGCGTGCTGGCAAGGACAGTCGGGCTGGGACTGCACTTCGTCAGATGAAGATGACGCTTCACATGCACAACAACCCCAGACTGGTTGCTGTGGAGGAGACGCCATAATCGTCACTTCTTCCCTCATCGTAACTGGGTCCCTCCAGATCGATAAGCTTGTTCGTTGTAAAAATCACTTGTCCCATAATTAAAAGCATATGATTGTTCTTCACCATCCGAGTAGTAATAGTAGGATCCTTCCATACCTACTTGTCGATCTTGGTGAAAGGTAGAGCTGAACGGGACTGTGCTTGATGTGGTCACCAACGTCAAAGGCGGTGGCTACTTCCTGACACAACAAGGCCTACTCTCATAGCCTTCACCTCAGGGACTCAACTTCTCCCTGCTGCGCCTCTCGCGTCTTACGACGGTTACGTCTTTTGTCACCTGATGTCCTTCGGCGAGTTCGGCGGTCAGTAGACTTCGCACACAGACGTCTTCTCAACAAGCAACATGCAGCTCACACAGCGCCTTGCTCAGCTCAATCCTCCTCAAGACTCCTTTCAAGCTCTGATACCATGTTAATGGGGGGATCGTCTCTCTGTTCTCAGCTCAGGATGGAGCCGATAGCAAGTTTCATCCTTCATGACTAATTAAGATAAATGCACCACACTCAATCTCACAAGGTTGTTTTCAGTAGAAAAATCAGTGGCTCTCACCCTAATTCTAATTCATGATCAAGTAATGTAGGGCTCACTCAAGCAATTTAAGTTTCATGCACTTCCATAGGCTTGCTTGTTTCCTACTCTCCACTAGCATTCATGATTTGGAATCCACACTTATTAAGGATTATTGAAGACAATAAGCAAATCATGAACTGAAACAAATGAGATAAGAATTTAGAAAGAACAAGATTAAAAAAGAAACTTTCAAGAAAATGCATGGTAGTGGTAGATATGGATATACTTAAATGCTAACCAATGACCTCTTGCCCTCTTTGCTATTTCATTTCTTTTGTAACACATTTGTTTCTGTTTGTTCTTCAATTACATTAAACAAATCTGGTCTAAACCTTTCCAATTCTTCTTCTTGATACAATCTCCTCCTCCTTTCCTCACTTTTCTTCAAATTCCACCAAATATGCTATCTTTTGTTTCCCTTCATTCTCAACAAAAATTCCTACACATTTAACTTCTACAAGAGCTAAGAAATAGTAATCAATCATCAGCAAGCAAAATTCAATTCACATGAAACCATAATTGCAAAGTATCAATGGCAACTTTAAATCCAAAAACAATTCAAAACCAAATTGATACTTTCTTTTTTTTCCCCATTTTCTCACTGTTTTTCATCCATTCTTTTTCTATCATGAAGATTGATTACTAATGCTTATCATACTACAATCTCCCTGCAATTCGAGCTCAAATCAGTGCTCAAATGAATCTATACTTGCATGTGCATGTTAATGATGTTAAAGAAGGTTGTGTTAAGTTCCCTATGGAATGGAATTAAAATACCCTGACATGCATGATTTAGGTTGGAATTAGAAAGGTTTATAGTAAAGTTTTCGTAGTGCATATGAATACAACAATGTATGTACAAAAGTTTTAAGTTCCGCTGCAATGCTCATGTTTCATATGCATAAATGAACGAATGAAAGTAAAGTAAATGTAGCGTCCGTCTAGGCCACGTAACGGCGGGCGTTACAGTATACCTTTATCTCTACTTTGAACACTAAATTGTTAGGTTTTGAATACATTAAAGATCTATATTCTAATGATCCTGACTTTGGAAATGTATTTGAAGTTTGTGAACATGCTGCATTTGGGAAGTTTTATAGATATGAGGGATATCTTTTCAGGGTCAATAGGTTGTGTGTGCCTAATTGTTCATTAAGGAAATTATTAATCAAAGAGGCTCATAGTGGGGGGACTAATGGGACATGTTGGTGTATGAAAAATTCTAGAAGTTTTGATTGAGCATTTCTTTTTGCCTCAGATGAAACAACATGTAGCCAAGTTTTGTGAGAAGTGTATCGGGATACATGTAGGCAAGCAAAATCTACATCTTTACCTCATGCATTATATACACCTTTACTAATTCCTAGTGAATCTTAAGTGAATATTTTCATGGACTTTGTTGTAGGCTTACTAAATTAAAACAAGGTATGGATTCTATTTTTATTATTGTGGACAGGTTTTCTAAAATGGCTCATTTTATTCCTTGTAGGAACACATATGATGCTAACCATATTGTTGATCTATTCTTTAGGGAGATCGTGAGACTTCATGGAGTGTTGAGAAGCATAGTTTTTTATCAGGATACAAAGTTCCTAAGCTACTTTTGGAAATCTTATGGGGAAAGTTGAGAACAAAGCTTTTGTTTTCTACATGTCATCCACAAACAGATGGACAAACTAACGTAGTATGTCACATCCTGAGAGATGGTTGTCCGAAAAATTATGACAGCATCTCCCCTGTAACAATTCAACTTTCCTTGATACATTTCAACATAAAGGCCCCCACGACCGCTTAACAATACAACATATGTATATAACTGCTAAACTACATAATAAAGGCTCACACGACCACTCACTAATCCAACACATACATGTAAAAATTGCAAACTACAACCACAAACCAATGATATAACACCACAGCAACAAACCGACAATGTATAAACGAAAGTCCCAAAGCACACCAATATTACTCACAACAAACCAAATGACAAACCCACAAGCAACGTAATCAAAATTCCCCAGCAGAATTATAAAAACAACTAAGTCCACAGGAATGCCAATAGGAATCCAAAACACAATTTCAGATACAATCCTCCTAATATGAGATAGGGGCAGTCCGGCTGAACTCTAAGCTTTAAGACAATATCCTTATCTGCTACTTAGGGAGAAAGAAAGGAAACCCCAGGGTCTAGGTGGTAAGTATAAAAAATACTCAGTTGGTTCTAGATAGAAGTGTACAACATAAATATATAAACATAAATCTCAAAGGGTATATAGTCTCTCCAAATGATACTTAAGGAAACAAAGTCAATAATACTACATCACATATAACAAATATCATGCATAAACAACCAATGTATGTAATGTCACACAATGTAACAAACATATATCAAACAAGTGCAACAACCACACACATAGATGCATTAATTAAACAATCAACAAAATGTAGTAAGATAAACTACTAACATATATATGCACATATGCAACACACATCACAAGTAACATGCATGGTCACTGTCTACACTCGCCACCCTCAGACACCCACAAAGGTAGTGAACTGGGGCACCAAACAAGACAATTGCACCACTCCACAATAGTGGTACCACTACATGTGAGTGGGGAGCGAGAAAAATATCTCAGGGGAGCTATCTAGCTGCCTGGTCACTGTCTGCACTTAATATCCCCAGATACCCACACAGTGCAGTGAATTGCGACGCACGACAGGAATCACCCGTTCCAACAATAGACCAACTACATGTGAGGAAAAGGGGTAATATTTCAGGAGAGCTATCTAGCTAGTGCTGGTCGCACCCACACAGTACTATAATGCTCTCACTATACCAATATCAACAATGGTCTAGTTAGAGCCAACAACATGTTATGATGCTATGATGCTCAGCTCAACAAGTAGCAACTACATTTACCAAGATATACTCAACATCAATCATCATAGATTAACAACAAATACTGAAACTGTATTGATGGCAAATAGATCCTATCCAAGGTCAACAGTAAGTATCAAGCAACGAATGTAATAAATATAGTAACAGGATAATTAATAACAGATTTATACTAAATCATACATTATGAAAAGATTTGTTGTAAAATATCGAACATTAGGGGGTAATTTATAAATAAATTAAACCTAAATACAATTAATCCTTAAGCTAATCAAATGAAGCCAATTTAAAAGCCCAATAGCCCAAATTAGCAAGCCAATTAGAAGGCCCAATTAGCTATTCATGGGTTAATAGGTTAAAGGTTTTTAGGCTTAAGTGGATCCGGATCCGATAAGGACCCGATAAGAAGCCAGTCGTGACTCCTCCTTCTCGAACCCCGTGACTTTTTCCTCTACTTCGCACTCGAGAGCCTCTGTTCTTCCCCATTCTTCGTCTAGATCACGAACCGGAGTCGAGAGCTGCCAAAGCCGGCGACAAGAAAGAGATCAGAGGGGGTTTTCCATTTTGAGCTCGTCTCCTTGCCTGAAGGGGGCGTGGTTCGGGCAGAAAACGACGACGCTGAGAAGGAGGAAGAGATCGACGACGCGGTGGAGGAGCAAGATATCAGCTTCGATTCGGTAAGTTAAGCTGAGATCTCTCCTATTCTAGGGTTCTTGAATGGAAATAGGTTGTATGGTTTGAATCTAGATCGATTTCCTTCTCCTTAGATCTTACTTGAATTCATTTGGTGCCGACCACAAGGAAGAAGACGAAGAGCTTGGTTTGGGCTTAGATCTGGATTTGTTAGGGCAAGATCTGAGGTAAGTAATTGGATCTTGATTTCGTTGGATTGAGGTTGGAATTTGATTGTGATTTTGGTTTGAGTAGATCAATCAGGGAGTTCTTGTTTGGCAGCGAGAGGTTTCTGCCGGCGGCTTTGATTGGATTGAGCTAGGGTTTCAGATCTGAGCCAAGAAGAAGCTAGGGCAAAGGCAATTGAATCCATCTAAGGTAAGCAATGTTGGATTTCAAGATGCTGTTCTTGATCGGATGAGTTGGAATTTGCCGATGCTATTAATTCTTTGTCTTGGATCATTTAGCTATAAATGGAATTAGAAATGTGCTGATTGTTGTGAATCTGTTGATGGTTATTAAGATTGTTAGAGTTAGGTTTGAATTGTATAGGGTTCATCTGTTTTAGGTTTTGATGTTGTTGAGGTTGTTATTGGTTCCATTCTGTTCTAGCTATTGAGCCCTGATCAGTTTTAGATCCGATCTTATTTTGGGTATAGAATCGGTTGGATTTCCTAATTGGTTGCATCTGGTTATAAAACAAGAGAACGGTGGAGTTGAATAGTATAATTGGGTTTTGTTGAATTAGTTAGGTTAGATTTATATGGAGTGAATTTTTGATAAAGGGATTGGTTGAAAGAAGAACTATGGAATGGATTTATTTTATGGGTTTATAAACCTAACATGGGTTATCCTGGATTTGATTGAATACGAAATTAGTTGTATTAAATTATTAATACAACTAATTGATGGTTTGATTAAATCTTGATAATAACAACCCAACGGTTAGATTGGTCTAATCCTAAATAGAATTAAACTAACTTTAAAATTTATTAGGATTTCTTGGTGATATGACTTTGCATTTAGGGATGTATTATTTTCTTGCAGGACCTTGAGTGATTATAGGACTTTTGTATTATACGAGGATATATTTCTGGGGGTTGTAAGATTTGACTTGTGATTTATCAGGTGGGTAATCTTTGTATTTGGTCAATACAGATCTACTCTCTTTTCAGTGCATGCTTTCCTTTTCTATTGCTATTGATTAGTCTTTTGATCACATACCTATACTTGTTAGTGGGTAATTTACTGTATTTGATCAATACAGTTCTTTCCATTTCCAGTGCATGATTCTTTAACAGTTCTTGATGTTACTCATGTTCATATCATACTTGACCTTATGTCTGTTGATCCTTGGATTATTATTCCTGATGGTTGTTTTCATCCTTGATATGACATTTGTGATCATAATTGGTATGGTTCTTTCTCATGATACCTGAGATCATTATAACTTATACCTACACTATTGATTAGTATGGTAGGTGTTGATTACTATGATTTGAGCATCTCATCATGATGCATGATGAACGATTGTAAATCCCTTGTGGGTCTATCGTGATGGTAGATGGCTTGTAGTGATATATTGATATAGGTGGTTGTCATATCCTATTTCTATCATGGTGATGGTGGTTGTATGGCAGTACGTAGCTGAGTTGATGATCTGCCTCGAACACTGGGTAGGGGTGGTACTCAGAGAGTACATGGTTGGTACGTCGGGGATGGATATTAGAAGACAGATATCGGCCCTAGGATACATAGCTTATCATAGCTACTGGATCACCGGACAACTTGATTGTAGGGCGCGGAGCACTGATCCCCCGATTTGGATCACCGGACTACTTTGTTGTAGGGCGCGGAGTACTGATCCCCCGATGCCAGACATTCCCAGCCTCAGATGATTGCACGAGTGCTGTAGCAAGTGTGGAAGTTGCATCACGCATATGCGCATCATGTGCTTGATATATATGTATTGGATCGCACTGATATTGGATTTTGATTGTCTACTTGTTTAATTCATGATTGTTGCACTATGTTTGACATGTCATTCATATGGTGCATTACATGAGATCCATGTTAGTTCCTTATTATCTGCAGAGATATTGTTGATACCTTTTTAACCACTGGTATGTAGTTATACTCTTGCTCTTTGTTTCATACATGCACTATCTTTCTGTACTATCCACTGAGTATTTTTACTCACATCTTGGACTCTGAGATTTTTCTATCTTCCTAGATATCAGGTAAAAGCTTATAGAGGATGCCAGAGATCTGCCAGCGATGCCATCTCACGACAAGGACTTTGTGTATGTGTGTTGGATGTGTTTGTAGCATGTGGTGGTATACTTGTATCATTGGTTTTCTTTCTACCGTATCGGATTTTCTGATTTCGTATCGATAGTTTGAGACTTAGCATGTTTCCTAGTTTTGATTTAATACTTGTACTTGTTACGTTTCCGCTTACAAAACTTTAGATTTTTTGTTACTTTACGAATGCATTCCTTAATTGTTGTGTAGAATTAGAATTCCATTCTTATGCATTATGTAGATTGTGTATATGGCCGTGTGGGTCACTTTTACTTTCATTACTTGTCTAAATCCAATTTTGTAGTATGGATAGGCCGTGTGGGTCACTTTTACTTTCATTACTTGTCTAAATCCATATTTTGTAGTATGGATAGGTCGTGTGGGCCTTATTATATGTTTGTATTCAGGGAATTATCAGTGATACTGGGGAGGTGCTGCCGAAATTTTTCGGACGGCTATCTATCGGGTCATGACAATTTAGTGGTATCAGAGCAGGTTAGGTTTCTTTAGATTTCGTTGCATTTGTAGGTTATACGTTCTGTTTGTCGCATTTTGAGTCTATCGGAGCATGGTTTTATGATTAGTATTTCGGAATTAATCATTGCATTATAGGACTTAAGTTTAGCATTTGTTCAGAATTGTTTTGTATCGAGTAATCGAAAGTCATATTTGTCGTCGTATCAGGTTTATCGATTTTGAGTTATTCGATCCAGATTGTGAGATGGAGATGGCATGACAAAGATCTCCGGCAAAAATCTGTAAGTATTTTAGTATGTTTCTCTAGTTGGGTAGAAAATTTATATTGATCGTGTATTAGGTACATTTTATTATTATATATGGCCCCTATACCTCAAGGCCGAGGCCAAGTACGAGGTCGACACCTGAGACGACCTGATATGTCAGAGGAGGTTGATCTTATTCAGGAGGAGATAGATATACGACATCAAAATTGGAATATTCCGATCGGAGAGCCGAGTTATCAGGCTCAGGGAATTCCTCCAGATATACCTACATCTGCTCCGGCTGTCAAAAGCCATATTATGACCTTTGCCAAATCGGCCAAGGAACGTTTCACTTTATTTCACGGAGGATCTGATCAATGGAAAGCTCGATCATGGATGGAGAATTTGGTGGATACTTATGAGTATATGGATTGTACGGACGCAGATAAGGTCAGATTGGCTACTTATCACCTACGAGATGAGGCTCTTACTTGGTGGAAGACTCAGAAGATAGTATTTGGAGAGTAGGAGGTGACATGGACATCTTTCAGGCGAGCATTCGAGAGAGAGTTTTTCCCTGCGACCTTCCGTATGGCACGCCGCCAGGAGTTCTTGAGTCTGAAGCAAGGAGAAAGGTAAGTTACGGAATATAATTCAGAATTTAAGAAACTTTCAGAGTTTTGTCCATAGCTGGTGGCACAGGACGAGGATCGGATGTGCTAGTTTATGCAGGGCCTTGCTGCATACATTCGAGATAGGATGTCAGGGACTTCTATCAGCTCGTAAAGAGAGGCCTTAGACCGGGCACTGGCCAATGAGTTAACTCGACAGCAGATATCTAGAGAGAAAGAGAAAGAAGTTGGAAAGACGAATGTTCGTGATAAGATGAAGAGTCAGGACTTTCAGTCGATTGCTCAGAAGCGACAAAGGACTGGATAGCCATCAGAGGACAGTTCCGTAGTACTTCATATTTGGGCCAGAAAGATCAAAATAGGAAGTGTAATCGTTGCGGATCACATAGTCATGCGATGGATGATTGCCCACAGGATCAGCCTATCTGTTACTATTGTAAACTTTTGGGTCATACAATTAGAGAGTGTACTCTGAACGATCAGCTGGAGTCTACTGGTGCTGCATCTTCAGGAGGACGTCCTACCCAGCAGCGATCTCAGGGGACACAGAGGTCCAGAGCACATCAGCAGTAGTGACCCCTACCACCCCAGCCACAAATGTATATGCTTCAATGGAAAGATCATGCAGCTCCGCCGATAGCTTTTTAGTATTCTACTGGTCAGAGACACGTTATTCTACACAGCAGTACTTACCAGCCGTACCTCCGTCATATATGCTACCTTCGCAGCAGCCTCAGATACCAGCTTCTCAGAGTCTGTTTTCGACAGAGTGGAGGCCTTCTACTTCCCAACCTATTGCACCGTCGACCAGTACAGAGGTTGGACGCGTCTATGCTACCACTCATGAGGAGGTGCAGCGGGCCGATGGATCGGTCATACGGGGTATGGTTACGGTTTATTCTTTACATGCTGATACTTTGATTGATACTGGTAGCTCTCACTCTTTTATATCTAGAGTATTTTTGAGAGAAATTGATAGAATTCCGATGATTAGATCGTGCAATCTAGCACTATCTTTACCATCCGGTGAAGTGCTGACTACCAATCAGTAGATTAGGGAATGCCCGTTGGATTTCGACGGTCATACCCTTACAGGGGATCTGCAGGTGCTTGATATGGTAGAATTCGATATCATTCTGGGTATGGATTGGTTGGCCACTTACCATGCTACAATAGATTGTCGAGCGAGAGTGGTTCCTTTTCGATCTCCGGATCAACTCGTTTGGGAATTCGTTGGCACTCAGAGTGATGAATTATCTCTCGTCTCAGCTATTCAAGCTTAGAGGATGTTAGACAGCGGTTGCCAAGGCTATCTACTATTTCTGAAGAAAACAGAGGGAGACGGTACTGCTTGTCCTTCCGATGTTCATATTGTCTGGGAGTATCAAGATGTTTTTCCGGATGAGCTTCCTGGTTTACCACCTCAGAGACATGTTCAGTTCACTATTGAGGTAATTCTGGGCACGGCACCAGTGTCCAAGGCCCCGTATCGGATGGCACCAAAGAGCTGGAAGAACCTAAAGTTCAGCTACATGAATTGTTGGACCGAGATTTTATTCGTCCGAGTGTTTCACCATGGGGAGCCCTAGTCCTATTTGTGAAGAAAAAGGATGGATGTATGCGATTGTGATTACCGCAAGTTGAATGTGGTAACAATGAAGAATAATTATCTGTTGTCGCGTATCGATGATTTATTCGACCAGCTGAAGGGTTCATGCGTATACTCTAAGATTGATCTGCGGTTTGACTATCATCAGCTCAGAGTATGAGATGAGGATGTCCAGAAGACAGCTTTCTGCACTCAGTACGGACACTATGAGTTTTTGGTGATGTCGTTCGGTCTCACCAATGCTCCGGCCGTATTTATGGATCTGATGAATCTGATTTTCTTGGAGTATATAGATCGGTTCGTCATTGTCTTTATCGATGATATTCTCATATATTCTCGATCAGAGACAAAGCATGAGCAGCATCTCCGCATTGTACTCAAGATAGTACGTCGGGAGCAGCTGTACGCAAAGTTCAGTAAATGTACTTTCTGGTTATCATTGGCGAGTTTTCTCGACCACGTGGTATCCAGTAGAGGGATTTCTATTGATCCTCAGATGATTGAGGCTGTTACTGGTTGGGAGCAGCCGAAGACAGTTCAGGTGGTTCGTAGTTTTCTGGGTTTAGTAAGATATTATCGGAGATTTGTTGAGGGTTTCTCGCGTCTTGCTACGCCGCTAACTCGACTAACCAAAAAGGGAGCGAAGTTCGTTTGGTCAGAGGCCTGCGAGACTAGCTTCCAGAAGCTTAAGTAGTGAGCGCTCCAATTCTAGTGATTCCTTTTGGCGAGGATGGATTGACACTTTACACAGATGCATCATTCCAGGGACTTGGTGCGGTATTGATGCAGCGTGACCGGGTAGTTACTTATGCTTCTCGTCAGTTGAAAGACCACGAGAAGAACTACCCTGTGCATGATTTCATGCTTGCCGCTATTATCTTCGCTCTGAAGATTTGGCAACACTACTTATATGGAGTTTCTTTCGAGATTTTCACCGATCATAAAAGCCTGAAGTATCTGTTCACCCAGAAAGAACTGAACCTCAGACAGAGACGCTAGATGGAGTATCTGAAGGATTACGATTGTACCATTAGCTACCACCCAGGTAAAGCTAATGTAGTCGCCCATTTCCTTCCGATACGTCAGATAGATTCACTGGATCGTCTAGCCGACCTTTATTACCGAGAGATTATCAGATTACACGGTGTACCTGCTAGTATTATTTTTGATAGAGATCTGCTATTTACTTCCCAGTTTTGGCAGAGTCTGCAGCAGGCATTGGGCACTGAGCTTCACTTCAATACAGCATTCCATTTGCAGACGGACGGTCAGTCAGAGTGCACTATCCAGACTCTAGAGGACTTATTGCGAGCGTGTGTTATGGATTTGGATGGCAGCTGGGAGGATCACTTGCATTTGGTGGAGTTTGCCTATAATAACAGCTACCATTCTGCCATTCATATAGCTCCATTTGAGGCATTGTATGGTAGACCATGTCGATCTCCAGTATTGTGGGAGGAGGTCGGCGAGCGAAAATTATTGGGTCCACAGAGTATACAGCATGAGGCAGAGCTGATTCGAGTTATCCGATGACGTATTGCAGAGGCTCATGATAGATAGAAAAGTTATGCAGATCGAAGATGTCGGCCATTAGAGTTCGCTGTGGGCGATCATGTGTTTTTGCGAGTTTCACCCACGAAAGGGGTGAAGAGGTTCGGACTGAAGGGAAAGCTTGCTCCATGCTACATTGGTCCCTTTGAGATACTAGAGTGGATTGGCGAGGTGGCATACCGCCTGGCACTCTCGCCGACACTTGCTGGTGTTCATAGCGTATTTCATGTTTCTATGCTGCGGAAATACGTACCTCATCCTTCGCATGTTTTGAAGGAAGTACCTGTTCCTCTCAAGTCGGACATGACTTGAGGAGATTCCAGTGCGGATTCTTGACCGGAAAGAGCGGCATTTGCGGAACAAAACCATTCAACTTGTAAAAGTCAGATGGCAACATCATTCAGATGAGGAGGCTACATGGGAGGTTAGGATGTTATCCGAGCTCGATATCCCATCTATTTGCTTGATGTATGATTTCAATTTTTTTAGTATTTCTGCATTGTGGTTTGAAACTAATAAATTTGGTAACCAAATTTTTGTTAGTGGGGGAGAATGTAAAATACCGAACATTAGGGGGTAATTTATAAATAAATTAACCCTAAATACAATTAATACTTAAGCTAATCAAATGAAGCCAATTTAGAACCCAATTTAAAAGCCCAATAGCCAAAATTAACAAGCCAATTAGAAGGCCCAATTAGCTATTCATGGGTTAATAGGTTAAAGGTCTTTAGGCTTAAGTGGATCCGGATCCAATAAGGACCCAATAAGAAGCCAGCCACGACTCCTCCTTCCCGAACCCCGTGACTTTTTCCTCGGCTTCGCACCCGAGCGCCTCTGTTCTTCCCCGTTCTTCGTCTCGATCGCGAACCGGAGGCGAGAGCTGTCGCAGCCGGCGATAAGAAAGTGATCAGAGGGGGGGTTTTCCGTTTTGAGCTCGTCTCCTTACCTGAAGGGGGTGTGGTTCGGGCAGAAAACGGCGACGCTGAAGGAGCAAGAGATCGACGACGTGGTGGAGGAGCAAGAGATCGGCTTTGATTCGGTATGTTAAGCTGAGATCTCTCCTATTCTAGGGTTCTTGAGTGGAAATAGGTTGGATGGTTTGAATCTAGATCGATTTCCTTCTCCTCAAATCTTACTTGAATTCATTTGGTGCCGACCGCAAGGAAGAAGACGAAGAGCTTGGTTTGGGCTTAGATCTGGATTTGTTAGGGCAAGATCTGAGGTAAGTAATTGGATCTTGATTTCGTTGGATTGAGGTTGGAATTTGATTGTGATTTTGGTTTGAGCAGATCAATCAGGGAGTTCTTGTTCGGCAGCGAGAGGTTTCTGCCAACGACTTTGATTGGATTGAGCTAGGGTTTCGGATCTAAGCCAAGAAGAAGCTAGGGCAAAGGCAATTGAATCCATCTAAGGTAAGCAATGTTGGATTTCAAGATGCTGTTCTTGATCGGATGAGTTGGAATTTGTCGATGCTATTAATTCTTTGTCTTGGATCATTTAGCTATAAATGGAATTAGAAATGTTCTAATTGTTGTGAATCTGTTGATGGTTATTAAGATTGTTAGAGTTAGGTCTGAATTGTATAGGGTTCATCTGTTTTAGGTTTTGATGTTGTTGAGGTTGTTATTGGTTCCATTCTGTTCTAGCTATTGAGCCCTGATCAGTTTTAGATCCGATCTTGTTTTGGGTATAGAATCGGTTGGATTTCCTAATTGGTTTCATCTGGTTATAAAACAACGGTGGAGTTTAATAGTGTAATTGGGAATTGAATTAGTTAGGTTAGATTTATATGGAGTGAATTTTTGATAAAGGGATTGGTTGAAAGAAGAACTATGGAATGGATTTATTTTATGGGTTTATAAACCTAACATGGGTTATCCTGGATTTGGTTGAATACGAAATTAGTTGTATTAAATTATTAATACAACTAATTGATGGTTTGATTAAATCCTGATAATAACAACCCAACGGTTATCAAATTGGTCTAATCCTAAATAGAATTAAACTAACTTTAAAATTTATTAGGATTTCTTGGTGATATGACTTTGCATTTAGGGATGTATTATTTTTTTTGCAGGACCTTGAGCGATTATAGGACTTTCATACTATACGAGGATATATTTCTGGGGGTTCTAGGATTTGACCTGCGATTTATCAGGTGGGTAATCTCTGTATTTGGTCAATACAGATCTACTCTCTTTTCAGTGCATGTTTTCCTTTTCTATTGCTATTGATTAGTCTTTTGATCACATACCTATACCTGTTAGTGGGTAATTTACTGTATTTGGTCAATACAGTTCTTTTCCATTTCCAGTGCATGATTCTTTGACAATTCTTGTAGTTTGATACCTTGATTCTATACTGTTATGTATACTCATGTTCATGCTTATATCATGCTTGACCTTATGTCTGTTGATCTTGGATTATTATTCCTGACTGTTGTTTCTATCATTGATATGACATCTGTGATCCTTATTGCTATGGTTCTTTCTTTATGATACCTGAGATCATTATGACTTATACCTACGCTTATTGATTAGTATGGTAGGTGCTGATTACTATGATTTGAGCATCTCATCATGATGCATGATGAACGATTGTAAATCCCTTGTTGTGGGTCTATCGTGATGGTAGATGGCTTGTAGTGATATATTGATATAGGTGGTTATCATACCCTATTTCCATCGCGGTGATGGTGGCTGTATGGTAGTACGCAACCGAGTCGATGATCTGGCCTCGACACCGGGTAGGGGTGGTACTCGAAGAGTACATGGTTGGTACGTCGGGGATGAGTATTAGAGGACAGATATCGGCCATAGGATACGTAGCTTATCATAGCTACCCCTGCCCAGTGGATTTTTGATCACCTAAAGACTAGTTCCTTGATTGGTAACCAAGTAGAAGTTATATAGGGCTATGGGATCACCAGACGCGGAGCACTGATCCCCGATTTGGATCACCGGACTACTTTGTTGTAGGGCGCAAAGTACTGATCCCCGATGCTGAACATTCCCAGCCTTCAAATGCTTGCACGAGTGCTGTAGTGAGTGTGGCAGTTGCATCATGCATATGCACATCATGTGCATGATATATATGTATTGGACCGCACTGATACTGCATTTTGATTGTCTACTTGTTTGATTCTTGACTGTTGCACTATGTTTGACATGTCATTCATATGGTGCATTACATGAGATCCATGTTAGTTGTTATTATCTGCAGAGATATTGTTGATACCTTGTTGACCTTTGGTATGTAGTTATACTCTTGCTCTTTGTTTCATACATGCATTGTCTTTCTATATTACCCACTGAGTATTTTTACTCACATCTTTTGGACCCTAGGATTTTTCTGTCTTCCCAGATATCAGGTAGGAGCTTACAGAGGATGTCAGAGATCTGCCAACAATGCCATCTCACGACGAGGATTTTATGTGTGTGTGTGTGTTGGATGTGTTTGTAGCATGTGGTGGTATACTTGTATCGTTGGTTTATTTTCTACCGTATCGGACTTTACGATTTCGTTTCAGTGTTTTTGAAACTATAACATGTTTCCTATTTTTGATTTCATACTTGTAATTGTTACGTTTCCGCTTACGAAACTTTAGATTTTTTGTTACTTTACGAGTTTATTCCTTATTTGTTGTGTAGAATTAGAATTCCATTCTTATGCATTGTGTAGGATGTGTATGTGGCCGTGTGGGTTACTTTTATTATATGTATTTGTATGTCTTATTATATGTTTGTATTCAGGGAATTGTCAGTGATACTGGGGAGGTGCTGCTGAAATTTTTCGGATGACTATCTCCCGGGTCGTGACACCACCGAAACAACAAACCCTTAACTAATCCAAACAACCATTAAACAACATAATTACATGATCTCAACTGGTGAAATTCAGTGGTGAAGCCTTTGAAGACTGGAGCAGATCAACTCCAATCAATCCCAGCTCCACCGAATCCCGACAACAACAACCCAAACCATTTAAAACTCAACCAGTTTTAAAGCTAATCCTAGCAGATGTTCCTCAACACATATCCGTTGCCAGGTACAATGAGAAACTAACCCAGCAAAAATGACCAACCCATTAATGCTTTTAAACCAACAAGTATAACATAGATCAATAGACCAGAATAACAAAACATGCAGCCTATCTAGACCAAGAAGACCCTCATCAACAAATCCGTTCAACCCAACAGAGACCAATCAAGGAAATTCAGCCTAACCAAATTCAGAAGCTTACCTCAGAGCTATTGATTCGATCGTACCCTAGAAACAAGCTCCCGAATGGCGGCGGCAATCAAAACCAACCGACAGTGGTAGCAGACCAAGAAGACAAGAGGAGGCTAGCTGCTAGGGTTTCAGTGTTCTTTAGCTTCTACTCCGATGGAGACGCTCTTCGACAGAACAGCGGCGGTCATGAGTAAGTCCTAAACGGGCATCGGCTAGAGCGGGTGCCTGCTCTGATCAGGCTGATCTTAGTGTGGTGAGGCAAGCTGTGGCTGGCTCTGGTCTTCTCCACGTTGGTAGTAATGGTAGTGGTGGAGGATCATCGTAGGACGAGGAAGGCGGCAACAGAGGATCGCAATAAGAGGAGGAAGGCGCGGCAGGATGAGGAAGGCGACGGCAGACTGCCCTCTTTAAATCGCATGAGGGTTGCGATTCCCTTGCAGGTGGATGTGGGAGTCGGCGTTGTGGGTCGTGCGAAAGGGCAGGCGGAGAAATTGCGATTCAGTTAGGAGCTACAGTAACTTTCTAAATCAGAATTAGGGTTTGGGCTGAACTGGCTTAAAACCTATAATTTACTGTAGCAATCGAATTAGTTACTATAGCAAATCAGGTTTAATATTGGTTCACTTGGTTCACTAACCAAACGATGTCTGATTTGATCCAAATTAGTTTTATTCAATTCGTCACAAGACGAAGCTTCTCATTGCATCCGTTCTTACAAAATCTCTTCCGTCACGAACCAAACCAAGTTGGTTCAAAACTGAATCATTTGGTTTTTACTAAGCAAACTACCTATGCTTTGAATGAAATTAATTTCATTTATTTTGTCTTCGTAAGATGAATTTCATTCTCCCCTACTAATAAAATTTCTTGTATCTTACATAGTAAATCGAACTTTGTCAACTT